>NW_005871048.1:40334894-40352612 GCF_000147115.1 Myotis lucifugus | reverse complement strand
TATCTGCCTACTACAGGGGAAGATGTTTGTCGGTTTTAAACTATTTCATCTTCCAAAAGTTTTTCTCCAATCTTTGACACATGCTCCCACTTGCCTGGAAGCAAATGCTGGTGGAAGGCTGAAAAAATTGTTGAGCAAATTAGCATTGACAGAACATTCAGAAACTGCCAATCAGGGAATTCAGTCCTTTCCTTGCTCTGTGTGTGTGGACCTGTTTACTTATGATTTTATAGTACATGACCTATTTTTAAAAAGTAGGGTCATGTTTTTTGCTTGTAAAATTGTTCCTACACATTGGAGGGGACTAACCTGGAGAGGTGACCTTAACTTTGCAGGCACTCTAACCTCTGACAAGTCTGAGGACAGACCCTGCACGCGGTCAGGCTTGGAACTTTACGAGACCACCCCTCCCTGGAGAGGGGGACCATGGGCCATCTGCGCCAGAGAAAAGGCTTGACTATGCAGCAGCTCCCACGTTCTTCAGATGAGTGGAGAGCTCAAATCTGGAGTTTGGACGAGGAAACTGGAACTTAGTGGGAGGTCTGCAAGGGTGGAGGATGGGGGTGCTTCCAGGCTTTCAAAACACAAAACAGGTGGTTTCAGTGGTGCTGGCTGACTAGGGGAGAGAGGGGAGGGGAGGCGTGAACACAAAGTAGGCAGGCTTCTGGGAGGGTAGGGCCAGTGTCCGAGCCTGGGCTGCGGCCTGAGAGGAGAGAGTGGCAGATGAGGGCTCTGCGCCTCCCTGCATGCCACGCAGGGAAATCTTGGAACTGCCAAGAGGTACAGGGAGGAACCCCAACACTGAACTGGAAAATGCTTTTCTCAGGCTCAGAGGCCATCGGAGGGGGGTGCACAAAAGTGGGAGTCCAGCCAGGCCGGAGCCCAAAGCGGCCCAGGGAGCAGGGGGGGGGGGGCTCACCTCGGGGGAAGCGGTAGCAGTATTGATGTGGGTGACGAGGAATCTGAAGCCATGAGCCCCGCCAGAGGCAGGACCGGCCAAGTCCGACAGCCTTTAATTATTTTAGGGTAAGAAAGCTGTAATTGTAAACATGCCAGATATCTATGCCTTTGTATATTTTGATTTTTTTGTTGGTTTTACTTTTTGTTGTTGTTGATGATGTTGTTTTAGTAAAACTCTAAATAAGAAAAGGGTAACTGGGTCCTTGCCTGGGAAGGCCCAGCTGGAGACTCCGGGGTCCTGGTGCCGTGGAGGCCCTGGTGAGGCGAATCATTGAAATGTGACAAATCGCAACTCCAGAAGTGGCTGCTCTTGAATGTCCCAGGAAGCTTACCTCTTCCACACATTGTGTGAGGGAGGGAAATGGCGATTTTAGCGGCCTGTTAGGTACGGCAACAGGAAGAGCAGGCGCCAAAGTGGATAGCTTAGCCATGCCCCATCCCGCTCACACAGAAGGCGGGATGACAGTGATTTTTGTTTTGTTTTGTTTAAGTAGCTTGGCAGATCCTGCAGAATGCCTCCTGGACTACCAAGGGTCTTAGCTGCCCATTTTCCCTTTACCCTCTCTAGCCCTTATGCAAACAACAAACAAATAGAAGTCCACAGGCATCACAACAGACTTGCCTGACACCCATTAGCTGTGACCTCTGACAAGAGCCAGTCCTCAGAGAAGCACCAACATGTTTGCATGTGAGGACTGTAATGTGTTCTCTAAATGAGGATTCGAATGGCCGTTTTCCTGACAAGGCAACCAGGCTCAAGAAAGTAAATGGTGACATTCGTTAAGTGATCCTGCAAGCAAGGGATAAATCTGTACACAGAATAAGTCCAATTCCCTGACTATTCTGTTAGATGTTTCATAACCTCTCTGTCAAGCAGGTAGCAAATGGACTGGTGGCTGATGGCTGTGTCCCAGAGCTTTTGTTCCAAGCTATTTTCTAGGGACGTTTCCACAGCTCACACTTGAGGGGGGCAGAGGGAGTGGCAGCTGAGAGAAGGGGCAGGCAATTTATTCAGGATTTTGAAGCTGAGAAATAGATTTGGTAAAAAATACTTCAGAGCCCCCTGGAGAACTCCCATAAAACATAGACCCTCTGCAGCAACCGGGGAGTGATTTAAATCCACTTGGAATTTCTCAGGGGAAGGAGTGAGACTTATCAACTCCGTTCAGAGCCTCATGAATAATTTCACCTGACATGGGACACTGAGCCAGCAGAAATCTGGGATGTACAAAGGAAAATAGGTTTCCAACTAATCTTTGTTACTCTAGAGTCCAGTCTAGTCTCTTTATTTATTTATTTATATTTTTTTATCCTCACCTGAGGATACTTTTTTCATTGCTTTTCAGAGAGAGTAGAAGGGAGGAGAGAGAGAGAGAGAGGAAGAAAGAAAGAAACATTCACCGTTTGCCTAATCAGGGGCGGGGAGGAAACCTGCATCCCAGGTACATGCCCTTCAGGAATCGAACCCAAGACCCTTCGGTTCGTAGGCGGACCTCCAACCACTGGAAACACCGGCCAGGACTATTACTCCAGTCTTATTCCTAAGTGGGAAACTGGGGTGGGTGAGGGAAGCCCAGACAGGAAGTTCACCACTTTTATGGACACATTATATTTTGTCCTTGTGTAAGAGTGTTGGATGGGAAACACATTTTCTGGCAGCTAAAACGTGGCTGGCTGGCTTGGTTAAGGGAAAGGCCACGCACCTACATGCTACCAGGATGTGGAAGTCATTTGTAACTCCCTCTGGGCTAGTAGAGGCAGAGTGTGTGTGTGTGTGTGGGGGGGGTGTTTAAATGAAATAAACACCTCCTCATGGCTCTGCAAAGGTGGTGGCCACGTAGCTATTCATGCTGCCTTAACCCCCAGGCTGCGATGCCCGGCGCACCTCCTACTTGCACATGGCAGATCCTCGCTTAGTAGGTCATCAGGTCATTGCCAAAGGAGCCGATAGCCCAGGCCTTGGGAAGGGTTTCCCAGCTGGTCTTCACCGCTCTGGGGAAGCAGCCTTAGAGGGGCGGGTGGAAGAGTTGCCTGAACCTTCTCGGAGATCCCAGGGGGTCTGGGTCCCGCAGGAATCACCGCCGGCCCCCCGCGAGCGAAGCCTTTTCTGTCCCGCCCAAGCGCAGCGCACCCGCGCGCAACCAGGTGCCGCGGACCCGTTGGCAGCGGCGTTGGCGCTGGGCGGCCAGGGCCCAGGAGCGGCGGCGCTTTCTCCCCGATGGCCGCAGGGGGGCAGGAGAGAGGACCGAAGGCAAAGGCCCGCCTAGGAGCCCGCTGCTCGCGGAGGGGCGGCGGGGACCCGGTGGGAGGAGGGCCTGGGAACCGTGGGGATCCGGGCAGCCCAGCCCGAGACACCCTCCTGGGCACCCGGCTCGGAGGACGCCCGCGGTGGCCCTCCGCCTGGAGTCCTGGAAGCGGCCGCTGCCTGTGCCGCGGGAGGACCGGCCGCCCCAGGGGCCGGGCAGTCACCGCAGCGTCAGCGGGAAGGACCCCCGGGGAAGAAAAGCGGCGGCTGCGCCCTGCGTCCCTTCTCTCCTAAGATCCCAACCCAGCCTCCCAGCATCTGGCGACCCAGTGCTACCCCGGTTGCAGATACTGAGGCCTGGCGATGCTGTGAGCCTGAAGGACATGATTTAGAACAAAAATCCAGTCTGCTAATCCTGAGCTCTGTGAATCAGAACCTTTACATGCAGGAGCCAAACCTAACTGGCTGGACAC
Organism: Myotis lucifugus; assembly: GCF_000147115.1. Taxonomy (NCBI): domain Eukaryota; kingdom Metazoa; phylum Chordata; class Mammalia; order Chiroptera; family Vespertilionidae; genus Myotis; species Myotis lucifugus. The sequence goes on along the minus strand of NW_005871048.1, from coordinate 40,348,934 downwards.
TGTTCTTTTTCTGTTTCTGTTTGCTTGTTTGTTTTTTCCCCCAACCGTGGCCCCTCCACACCCGTGGCCCCTTTATTAACGTCTCCACCAGCAGGTGGGCAGGAGAACAGGGAGCTTAAACGCCAGTCAGCGTTGCCCTGCTCAGTGGTCCTTCCAGGGCTGGGCTTGGTGGGAAAAGAGCTGTGCTGTTGGCGAAAATGAGATTTTGGGATTATGGGTGGGTTTAATCTGGTCTTCTCACATCGAGCATTTCCACAAATAATTAGAGATTAGTAGATACATTCACAAGTTGCATTAGCCTTGAAGAATTTGGAGAAAATCTAAATAGGCTTAAATACCATCTCGGAGTCCAGAATGTTAAGCTCTGTGCTCCAGTTAATTAACATGTTGAAGGCATTTCCCCTCTGGGGCTACAATCACTCCTATGGAACAATTTACTCAGCACATTTTAAATATAATATATTTTGCAGGAAGGGTGCGCTTAGTAGAAAAGCAGCGAATGCACTGCAGTAGCATTAAGAGAGAGCAGGCCAGGCAGCATTGGAGACTGGAAACTTCTCTGTTCTCCAAAGGCACACGCTGGCCTTGGAGGGTTAGCAGAGCTCTATGATTCACATGCGTGGGAGATGGAGGGCGGCTGGTGGAGGCTGCCCTCTCTGTGAGCATGCCTCTGCTCAGCCTCATCCTGGAGAATACTCGGGACACAGAGTGTCCACTGGGAGAGTGGGTGATGCCGAGAGAGGGCCATGGCCGTCCCCAGTGCCCACAAGGCTCCTTCCAGAGAGCTTGGGTGGAGGCAGCGTGCCCTTCTGGTTAATCTCTTCCCAGTGGGAGCCCCCCCTCAGCACTGACATGAAAATGGCACCCCATTATTGCAGGGTGCTTAAGGATATGATGACAATAGTATCTTGTGTGTAGCATTTGACAGATCTCAAAACAGTATTTTATTGTTCTCTTATTGAATCATCATAATATTGGTGAGGTAAGAAGGACACATATCGTCATCCCCAAGTCTTTCTGATAAGGAGACAGCACAGTGAGAAAGCTAGTAAGAGCAGAGCAGAACCAGCACCCAGGCCTCTGACCTCTGCCCCACACACCATTAAAGCTCCTGAAGAAGACACCATCAGCGTTTCTTATTTGACTACATTAGCAGGCCTGCTACGTGTTCTTTAGAAGGTTCTTTAAATGGTTACTGTACTCAAGCATGCTAGTTTGACACTGGTTTAGTTATGTAAATTATATTTATAAAAATGTTTACATGTTATTTTTAACACACTCTCTCCCCTTTGGAATTCCATTATTGCAATTCAGCCTACTAGTTGTATTTTCCCTCCATATAATCAGCAAGGTTTTAAGGTAGCCGTGTTGGAGTTTCCCAAAGTCGCTAAAATTCCCTTATAAAATATCACCCAGCACTCACTGAATCCCACTGGTCTTCTTTTCCATCGCTAGACTTCTAGTGCACGCTGAGATATTCCTCAAAGGAATGGTCAAGTTCACTACTTACAAAAAAAAAAAAAGCCCACAAAAAACCTGGAACAAATAATATGTTAGTATATAGAATAACTTCAAATATTTATATCTATAGATATTTTAGAAGGATTGATAAAAAAAATTCTCTGACATACCTCACACGGTGACAGTCCAATTCACGCTCAAAAAAGCATTTCAGCTTTTTCCATCAGCACCATTCGTATCTTAGAAGACAGACTTTGCAGGGGCCTCCCCAAAGTGTTTCCTTAAACCTCTGCCAACCTGGGGAGAGAGGCGTGGAGATATTACATAAATATCTGCACCGAGTTCTTGGGTAGAGTTGCATGATGGCCATATATGGTGAGAGGTAGATTTCCCCCTGGGACTGTGTTCTTGGAATATGTTAAAATGCACATGTCTCCATTTCTGCTCCCACGAAGCTGGTGTACAGATGTTAAGTGTTGGGGTGGTAGAAACGCCGCTGCCTGCAGCTTACATGATGTCTAATAGGCCTCTAGAATGTACTTAAAAGGCAGTGTTCAGAATTAGGCCCCTAACCTTCTTTGACATAATTGTCTTTCTTTGGAGTCACATCTTGAAGGAAAGAATGAAGATTTGGACAGGAATTAATTTTCTCAACCAAACTTACTATTCCTCCCCCCACCCCACCCCCACACTTTCTAGTTAATCGTTAAACTCAAAATAACTCAGCTAATTATGGATTTCTACCTGAATAATGCTGCCATGTGAGTGGCTGCATGTCACGGTTTCTGGTTCCTGACTCCCTGTCAGGCCAATTCTGCCTGATTTCACTCATGCGCTGCTGCTTTTTATAATCTGAACATTATTTCCACCGAAAGGTTTTCCGCTTACAGAAAACCCAAGAATTTGAAAGGAGGCAGGAACCTTTATCACTATCATTTGGATAATTAACTCTTTGAGCTATTCTGATTTTTGCTATAAAAAGGACACCCTAAGAGAAGCCTTTGAAAAAAGTTAGAAGTTTGAGTTTAACAACTAAATTTTCTCATTTCCATTTAAAAACCAGAGCTTAGGCAGTCTCTCTGATCATTAAAATATGATTTCCCTTCTATTTTCTATGCTCAATAAACTCTGTTACAATGTATTTGGAAATGTAGGACATTGAGTCTAGGGCATTAAACAAAGAAGTTAAAAGGCTTTGGGAGGATTTTTTCCTAAATGTGTAAAATGGAACTTGGAAAGACTTCATGGTGTTTAATATGTTTTTTCCCTATCTTCTAAATGCAGTAATCTCTAACCACCACTTGATCATTAGAGATTTATATTCACTATAATTTATGTCAACTTATATCTGGGACTCTTTTTTTTTTTTTAAATAACATTTGGCAGCCAACTGCTGGTGGAAACTAGAATGTTTTACATTAGTCAGCAGCCCTCTTAAATTATTTCTACAAAATAATTTACTGTGGATTACAAATTCTTATATGGCACTTAAAGTTAATGATTAGGCAGAGAGATATATCAAAAATATGATTAGTCACATATGTACCTGACTTGCATGGTTTTAACTCTATGCATGTTTTTATAAGAATTATAAAAAGGTATTTTAAAAAGGTATTTTAAAAAGATATTTTAGGGCTTATATATTTTTCCACTAAACATTTTTTTCCCATTTTTAAAGGGAAATAAAAATAGATACACAGGTGCTTATAAACTCTCTCCTCTAACTAAATGTCCATAAAATTATTTTCTATTTCATCATGGCCATTTATGGCATAGGTACTGGTGTGGGGTCTGAAATTACAAAAACTGACCATGATAAATATCTCTTGCAGCATCATTTGAAGCCAAGATGTAGAAATCCTAACAAAATATGAGATTTTCAATCAGACTTGTAATTTGTTTCTTTTTTGCTGCAAGGAATGAGTAACAAAGTGATATGCCTCCAACAGAACAAAAATGAATGCATCCCAGAGTTCCTCATTCAAATCTCAGAATGAGTTGCTTCCTAATTCATTTTTATTTCTCTACATAGGCCGGTGAAGGCTTTTAGATATTTCTTTGTTTGATTTCATTTATCACCCAGGAAAATAGGATGTAGAAGGATGGCCCTGAAAGTTGAAGTGAAATTTTTATTTTTCATGGGAGTGGCTCCTAGAACATTTCTTCTGTATCTCAAACAAATATGTCTTTTTCTCTTCCCTTCTTCTCTCTTCCTATTTAACAGTGGTTGTCTTCGCTCAACTATTTATGATTCATTTCATGAAAGGCTAGGTTTTCTCGGAGGGCACTAAAAAGTCTTAAAGTGGTTTTAGAGAGAGCAGCAACAAGGAACTATTTTCCTTCATGCTGTAAAATAAAGCCATTGTCAATAGCCTACAACCTGCAATAAACTATTAAAACAGGAATTTATGATGGCTGGTTATTATCCTCCTGAAATAATGTTGTTACAAGTCTGCCCTTGTCAGTCATCTGCAACAGTCACGTGCTGGATTTCAAACAAAGGGAGGGTCTGCATCCACCCAAAGTAACACAGGGATGGCCTGGCCTCCTAGTCCCTTATGCCCTTCATCACCTTTTCAAAGCAACCGAATGATCGCCACACGTGTATTTTATCCTGATTGCACAGAAAGGCACCTGTTGGTGAGGTGGAGATTGCAGTGGGAATTAGAAAAAAAAATATTTGCATGTCTGGTAACAGCACATTATGTGGGAGTGCCTTGAGGGTGGGCACTGGGGGAGTAGAAGGCAGGACTTTACAAAGATAACTGGAAGCATGCTCCACACACTTAAAGCTGCATGTCAACTCCTTTCCTTGTTTATAATGTTAATCTAAGTCCTCCCTCTTCCTCTCTTTATCCTGTGAGCAATTTCCTTTGCTGAATCTGGGTTTATTGGACAAGCCCCTTGGGGAGTCCTCTTTGGTGTCAGCAAGGACGAGAGAAAGAGAGCATGCTCTTTTGCTGCTGAGAGTGATGTGGGAAGGGAAGGGGGGTGTGGGAGAAGAAATAGAATTATTCACCGGTGGTTGGATAGGTCTAAGGCTCAGGTCAAGGAGGAGGTGGACAAGGAGGAAGAAGGAGGAAGGAGGTGGAGGTTTAAAGAGGAGGCAAAGGCCTGAAAATGGTTTGATTCCATTCCAGGAGCTGAAGATAAAAAATTCCATGTTCTAAACCTTTATAATAAAAATCAACATTCCCCGAAGCAATAGAATTTCACTGGTAAAATAATGGCTTTGCTTATATAAATATTGATTGTTTAATAGTAAAGCAAAGAAAGTTGGTTTTAAAATGAGAATAAAAATGTGAAACTAAGAACCATCACCTTTTGGACATTAATTTACATAAGCATACTCTAACATACTGTCTTGTTCCTTACTTGTTTCAGAAAGTTATCAGAAGCATATGTTGAGTATGTTTTGAAAACAGAATGGCTTAGTTCTGAGAAGCAATGTCTGGAGTTAGAGTCTGGAAACAGAATAGCACACACACGACTTTAATCCCATCATTTTGAAAACTTAGAAACACTTTGGTATCATCTGAAATGGTTGATTTTCTTATTTTGTTTACCTAGACAAATACTAAAGATTTATTTAGGAAAAAAAAATTATATAGTTTTAGGAAACTGAAAGTCAAAATCTAGAATTAAAATTGTCACTTAAGTCCGGCTGGTGTTGCTCAATGGTTAAGTGTTGACCTATGAACCAAGAGGTCACAGTTTGGTCAGGGCATATGTCTGGGTTGCAGGCTCTATCCCCAGTGAGGGGCGTGCAGGAGGCAGCCAATCAATGATTCTCTTTCATCATTGATGCTCCTCTCTCTCTCTCTCTCTCTCTCTCTCTCTCTCTCTCTCTCTCTCTCCCTTTCCTTTCCTCTTTGAAATCAATACAAAAATATTTTTTTTTAAAAATTGTCACTTAATACAAGGCTTTGATTTGTAATTGTCTCAATATGTGACATCGCTTTTTCATTCCCTCATAGCATTACTTCTCCAGTTTAAACTTTCTAAACTCACCTCTAAAGGAAAATCTGAAATCTACTAAAATATTGTTATAAAATTTTGAAAATCAAAACCTAGTGGAAATAAATATAATGAGACATTAAACGATGCCATCTGCCAAAGTAATGCTAATTTATATTAGCAACCTGTTTAGCTTTTCTATGCAAAATTTCAGAGCAGCCACTATCCACTAACATTTATGGAATAATGGCCTGTGGAGCAGTGCTTGACCTTTAATTAATCACCTTAAGTTCAAAGTTGGAATATTTTCAGCAACATTTATCAAGAGCCACCTTTAAGTGATTGAAACTGTCAATGATAGCCTTTTAGTAGACTATCTAGTTTTGGTCAAAATTTTACTATAGAAATCATCCCCCTTTGAAGTGCCCTGTATTACATCTGCAATCATGCTGTCAAAATAAAATGCACTTAACATGTAAGGAAGAGAATTTCTTAAGTAAACATAGAAAAAAGCCACAAAAGACAATGTTCATTCTTGTAACATGGTCCTATCCCATGATTATGTGTAACAGCCAGAGTAAAGGAAACTCAAACCAGTGACCTTCTGGCCAAAAGAAAGAAAGAAACTCTGATATGTTTGGCCATTGAAAATGTATGAGAACTTGCCATTGTCCTGGAAAAATAAAATCCAATAAAAACTATTATTTTCTAAATATTGTTCTAATTATCACCTTAGATCTCTGTGGTTTTGCAAATATGAATAAATAGGATGTTAAGTCCTTCGTTTCTTCCCAACTTCAAGCTTAGCTACAAAATTAAATGAAAACAGTTTCCTGGTATTCTAGATGCCAAGAGTGGTGAAGAACAGAAATGCAAGAATTCCAGGAAAGACTGTGGAGCAGTTAGGGGTGTGCTGGGGAATGCTCCTTCATAGCAAAGAGGGCTTTGCTGAAAGACCCTTTGGACAAGTGGAGCTGCTAATGCTGGGTTCACTATCACAAGAAAAACTGAACTAGTGATCACCCATGTTGCCATTACTCCTGGGTAGCAAGAAAATGCCAAAATGAGAATTGTTGCATCCCAAGTGTTCGGGCTGGAAGGGACATTAAAGTAGTTTCTCTGGGTACAGTTTCCAGCTAACTTGGGGCTAAGCTGGGAATAGAATAACTTTTGACTCTCAATCTACAGCTGTTTAATATGTAAATATTAAAAATTGGTTTAGCTAAGGGAATATTGATTAGAACATATTTTGTTAGATTTATTCCTAACTATACCAAAATGTGGGTCCAGCTCCCCAGAGTCCCAAATTAAACCTGAAGCACCTTTGCCTCATCTAAGACATAGAAACCAATGCTATCAAGTAGAAATATAATGTGAACCACACATGTAACTTAAACTTTTCCTGTGGCCACATTTTAAAAAGTAACAAGTGAAATTCTTTTTAATAATAGTGTGTTAGTTATTTATTGCTGAGTAACAAATCATCCCCAAGGTTAGCTTAAAACGCATTTATTATGTCACAGTTGCTGTGGGACAGCATGCACGAGCTGCCTAGCTGGATTGTTCCGGCTCAGGTTTCTCCTGAGTTTGCAGTCACGTTATCAGCCTCTGAAGCATTGACTGGGGCAGGAGGGTCTGCTTCCAAAAGGTGTCACTCACCTGGCTGGCAGTTGGTGCTGGCTATTGGCCAATGGGCCTTAGTTCTTCTCCATGTGACTTCTCACCCTCCAGGTCTCTCTTCTCTATTTGGCATCTTCATCACGAGAGTCTGTTCTTTATTGGTGGCTGAGACAGAGCTAGAGAGGGCGCAAGCTAATGGGTGAGAGAAGAAGCACTCAGTCTTTTAATCTTGGAAGTTATAGCCCATCACTCCTGCCATATTCTGTTAGAATTGAGCCATTGAGTCCAGCCTACATTCTAGGGGAGGGAATTACTTATGGACATGAATACCAGGAGGTTGAAGTCATTGAGGGTCATCTTAGAGGCAGCCTACCACAAATATATTTTAACTAGAGGCCCGGTGCATGAAATTCATGCACGGGTAGGGTCCCTAGGCCTGGCCGGTGATCAGGGCCAATTAGGGCCTTCTGACTGTTCAGCACTGCCCCCTGGTGGTCAGCGCACATCATAGTAAACGATCAAACTCCCGATCTCCCCGTCAAACTCCTGAGGGGACACTTTGCATATTAGCCTTTTATATATAGAGATTACCACCCAAAGACCCTAACTAAGGGAATCTTTTTAACTAGGAACTTAAATGATTTAAGTGATTTATCAGACCTGCAGCAAGTGCTTACTATGTACCAGGTACCATGCTAAATGTGGGGAACCCCAAATCAATAAATCATAGGACCTTCCCTAAAGGAACTCGGATAAATAGTTAAATTCTGAATCTAGATCTACCATGTTGGGTCCACTTCAGAGAACTCTAACCTGTGGTGGGTTCTGGAATAAAGCAGAGCTCAGTCTCTCCACAGTCCTTGGGAAGGTGGGTAACCCAGAGTCTGTTTGGCCCAGCCAGAGCCTCTGACAATGACCACACACATGATTCACTCCCCAACTGGAGGCCATGTCTCCAGCCCTGAGCTGGAGCCCATATGTTGGCCTGAAATCTGATTTGCCTTGGACATGGAGCAAGTTAAATATTTGTTTAACTCAGTACATTGTACTTTCCACTATTCTTCCCAAATAGGCCTGTAGGGGAAAGGAGATATATGGGGGTACTTTCAGTATTTTAGGATTCTTGGGTGTTTTGGAGGGGCTCCACAGAAATGCTGGTACATGTCATGCTTGCACCAAGCTTCATGTATATGTGACTTAATTTATATAGGCAAAGAATGTCCTTAATTATCTCACCAGCTATGAATGGGTTTTGGATCAGAGAGAATTATTTTGTTATTCTCTGTCCTAACTCTGATAATGCAAATTTATTTGCTTTTGCAGAATGTACTTATGTACTTGACTAGCATTGTCTCACAATGAATGTCCTGAATTTTATTCATGGTAAGTTATAAGAATCTTGAGAGTATAACTCTGCTGCTAAGGCCTGCCAGAGGAACATCCCATCTTCCAAAATAGCTATTTATTTAAAATGCTACTTAAATAATGGTGTTGCAACTGGCAGTTCAGTTAAAGAATTCTGGGTTTCATCTGGGAGAAATATGATATGCTTTGTATGAGCAGTAGAGGTACGCAGCTTTCTGAGTAGTCATTCAACCAATGTAACTAGTAGTCATTTATTTTAAAGTTAGAGGCAAACCCACACACACCTGTCTCAATGAAAAAAAATTAGTTTCATTCAGATGATGTCTGGAAAAATGGTCTTGAATATCTTCTCTATTTTTTGTCTTCATAAAAATACTGTTTAAAAAATAAAAGAACTGTGTGAAGGCATTTTCGAGAAAAGGACTACAAAGAAAAGATATCGTTTTTACATGTAAAACCCATCTCCAAATTTGTATCAGTGTTATAGTAGTTGCATCTTTAACATAAAATTTCTTTGGTCCACAACATGGACATAATAAAAAAAATGACACATCTCATTGCTGTGTCTAATAATGTCATGATTTTTGTTGAGCTGCCATTGACTATGGCTCAACCACAAAACCTGGAAAAACATTCAGGGGGTCTGAAACATAGAAAAATCTCCAAAGCTTTTTGGCTGGAATTTGAAGGGTGAAGTGAAAGCTTCTGTTCTGTGTAAATCTGTCCAGATTTAGTGTTTTACAGCATCAGACACTGCTCTGGGAGCCAAGAACGGCTCTGCCTCAAGGCCCCTCCAAGAAGAGAAACCCCCATGCCCTGAAGTCGGGGAAAGAAATGAATTTTAAACATTCCATTGTAAATACAATTTATGTACGTCATCCCGTCACATGTACAGTGGCTTCATTCTAAAAGTTCAGTTTGTTCCTGTTTGGGAGGTTCTAAATAAAAACTAAAAGAAAATATCATTTTCATTGGTCTTTGCGAAGACCTGCATACTCCAGCTTGGCGAATGTGATGGGAATGCATGACTATTTTTGCAGAGTTTTAGAATGCAAATGTAAATCCACAGAATATACTCTAGCAGATATGTATATATCTTTGTCTCCATAGATACACATTCGCACATGATGTGCATGGAGACACTGGTAAAAATCCGTCTTCTTTTTAAATTATAGGTTTTATTGTCATTTATTCTAACATCCCACAAAACAAATATTTCGTTGCTGCAGTACTGCAGGCAGTATGAAGGGTGGGGATGTGCAGCTCTTTGTAGAAAGAGGGAGACTCAAAGGTGAATAACATCTTTTAGTCTTTTCCATACGAACTGATTTGCTTCTCAAAAGTAGAAGCTGAGTTGTTCGTCCGCTAAACCTCGACTTTAGGGATTTGCTTTAAAAAGGGAACTCACCCTAGCCGGTTTGGCGTTGGCCTGCAGACTGAAGGGTCCCATGTTCGATTCTGGTCAAGGGCACATGCCTGGGTTGCAGGCTCGATCCCCAGTAGGGGGCGTGCAAGGAGGCAGCTGATCAATGATTCTCTCATCATTGATGTTTCTATCCCTCTCCCTTTCTCTCTGAAATCAATAAAAAATATATTAAAAAAAAATAAAACGGGAACTCCCTCCATTTGGCTGGGAGGGCCTGCTTGGCCTGCTTACCTGCTTGCGGCGGGAAAGGGTGGGACTTCCCATCCCAGGAAAGACCTTGTTGCTGTCCTCTCCAGCAAACGCCCGGGGCCAACCTTGCGGTGGGAACCGGGAGATGCGCGCCCTGGGCGGGGCCGTGAGCCCGCTGCGCCCGGCGCCTCCCCGGCGGTAGGTGGCGGCTGGCCCTCGCTCCAGGGCTCGCTAGAAGTGCGATCTTGATGTTGCGTCCTTCGGCCCGGTCACCCAGGTCACAGGAGCAACTGCAGCGGTCCGGGCCGGACCAGGAGACCGGACTGCGGGGCGCAGCCTCCGGGCCTCCGAGCAGCCGGCCGGGCCAGAACGAGAAGAGGCGCGTCTAAGCCCCGGGCTCCCGGCTGGAGGCGCTCACGGCCAGGTCACTCCACTCAGACCTTGGAGAGGGTGGAGGGAAGAGTTCCTCAAAACGTCCTAAACTTCCCGGGGCATCCCTAATTTCGGCGCAACGTCCTCACCTCCGAAGTACCGCGTCCACGCGGACCCGACGCCAGGGAGAACTGGCCGGCTCCCGCGCGGGCAGGAGAGGTTCCGTGGCCGGCCTAGCGGGGACCTGTGATACTTTTTTAAACCCCAAAGCGAATGTCTGGTACAACTCGCGAAGATTACGCTCTCGGTGCCTTCACTTGCACCATCTACCCCTTCTAAGTGCCTGGAGGACCTAGCAATTCTGGATTGCGAGATGTGCTCTAGATTTTAAGCCTCTCTTCCCCTCTGAGCTCGAGTCCCCACTCCCCACCCGCCCTGCCACCGCCGCCCGCCGGGATCCGCCCTCCCCCTGCAACGCACTCTGGTTGCCCGCCGGCTGGGGGCGCGGCCCGCAGGCATAACCACCGGGTAACTCCTCCACGTCAAACTGGCTTTCTCGGGGCACAGGATCAGACGTATTACATCACTCTCACACCTCCTCTTTCGGATTGTCTCGCCTGTGTTGAGCCCACTAAGGAACAGGCCCATACAGCAGCTTAAGCGAAAGTGTTGCAATTCCAAGGAAGTATAGATTCGATGGAAATTCTCATTTCCCTGCGAAGCTTTTATTTTTCTTGGTATAATAATTTCATCTCTTGGCCAAGGTTCTGAAATGGGATATTACATTTCATGGCTTTTATATGTTGTTGAGATCAGTGTGGCGTGATGAGATATATGAGCATTAAATCTCCAAAACAAAACCCCAAACCAAAGCCTCCTCTTCAGGGCCGCCTGATTAAGCAGCTGGAGAGGGACGGGGGAGGGTTTCGGAATCCCAGGAAGGGAGCAGGGAGGTCTCCCTGGCTGTCATCAGAACCACACCCCGCTCCGGAAACACATACATAAGACACCGATTGCCTCTGAACCCGAGGCCTAACCTGAAACCTGTGATGCTGCCGGCACAGTCTGAGCATCACCCCTTTCTATGCAGGACAGCCGTTGAGTACTTTTCGAACCCAGGCTTTTAAATTTCCTGACTTTTTATACCCACAGAAGGGAGGTGGGCTAGGCCACCCTTATTGGCAGAGCGTCACAATGCCTGTCCTTATTTAGAATCTTCCCAAATAGTCTCTGGCCAAGAAAATAATCAAAGGCCTACAACACAGACATTTTAAACCTAACTGCAGTTAGAACCCTTGTTTTGTATTTAATCCTCAACAGGCGGCGAGTATTTTAACAAACGCTGCAATTAGACGTAAAATGAAAATAGATGTTTGGCAAATAACATTCTTCCTGTATGTGTTGCTTTCATTGGGCTTTTCCAAAACCATGAGGGAAACGTGGGCAAGTGCGTCTTGTGCCTGGATCTGAACCCAGCTGCCTCCTTGCACGCCCTTAAAAGAACCCTTAAATCTTTGTCTCCATCACAGTCCTGTCTGGTGAACCCCAGCTGACTCTGCTTGGCTTACTAACCCAGGTTTCTGCTGTGTAGACTCAGAGCCCGGGGGAGTTTAGGCCACTCCTGCAGGGCGGGTGGACACCCGGCGCCACCGCGGAGGGCCCAGGTGCTGCGGCCAGCCAGCAGGAGGCCCAGAAACCGTCCCAGCCACTTCCCCCGTCTCAGGCCAACCGGGAAACGTTTAACCTTGAGCCTTATTTAAAGCTCACAGTTTTCCCCAGCCAGGTCCCCTCCGCTAGTGCAGCCAGCAGGCCCCAGCGCGCTCCCCGGGCAGCGTGGGGAGGGCGAGGCAGCTGGCGGGTCCGTCTGGGCCACAGCTGTAGGGTCGGGCGCTCCTCTCTCGGACTCGGGTCCTTTCAGAAAACTCTTTTCTTGTCGGATGTGGTTTCCCTTTAATTAATCACTCACGTCTGCGTGTCCGCCGCGCCGCTTCCCCACTCTTCCTCCAGCCCCACATATGATCCGTATTTGGGAGCGGGAGCGCAGGCCGAGCATCTGGGGGTTGAGCGGGTGTGGGCTCTGCCAGCCGCCATCGAGAGACCCCCGTTGGTGAGACTCCGTAAAACGGTCTCTGGAAGGTCCCCCCCCCTCCTACTCAGGCCTCAGGGCGCACAGTTCCAGGCCGCGGCGCGGCGTGGGTGGTCCAGGTGTCCCTGGTGGTCTCGATGGCCACGTTTCAGGTTCTCTCCCTTCTACCCCTCCCCCCTCACAGAAGATGGCATCTGCTGGCACAGCCACCTCCGGCCCCCACCCACCCACGGTTCCCAGGCTCCCTCCAGGCCCGACGTGGCCTTCTCTGGTGCTGTGGCTTCCTGAGCTACGCAGGGCCGACCAGCCAGCCTCCCTCCCAGAGAGGCCGGTCCCGGAGGTGGTTGGCCCTGAGCCGAGGTCTGTGGAGTCTCTTCCCCGGAAAGCCCTAGTCCCAAACCCCAAAACCCAGCTATTCTCAGGCCTGCGGGCCGTGTTGGCGAGTCCTGGTGCTGCGGGTGAACATTAAACACGTTCCCGTGGCTGCGTTTAATTCTCCCGTCACTTCCAAACCGCGAAGGGAGGCCTCCTACGCGGGCCTCGGCTTCAAGGGCGCGCGCATGCGGCGGGGACCACCCTGGGAACACGGTGTCTGCAAATGTGGCGCAGGCCGCCCCGCGCCCAGCGAGGGTGGGATCGATAATTCCCGTTTGGGAGCTTTGCTGGGACTGAGGGCGACCACTGGGGCTCGGGGTGCAAACTAGAGGAGCGTGGGGACCAGACTCCACCGCACCCGGCGCCTCGGCAGCTCGGGACCAGGGCCGCGCCACCTTCTACCGCCCCGAGCGCTGGGCGCGGACCCGGCTGCCCAGCTCCGCCGCGGGCCCCGGGCTGCAGGGGCTCCGAGGCGCAGGAGCTGGGCGCGGAGACAACCCGGGACCGCTGAGCGCATTCGCGGGGTCCCGCGCGTGGACTCGGCCCGCCTGGGCCTGGGCCTGGGCTCCCGCCCACCCACCGCCCGCCTCGGCGTTCCCAGCAGCCGGGAGCGCTCCCTCCCTCCCTGACGGATCCAGGCCGCCGGTCCAGCTGTCAAAACAGGGGGTGTCTCTTTCATTCTGGCTCACCGAGTCCCAAAGGGGAACAGGGGGCCTTAATGCTTGTGTTTGGACACAAGCAATTATCCCTAATTATTCTTTTTCTTTTGAGCCTGCCCGTCCCGCCGGCGAGCTCGCCGCGGAGCAGGCCCCCTAATCCTCCCGGTCGGCGGAGCGCAGTGGGTTCTGCGCGGCCCGGCGCGCGGGCGCTTTCATGTCACGGCGGGTTTAGAGCTGATTCAAACTCATCGCGATGGGGAATTAACCCCGGGGCCCGGGCTTTCAGGGGCCTCTGATAAGAGATTATACGTGTTGATGGCCAGCTTTTCTTGGCAAAATGTTTTCAAAGGGCTTGGAGTTGTTAAATCAAAGCGCCATTGAATTGCTCGGACCGCCTCCTCCCCCTCCTCCTGCCCTTCCCCCGCTAACATCTCTTTTCCCTTCATCCCTCCGCCTCCCACCGCCGCAGGGACTGCCCACCCCGAAGCCGCCCGGCCTCCCCGGAGTTGCGAGTCACCTTCCTCAGTAAG
>NW_005871048.1:40329634-40333767 GCF_000147115.1 Myotis lucifugus | reverse complement strand
TTTTTTACAGCTTATATTATTCATCTTAAGATACACATGATTTTTGTAATCTTAATCTGTTTCACTGGTAATATTTATTAAATGTTTTATTCTGCATTGATAACTGAGACTTCACTTATACTTCCCCTTTCCACACACTGAAAACTTCCTGGTTTTGGTATCTGTTATACTATCTCATTTCATTCCAATTCACAAATATTTATTGAGTACTTCCTATGTTCTAAACACTCTCAACCAGTGAACAAAACAGATGAAAAATGGCAAAGATCTCTGCCTTCATAGAGTTTACATTGTAGAGGAGAGACAGACAATCAAAAACTTAAGAAAGGCCCTAGATAGTTTGGCTCAGTGGATGGAGTGTCAGCCTGTGGACTGAAAGGTCCCAGGTTCGGTTCAGGTCAAGGGCACATGCCTGGGTTGCAGGTTCAAATCCCCAGTGTGTGGCATGCAGGAAGCAGCCAATCAATGATTCTCTCTCATTATTGATGTTTCTATCTCCCCCTCCCTTTCCCTTCCTCTCTGAAATCAATAAAAATATATTTTTTTTAAAAAAACTTAAGAAAGAAGTGATATAGTACCATGGAAAGTGATAAGTACTGTTGTAAAAAATAAAGCACTATCTATTAAAAAGATAGACAATAAAATGTATTGGAGGGGATATGGAGGAATTGGAACCTTCATATATTGTGGTGGAAATGTAAAATGGTGTAGCCTCTTTGGAAAATGACTAAAAAGGTTAAACATAGAGTTACCATATGACCCAGCAATTCTACTCCCAAGAACAATGAAAACACGTCTCCACACAAGAACTTGTACACAATTGTTCATAGCAGCATTATTCATAATAGAAAAAAATGGAAACAACCGAAATGTCCATCAACTGATGAAGGATAAACAAAATGTGGTATATTCATACAAAGGAATATTATTTCACCATAAAAAGAAATGAAGTAGTAATACAGGTGACCACATGAGTGAACCTTGAAAACTTAAAGCCAAGTGAAAGAAGCCAATCACAAAGGACCTCATAGTGTATGGTTCCATTTATACATAAAATGTCCAGAATAAGAAAATCCATAGAGACAAAAAGACTAGTGGTTGGCAGGGGCCTGGGGGAAGGGAACTTGGAGGAAATGGGGAATGACTGTCATGGGTATTGGGTTTCTTTTGTGGGTGATGAAAATGTTTTAAAACTAAGGTGATGGTCACACAACTCTGTGAATATACTAAACATCATTGAATTGTATACCTTGAATGAGTGAATTGCATGGTATGGATTATCCTATATAATAAAAGGCTAATATGCAAATTGTCCCCTTGACCAAGAGGGAGTTCGACTGGGAGTTTGACCAAGGGGCGGGGCAGGCCAGCCAACCACCTGCCTGTGGTCCCTCCCCCTGGCTGGCCCCGCCCCCAATTGGTGAGGGCTGGCCAGACCCCACCCGTGCACGAATTTGTGCACCGGGCCTCTAGTATATCAATAAAACTCACAAAACTAAAACGCAGGCTATGGTGATTAGGAGTGTGGCATTGGAGGTGGGGGTTACTTGCAATTTTTAATAGAGAAGACCTGTTTGAGAAGATGACATTTGGACAAAAACTTGAAGCCAGGGCATTACCCATGCGGATATCTGAAGAAGAACATTACAGGCAGAGGAAACAGCTATAGCAGAAGCTCTAAGGTGGGAGCCTGGCTATTTGAGGAAAGGTGGGTGGGCTAGTGTGGCTGGAATGGAGTGATGGAGAAGGAGGAAGAGGGTTGAAGATGAGGTCAGAAATGAAAGGGAGGTAAGGTGTGGGGAAGGGTGTGTGGGTGGTGTAAGCCTTCTGCCCTGGGCCTGTGGTTTCAGTAGAGGAAGCACATAACCTTACTTTTTAAAGGATTTCTGAACTGCAGGAGGATAAGGATGCTGCAGCAGGAAGACCAGCCAGGAGGCTATTAGAGAAATCCAGAAGAGAGAGAGAGAAGCTCGGAGCAGGGGGTAGCAGTAGAGGTAGTGATAAGTGGTTATACTTTAGATATACCTTGAGGTACAGCCAACAGAATTTTCTGATGGATTGGATGTGGAAAATAAGACAAAAAGCGTTTAGACTACAAGATTTTAAGGTTGAATTACTAGAAAGATGGCACTGCTAGTAATTGAGATGAGGAGGACTAGAGTGGGAGAGGTTTGTGGGAGAAGTTCAGAATTTCCATTTTAGACACGTTAAATTTGAGGTTTGTATTGTCTATCAAAATGGAGATGTCTTTTCGGCAGTTGGACATATGAGTCTGGACACGGGGGAGGGGTGTGGTCTGGAAATAGAATTTTGGTAATTGTTGCATATTGATGGCATGTAAAGTTATGTGACAAAGAATGTGAAGGAATGAACATGGATAGAGAGAAGAGGACGAAGTTCTGAGTACTGGTGGCACTCCAATGTTGAGAAGTCAGGGAGAAGAGGAAGAACCAGCTAAGGAGGCTGAGGAGTGAACATAGGAGGAAACTGAGAGAATGAAATGTCCTGGAAGCCAAGCGAAGAAAAGGTCCAAAGAAAAGGGAATGATTGGCTGTCTTTAAATGCTGCTGAGAGATCAAATTGTGGGAAGCTGCCTATTGTCTTCACTAGCAGAGAGGTGTGGATAAGGAACCCAGAAGGCTGGTGATCCTTGAAGCCCTTGCAAAAGTCAGGGCTGTGCACCCACTGTTAGTCCAGACAATGGTAGCTGAAGCAACTTCCCCATTTACTATTATGTAAATCCTTGCTGGTGGGCTAGTCTGCCTATTACTGGAAATTGCCTGCCTAAGGGCTATGGGTGTATCCCAAACCAAGAAAAGGTTGGCGAGGCCTGAGCACCAGTGGAAGTCCTTCCCCTTGAGTTGGACTTGCCCGCCTGGCCCCCCAATATTTCCAAATTATCTCTTGTCTCTTCTCTTTCATTTGTGTGCGGCTCCTCTTCCAGATCCTGAACCCTGAACCACGTGGGACGTGGGGGAACAAACTTTACACATCAAATACAAATCCATTGAAATTAGCAGCTTGGAGGACTTGAAAATGAGCATTTTCAGTGAAGTGGTGCAGGTGAAAACCTGGTGGAAATCTCCATTTCAAAGAAAATGAGAAAATGAGAGAAAAGGAGATGGACATCACTTTCAAGGAATTTTGCCATATAATGAGCAGAGAAACTGGGTGGAGCTGGTGGGGGAAGTGGGGTCAAGAGAAAGTTTCTTTCAAGATGAAAGAAATAATCATATGTGTATATGCTAGTAGAAATGATGCAGGAGAGAGAGCAATTGTTAGAGAGATGTCCTTTCCTAGCCCATAGGTAAGTAAGAGGAAATAATACCCAGTATCGAAGTGGGGAGATTGACTTCAGATGGGAGCATGGTTAGTTCATTTACAGTAACAGGTAAGAAGACAGAATATGTGGGCCCACAGGCTGGGTAGAGGGCAAAGGCAACATAGAAATCTGTGCAAGTTCGCTTCTGATTGCTTCAGTTTTCTCAATGAGGTAGAAAGCAAGATTGTCAGAGAGGGAGGATGTGGGAAGAGGTGTTGGAAATATGAGAACAAAGGAAAAGGTACAAAACAGCTAAGTATGAGAGTAGGAGATAAATGGATTAGGAAATATAATATGTCTGCCAGGGAGTATTAAGGGCTCACTTGAGTTCGTGATCCTGAATTTAAAATGAGCCGGTCAGGTGGCCATGTGTTTTTCTTCTGCAGCCTCAGAGTAGGTGGAAACTCGGCTTTAACGAGGATCAAGGTTTTGGCAACTGAGTAGGACTAACGAGAAAGGGGCAACAGCACTGAGGAATTTGGGCTGGGTTAAGTGAGGAGACAGGGCATGAGAAACGATGAAAAGGTGGCAGGATCAGTGGAATGGATGTCTTGGTGGGTCAAAGGGTTTATTAAATTTAGAGTCCTAGAAAAATGAGCTGGAGAGACACAGGAGGTTGTGCTTAGAGAGGGGTTACCTGGAATTGAACTTGTGGAGGGTTCCAGTTACAGTGGTGAGTAGGTGGAGAATGAGATCACAGCGGGAGAGGAGCTCAAGAGACCCATGAGCCTAGCACTATGAGAAGGGTTCTATTCCGGGTGGCTTCGGAATGGTCCAGGGACGGGAAAAAGTGCAGGAAATTCCGGAGTTT
>NW_005871048.1:40328198-40329534 GCF_000147115.1 Myotis lucifugus | reverse complement strand
AGTCAAGGAATTACAGAGATTGAAAAAACAAACAAACAGCTTTATTGCTAATAAATGCTGTATTGGAGAATGTGGCTTAGATGTGTGGCAATCATAGATCTTTCAGAAGTAAACCCTACATTTAGAATGATTCCCACCCTGTGCTGCAGGCAGTACTAGATTACCACATGCTCCCACACAGAGCTTGCCCTGTGAAATGTGTGGCAGGTTCTCTGTTCGCAGCTGGCTCCCGAGAGGAGGGCAGGAGGCAGGGGGCTGCTCGACCCCAAACTCAGATGAACTGTCACACTGATGTTCCTCCATATGCATGCAAAGCTACCTAGATTATTTGATGAAGCAAACACATTCTGATGCCAAACCCAATAAATATAAACAAATAAAATATAAACAAATATATTTTGAAAATGCAAAAATTTGGAAAACAGAATAAACATTTTAGGTTGAATACAAAGAACATCAGATATCATATTTATCCAAAATTCAGGGTATTACAACGTAAAGAAATATATTATAGTGATATAAATGTATATTAATGAGCCACTAAAAGAGAATATGATCATTTTAATAGCGATTCCCATAAAAACATGAAAGGACAACAGAAAAGAAGGATACTAGTATAAAAAACTATACAAAGATATATTCAACATGTTCATTTAGAAAATCCAGAACACAGTTTGGCCTCAATAATGTGAATATAATTTGGAAATATTGGATAATACAAGGTAAATTTTAAAAAGATGAGTAAATATTTTAAGTAATCCGTCAAAATATAATTTTTGGTAGATGACTGTATAAAAAGAAGAGACAAAGGAATTAACTGGAAACTGCCTTGGATTGAAGAGTAATCAAAGGAAAACGTCATTTCTCCCAAAATTAGCGAGTAGTTTTAACCCAATCCCAGAAAGAAAGAAAAAAAAAGTCCAACACAATTTTTGAAATTCAATGAAAATTTTTTAATTCAATTACATTTTAATAAAATTGATAACAAAATATAAATGGGTAGGAATAGCAAAGAATATTTCAAGAAAGAGGAGCAATGCGGGCTGTCAGCTCTGAAAACATATTTTAAAATAACAACAATAAAATAGGATCCCAATGTTGAAATAACACTAAACGGAGATATCAATTAAATAGAACAGAAAGCTCTGAAATAAATGTTATCATACATAGGAATGTAATATGTGATAAAGAAATTATAACCAAATAAAGGTAGAATTTAATAAATTCTGTTGGGATGGCTGGTTACCATATTGGGGGGAATTATGTATGTGTTTCCACCATCCCTTCCACTCCAGTTTAAGTGTAACTAAAGAATTAAACTAAAAGAAGAAAAATC
>NW_005871048.1:40291218-40327933 GCF_000147115.1 Myotis lucifugus | reverse complement strand
TTAACACAATAAGAAAGTTTGCACTTTTGTATAAACAAAAATAATTAAAATAAGAAGGCATGGAGAAATGCATTTGTAACAGAGAGAGAGAAAGAGAGAGAGAGAGAGAGAGAGAGAGAGAGAGAGAGGGAAAGAAATAGGGTTAATACATATAATTGTATAAAGAGTTCCCTCAGAGTGGAAAAATAACTTATGGTATAATCATACAGTGGAATTCAATCTAGCCATTAAAATGAATGAATTGTACCTTGTCAAAATGAATATATCTCAGCAATATAATATTGAATTTAAAAAGAACAAGTTGCAGAATGCTGTTTATTATATTTTAAAACTTATAAATCAATACTCTGTGTGTGTGTGTGTGTGTGTGTGTGTGTGTGTGTGTTTGATGACCAAAGACTAAAAATATTAAAATGTGGAAGGGAAAGACATATAGCAACTGCAAGTGGTTATCTTTGGAGGAGCAGGTGGGAAGTGGGATTCAGTAAGTTTACAAAGGAGTGTTAACTTTTCCATATTTCTGAAATATTTGGTAATAAAAAAAGAGAACTTATGAATTGCTAAAGAAAAAAAACCCTTAAAACTCTAAAATATTTATGTGAAAACAACATGAATAAACAATTCACAGAAAAGGAAATACATACATAGAAAGATGTATAGCCTCCTTAGTAATTAAAGAAGTTAAGACTAAAATGAGATACCAATCATATATTTATTAAAATTCTTTTTTAAAATTTTAAAGAAAAAACAGTCCCACATAGTCGAAAAGTTAGTGTGATGTTTTAAAATACACAACATATAGACTCCTTTTAAAAAATATATTTTTATTGATTTCAGAGAGGAAGGAAGAGATAGAAACATTAATGATGAGAGAGAATCATTGATCAGCTGCCTCCTCCACCTCCTATTGGGGATCAAGCCAGCAGTCCAACGCTCTATCCACTGAGCCAAACCAGCTAGGGCAACATATTGACTCTTAAACTTTTAGAGTGGAAGGTATGGCCATCTGGTGCAAGAACTTCAAGCACAGTTTGAGATTTTTCTTCTCTTTTTCTTTTCTTTACAGCTAAGACTATACTTATCATCACTCCTGAATCTCAGGAGCAAATTTCTCTTTTAAAGAACTTCAAACTTCCTGGAAACAAAGAAGACTCATGAAAGTAGCTAAGGACAGAATCTGCCCTAAATGTTTCCTAAATAACCAACTCTTAATCTTTAAGTGTCCCTCAAATAAAACTTCTAATTCTTAAATATCCACCACCAAGTCCTCAAACTTTTCTCAAAACATTCAAGACAATTCATAATCCTTACAAATCAAATCCAGACTCTTGTGGCGACCCCTCCCACCTACCCGTGAACAGCGCGCGCGCGCGCACACACACACACACACGCCCCCCCCCCCCCCCCCCCCAAATTTTTTTTGTTTTTTTTTTTTTTTAGGGGTTTTTCAAAAAAAAAGAGTTCCTCTTTTTTGAGAAGAGGCCCCTTTTTAAAACGGGGATTTTTTTTGGGGCCCCCCCCCCCCCCCCGCGACCCCCCCCCCCCCCCCCCCCAGCGACTACCATCAACACTTGGCTTTTTCCATTTGTTTTTAAAGAAAGTGGTGTGTGTGTGTGGGGGGGGGTGTCAGTGAAATAGAGATGTTGAAGCAGTCGGAGGCATTTTTATTTTTGTTTTTGTGTTTTCACAAGGGAGTCCTAAATATATTGAATTTCTGGCTTGCCTCAGCTCCTAAAGCTGTTTCTTTGGGATTCCATTCTCCTTTGAGGTTCTTCAACCTCCCCCTCCTCCGAGGTGGCTAAAAAGAGAGACAGCAAAGAAAAAGTTACACTTCCTTTGGAATCTAAATATTTGAGTTCACGAGTAAACGGAGACATGTTTGTGTGACAGTTCTCACCAATTCATGCCTCATAGTGATTTCAAACTAAAATAGAAGTGAAGCTGGCAGTTTGCAGGTTCAAAGATGTCTCCGAGAGACTTCCCAGACCCTATATATTGATTTAGCAGGGGAGGAGGCAGGTTACTAGGCTTAGTAACAAAGCAGCTAGCTGGAGCTAAGGTGACCTGAAGCTGAGCAGAGAATGCAAAGCCGGTGATTTGCTTGGGCCAATCCTTTTCAGTTCAGGTTAAGGACGCAGATGGCAGCGCTGGGATAGTAAGAGCTAGCTCTCCTAGAGGCTGTCCCTGTGCCAAAGCACTTTACATGGATCCACTCATTTAGTCTTCCTAAAAACCCACGATGAGGCTATCACCACCGCTCCTATCTTACAGGCAGAGAGGCCAAGGTCCAGAGAAAGTGCACGACTTGCTCAAGACCACACAGCTAGGAGCAGCGGAGCCTGGCTTTCACCAGGCGTTCTAGTTAGAAGCCATGTTATCAGCTCCTGTGCTGTAGCGCCAGATACTTGATCAGAAACCAGATGGGAAGAGGGGAACGAGAGCTATGATGAATGTTCTTGGTGAATCAGTCCCAGGTGTCTTCCAGTGTAGAGTAAGGATTCAACACTCCGGGCATGCTCTCTGCCCTTGGCTGTGAGGGGCTCTGTCTAAGTGTGTGCTCTGCGCCCCAGGGCCTCCCGCTGGTGAGATGGACGTCTCAGCTGGGCTCCGGGGATCTGGGAGCACTGGCCTGTGAGTTCCAGCTCTTAATATTTAGGAATATTTTCAAAAGAAACTTTTTCCATTGTAGACCAGTTTTAGATTTACAGAAAAATTACAATGTGCAGAGTTTTATACATGCTGCATCGTTTCCCCCATTACCAACATCTCGTATTAGTACGGTACATTCGTTACAATTGATGAAGCAATATTGATACATTGCTATTGAAGTTCATACTTCATTTGATTTTGTTAGTTTTTACCGAATGTCCTTTTTGTGTTCCAGGATCCCATCCAGGATACCACGTTATATTTACTTGTCATTTCTCCTTAGGCTCCTCTTGGCTATGGCAGTTTCTTACACTTTACTTGGTTTTGATGATCTTGACAATTTTGAAGAGTACTGGTTAGGTATTTTGTAGTCTGGCCCTCAGTTGAGATTTATAGGATATTTTTCTCATGATTAGACTGGGGTTTTATGATTTTGGGAAGAAGACCACAGAGTTAAAATGCTATTTTCATCACATGAAGGGTACATGCAGTCAACATGGTTTATCACTGTTGGTGTTGACCTTGACCACCTGGCTGAGATAGTCTGTCAGGTTTCCCCACTGTAAAGTCCCCCCCCCCCCACTTTCCACACTGCACTCTGTGTATATGTGCTGCTGAAGCGAGCACCACACTGCACTCTTTGGAAGGAAGTCATTATGCACAGCCCAACTTACTTTTGTTAGCCAGTTGTTAAAACTTTGGTAGCTTCACACCAGCCAATGTAGGCGTATTTACACCATGGAAATCAGTGAACTATAAATCTGGGCTCTTTTTGGAGAGCTGGGCGGCCAGGACACCATTGGATGTGCAGCTTGGGTTGAGTCTCAGGAGATGATGGGTGAGCCGGTGGAAAGGCACTTGAATGAAGGGGCTCACTGGGTGGAAGTGAAGAAGACGTGGAGACAGGATGGGGTGCTGTGACATGGATTGGGGTTAAAGAAGCTTGGTACAGGCATACAACCAGCTAGGAACCTGACAGAAGCTGTTATCCTTGTTTAACATAAACAAGGCTGGGACCTGATGGACCTACCTTTGTGTTTTCCTTTTCTTATACACGGTTGTAATAATTTCCATTTATTAAGCACCTCCTTCATATAAGGCATTTTTTTTGTGTGTATAAGGTATATAAATGTAAATTCAGTTCTTACAAATTTACAAGGTGGGTATTGTCATCTTCATCTATATATACACTGAGTGGCTAGATTATTATGACCGGCCAGATTATTATGACCACCCCATCAGTACTTCATTGACACTTCCAAAAATACTGAATATTGAAAACTTCCTAAGCAAATACTCTCAAGGTTTTGTTATTATTATTATTTGCATAACTAATTCACTTCATTGTACTGATGGGGTGGTCATAATAATCTGGCCACTCAGTGTACAAAAGCCTAAGCAACCGAATGACGGGTCACTATGACACGCACTGACCACCAGGGGACAGACGCTCAAAGCACAGGATCGGGCTCCCTCCTGTCTGGATTAGGCCTGCGGGGATCAGGCCAAAACCAGCTCTCCAAAATCCCCTGAGGAGTCCCAGATTGTGAGAGGGCGCAGGCCAGGCCGAGGGACCCCAGTTTACAGATAAGAAAACTTAGGGGTTAAGTGGCCTATCCACAAAATACAACCAGCAAGTAGCAAAACGGGTTTAAACCTCCTGTGTAACTCCAAAGCGTGTTCCCACCAGCCATGCTCTTCTCTCTGTGCTCTCCCTCCTTCCCCTTCTATTGGTTACTCATGAGACCTGTTTCAAGAGGGTGGTACAATGATTGGCGGTGAGTTTCCATCGTTGATTCTCGATGAGCGTGCTGCCGTTTGTGTTCAGGACCCTCCCTCGTGGATCCTGTCCATGGCAATGAGTGAGCACGGGGACATGCACCTCGCTGTGGACTCTCAAGGTTTTGTTTTGAGCCAGGCGAAACACGCTCACATTTTACCATGTAGTCTTCCAAACCAAAGTTTTCCTTCTTAATAATTTTCTTTACTTTTCCTGTGAATGTATCATTAGGGAGCAGAGATTATGACACCCTTCCACTTCATATCTCCACCGAACTCTGTGTCTGCGGTGTCTTTCTGGTTTAACTCTGGTGTGACTTCATTCTTTTCAAAGGCAATTTTTAAGAAACAGACATAAAAAAAAAACACTCAGCACCAGAATTAATCATTAGGGTTTGGGTTATCTCTACAAAACTGTACAATCTATATGCATCCTGAACAAATACATATACAAATGCAAACTATTCCATTAAAAATTCAGACATTAAAGTCACTTAGAGTTCATGTCATATTTAAGGCAAATGGAATGTTATTTGACCTGTTTCCATTTGAGTGATCCAGGGAGTTTAAAGATATTTTAGAATAAATAATCTCAAAGAAGCTTTAAAAGGCTAGGGGGACCTGCTTGAATCATAAAGAATATTATATTGCTTTACTAAATTTGAGTTACTATTTTAAACTAAGACTTCATTGGACTTATTAAATCTGGGCCATATTTAGGAACTATTCTTAAATGATGGTAATGCTATTTTTACTTTCTTCTTCTGACATCACTGAGACCGGATTTAACAGAACAACTACAGGTGGGATGGTAAAAGAGTTACATTCAAGAGAACTTTGTTTTATTTGGCCCACTTCCCTCTCTGCCCTCACTCCTCCTCCCCAGCCCCAGCCCCAGCTGCCTCTTTTATTCAGAGATCTGGCCTGAGCTGATTGGACTAAGGACAGACGCCTGACCCAATGGGGAGTCAATTTAAGGACCAGGAGAGCCAATCCTTCTCCCAAGAGACAGACTGAGTAGCCATTTACATTTAGAGACAGACTGAGTGGGCTTATTGAGGGACCCAAAGTCATATGCAGTCAGAGAGCTGGAGTCAGTCATATACCAGTTGAAGTCATGAGGGGTCAACCACAGGAAACAGCAGAAGCTGCTCTATGGAGGGCAGTGGGAGAACAGAGCCAAGGCACAGAGACCCAGGGAAGGAGAGGAGGAGGGAGGAGCCCCGGTTCTTTGTTTCCTGGTCCAGAGCCCGATGGCCAGATGACACTGGTGTTCTAGTTCTGAATGCCTGTGAGATTGTGTGTTATTCATTTTATTGCATTTTCTAGCTAGGCTTCTCTCACTTACAGTCCAACTGATTCCAGTCAAAGATAACTCCATATATCAAAGTCAAACTACAAAATAGTTCCCCATCACTTTAGCATCACACCAAGTCAGACTCTAAAAGTCCATGGGGCAACTCAGGGATGAATTCGGGTGATAAGCAGGATATAGGAAATGGGTATAGAAGGAGCTTTACCCTGGGTGTAGCTTAGAAATATCCAACTTGACATTTTCTGATAGCATTTCCCCTTAGTCTTTTTCACCTGTAACTTCTGTGGGTCAGTGAGTATGTTCTGCTAAGATCAGGGCTCAAGGTGGTCTCTGCCAAGTCATGAGTGGCATCATTCCAAAAAGGCAGTTTCCCCACTCTGCTCTTGACAGGTAATGCCAGAACTTTCTAGGGATGCCTGCCTGAGACAGAGGTTCATTCACTCAACAAATATTTATTAACTACCTGCTATGGTGAGGCACTGTGCAGGGGACACAGCAAGGACTAAACGGCAAATCTCTTACCTGCATGGAATTATATCCTGTGGGGTGAGCAAGGGCACTTGTACCGAACACTGTGAAGAGCACAAAATTGGGCAGTCTTAGAGAAGACTCGTGATGGTAGGGCTGGATGAGGAAACTAACTAGATGGGCTTGTCAATGAAGACCTCTCCAAGGATAGAGAAGGAGCCAACAATGAAAAAAAATTAAAAATAGGGGGAAAGGTATGCCAAAGGCCCTATCATGGGACAAATCTGGGAGAGATCAAGGAACTAAAAGAATGTAGGGTGGTTGAAGCACAATAAGAGAGAGCGAGCACAACCTGTGATGAGGTAGGTAGGGGCCAGATCTCATAGGCCATGGTGTGGCATTTGGATTTTAGATTAAGTACTCATCAATTTTTTTATTATAGGAATAAAAATTACCCTTTCATTATATTTTATTATATTTTTCAAGGGCCTCATGTTTTTATAATCTTTTGTCCATCCTAATTAATCTGGCATTATGCTAATTATTCCTTATGCTTATAAACATTGTGGTATATAATTTAGATTATAACTTAGGTAGGAAAATCCCAGCTTTTAAAGGAAAATAAATGATGTTTTAATTGATGTGCTGATTAAACATGGTTACAAATTTTTGATAATCTTTCTATTTCCCTTCCCTTTGAATCTGGGCTGGCCTGAGACCACTTTGACCAATAGAATGCAGCATGAGTGACATGATGCAAGTTCTGGGCCGAAATGTGAAGAAAACTGGCGGCTCTGCCTGGAGAAAGAGAGGGCCCAGTTGAGCCCAGCCTCCAGCTGTCCCCATCAAGGTGCCAGGCAGGTGAATGAAGCCATCTTGGAGCCTCCTGACCAGCCTGACTGCCAGCTGAATACTTCCCCATGACCCCAGTTAATGCCACCATGGGGTAAAAGAATTGCCCCTCAAGGCCTGCTTAAATTCCATGCCATGTGAGATACAATAAAACTGTTGTTTAAGTCAATAGTTGTCTAAAGTTTGGAGTAGTTTGTTACACAGCAACAGATTGAATAGTTAGCATCTGCATTCTTAACATGAATGACTAAATGCATGATTTACTTTCAGCTTTTGAAAAACTGAAAATAAGCCCATGTACTTTCCTTATCAGTGGGAAACTCAGAGTGGGAGGTGGGCTGGCGTTGCTGACAGCACCTTACAAATACACCTTTCTAAAACTGTCCACTGAGAGTGCTTAACATCAAAACTCAATATTTTGGCAGTACACGGAGTGGCAAAGCATATAATGTAGTGAGACTCTTCTCATTGCCTTGATTTCTTTAGATGTGGATTTATGAAATGCCCATTGTAAGGCAGCCATTGGGCCTGTCCCTGCCCCTAAAGAACTCCCTCTGTTCCGGTCCAATAGTCTCCCATCTTACCAGTGAGTCTTGGCTGCGGGAAGCCGGTCCATCCTTGCTGCTTGACACAGTCGCTGCAGGAAAGAAACATCTGCACAGCATATGTTTCAAGGGACCTGGCATATATAGCATATTGTTCTTAATATGTTTGCTCTCCTTAATGCCATGTGTTTTAACCAAGGTCACCTCTCTAAGAAAGGTTGTTTCCCCAGGTGGGGATTTTTCCCTGAGGTTAGGGAGGGGATACAACCCCTTAGTTAAGTGCCAGGCGGGTAGTTAAGCTACATAATCTTTACTCCCTGGAATGGAGATAAGAAACGCCCTAACCTTTGTAATAGAAATTGACAGGATTAAAATCGGCTGGTATAAATACGGATGTAACAAGACAATAAACATCAGATCCTAACCATAACCTAGCCAGAGAACATGGCAAAAGATCCTGGATAGAACCTGGCTACAGAACTTCACTGGAGAACCTAGACAGAACATGGCAAAAGAACCTGGATAGAACCTGGCTAAAGAACCTGGTGACTGAACCTGGATGGAGAACATGGAGAACCTGGCTGGAGAACCTAGCGAGAGAACATGGCACCAGAACTTGGTTGGAGATCCTGACCAGAACTTCGCTGGAGATCCTGGAGGGAGAACCTCGCTATGCTGATGAACTGAACCCAGTTTCCATGTCATTCATTCTTCGCCGACTCCGTCCACACCTTTGGGGACCCCTGGACCCTCTGGGGTTGGACCCCAACACTTGGCCAGCTCATTCCTGAGCTATTTCGTGATCCTCCTTTTGACCAATTGCATTTTATGCTTCCTAACAGTTGCACTTACTGCCCTTTCCCAAGATTCAGAAGGAAATGCCTGCTCTTTCACACGCAATGGATACAGTTCGACTCCTGCAACCAAGGAAAATCTCTCCTTTGCTGCTTTCTTCTCTTTCCCCCTAAGCAAAATCCTGAATCTTTTTGTGGCCAAATGTTCCAGGTCTAGAATTTGCTCTGCCAGAATAATCTTCCTAATGGGAAATCTAATGGGGCCTCCCACTGACAGCGGAGACCACCCTATCTGCAGCCAGGGACGAGAGACACTCCCAGCCCAGATGTAGAGATGCAGCTGATCAGGGCTTGATGCATATTCATTGCTTCTTTAATATTCAAGCATCTTTTCCTAAAGATATTTCTATTGAACTCACTTGTGGTGTCACCATCTGGAAAATATCAAGCCTCACCCCACTGAGGTAAACCCCTAGTGCGTATTTTTCTCTTTAATGTGAGCCCAGTGGGCACGGAGCGTGTATCTCTATGTTTAGCACAGCTCCTCACCAAAGCAGCTCTCAAACACATGACGCTCTAAATGAATCAATGTTGCGTAGACCCATTAACGACCCATCCTCATTGATGCTAACGGAACGTTTAAGTGGGGCTCTACGGAGACTCTGTGACTTCTCCCTGTGAGGTCCTCTTTACATTTCAAAGTGATGAATTCGGGTTTAAGAGAGAGTAAGCTGTCCCAAAACTCATTTCTTTCATTACATCCAGTTTTTTAAACTGGGCCAGATCGTCTTACAAGATCCAGAATCAGACCTGTGTCTAAACCGACAAATAAAGCGTTTATATTTAGTTCACTCTCATGGATACAGGCCAACAAGGCAAGCCGTGTGCCACAGACAAGCCAACCAATGGAAATTAGAGAACCATCCATGTTAGACAAGAGGGACATTGAAGGTTAACATTTCTGTTTGGGTGGGGAGAGTACTCATATCTTGCTCAGCAGATTTATTGTCTTTGTATTTTAAAGAGTGTTAATAAGATTAATTTCTGTCCTCTGTATGTTCATGCACTGCACGTGTGGGGAAATTTCTCAGATATGGTCTAGTTCGCAGATGAAAAATGAGTCTTGATTTTTAAATTTGTTGCAGATAAGGCAAAAGTGGGTAAAATTTATTCATTCAAAAATGTATGAAACACTTGCTATATGCCAAGTAACTTGGTTACTAGACATACTAAGAGAGCCCCGCCTTCCTCAAAGGGCCTATTGAGTTCACCTCAGGTAGAGAGGATATGGGGCGATGTATTTTGTCTTACAATAACATGTTCCAAGCTACTGCACCAAAATATCATCCATTCATTTGGCGGTAAACTCATTTTCTTCTATGCCTAATAGTATTGCACAGAGGTGTTGAAAGGTGATTCTAGGTTAAAAAGGACAAAAGCAAGATTGAGTTAGAAAGGCGGAAAGGAGATAACCCTGTTCTACTTCTGACCTGAAATCACCAGGAGAGGAACTGGTGAAGCTGTTACCAAGTAGCTGACTCACAAAGGAATGATCGCCTTGCAGGCCTTCTCTTCCCTCTCCAGCAGCCTTGCTTTGAATTTCAAAGGTAAACCAGTGAGTACACCAACAGGTTTGCCTACTCAGTGCATGAAGTTGTTACCTCACATCCTTACACTTCCATTCTCCTCGTACCGCTTGCGCCCACAGATTTCACAGCTGAATCTTTCACGCTCCCCTTGAGAGGCCCCTCCACACCATCCCATGCTCCTATTTCTGTCACTTGCATCAGCATGGTGCTCTTCTTCAGGCCCTTTGGTGGTTCGTCTGGTAGGGCACTTGGCAACCATTTACCAAACAGCATGAAATCATATCAAAAACCATTGTGTTGACACGTTAGAATCCAAATGTGATATTTTGTCACCTATTTTTCATATATAAATCTGGTGGCTGAATTCTGATGGTTTGCCTGCTATCCCTAAGATAGACATATCAAATCAAAAAGTATTGTCCTAGCACAGATTTTGGACATTTCCTAATATTGACATAAAATAATGTTTCTCAAAAGGGAAGTGACCCAAGTGAAAGTATCGTATGCGTTTCTCCTTTCCTTTAGCACTCATGGACCTGAAAGATGAGAGAGAGAGAGAGAGAGAGAGAGAGAGAGAGAGAGAGAGAGAGAGAGAGAGAAAGAGAAAGAGAGAAGAGGAGAGGAGAGGAGAGGAGAGGAGAGGAGAGGAGAGGAGAGGAGAGAAGAGAAGAGAAGAGAAGAGAAGAGAAGAGAAGAGAAGAGAAGAGAAGAGAAGAGAAGAGAAGAGAAGAGAAGAGAAGAGAGAACTGACAAGTCAGCAGGTCATGACCCCACAGTGTGGAAAACCCTGGAACAGAGGTCTGTACATGTACTTTGGAGGGTCTGAGGAGGAGTTACTGAGGCTCCCCAAGAGAGATCAGGAAAGAATCAAAGATGAGGTTTTAATATATTAACCTTGCCATACACACTTAATAATTTCAGGAATATTTTATAAATTCTTTGGGGTTTTCTACATAGATGATTATGGCATCTGCAAACAAAGACAGTTTTATTACTTCCTTCCCAATCTGTATACCATTTCTTTCTTTTTCCTGTCTTTTTCCATTAGCTAGGACTCACAGTACCATGTTGAAAAGGAGAGGCGGGAGGGAACATCTTTGGCTTGTTCCTGACCTGAGTGGCAAAGCGTTGAATTGCTTACCATTATAAATTATGCCAGCTGTAGGTTTTTTGTAGACTTTTAAAAATCAAGTTTAGAAAAGTTCCCCCCATTCCTAGTTTGCTGGAAGATTTCATCATTAATGGGTGTTGGATTTTGTCAAATGTTGTGGAGTTTGTTTGTTTTTTTTATCTGTTGATATGATCATCTGAATTTTCTTCTTTAGCTTGTTGATGTGGTGAAATATATTGACTGATGTTTATATGTTGAATAAGCCTGGCATACCTGGAATAAATCCCACTTGATCATGGTGTATACTTCTTTTTATACATTGTTGGATTTGATTTGCTGACATTTTGTTGAGGATTTTTTGCATCTATGTTCATGACAGATGTTAGTCTGTCGTTTTCCTTTCCTGTTATGTCTTTGTCTGGTTTTGGTATTAGGATAATGCTGACCTCACAGAAGGAGTTAGGAAGTATTTTCTCTGCTTCTATCTTCTGGAAGAGACTATAGAGAATCAGTATCATTTCTTCCTTAAATGTTTGGTAGAATTCACCAGTGAAACATCTGAGTCTGGTGCTTTCTTTGTTGGAATGTTCTTAGTCAATTTCTTTAATGGATGCAGGCTTATTTAGATTATCTGTTTCTCCTTGTGTAAGTTTTGGTAGTTTGTACCTTTCAAGGAATTGGTCCATTTCATTTAAGTCATCAAATTTGTGGGCATGGAATTGCTTCGGTATTCCTTGATTATTCTTTAAATGTTCATGGGACCAGCCATAATCATGCCTCTTTCATTCTTGATATTAATATTTCTTGTCTTCTCTCTTCTTGGTTAGTCTGTCTAGCAGCTTATCAATATTACTGACCCTCCCTCTCCCACCCAAAAAACCAGCCTTTTGTTTTGTGGATTTTCTGTATTGTTTCAGATTTAATTTATATCTTCTCTAATTTTTATTATTATTTTTTCCTTCTCCTTGCCTTAGGCTTAGATTGCTCTTATCTAGTTTCCTCAAAAAATGAGGCTTTGGGACACTGAAGCTGGGTATGCTAGTCTGAATCCTCTTAGAAACAGACACTACAATGGAATTAAATATGTTTGAGCAAACATCTGTGAGGAGATGGGTGGGGGCGGAAAGTCTGAGAAGGCTGGGAGAAGCCACCAGACCACTGTGCAAGTCTAACCTGGGGTGAAGAAGAGGGAAAAGTTGAGTTCAGTCTAGGGAGGTTCAGCAAGGCTGTCAGAGAGTCTTCAAGCCAACTTTGGCTGTCAGAAAGGTCTGTGTCTCCTAGAAAAGGACCTTCCCTAACTTTCTGCCAGGATCTCTCACTAGGAGCAAGCATCCTGTGGGAAGCACAGCCTTAGTGCCATGCGGCAGCGGGTTCCAGAGCACACCAGTTGGCCAGTAATATATCCTGCAGTGGGAGGTCTGAGACATGCATTTTCATGGCAACCTCCCTAGGTTTGGAAAGGGGGAGAGAAGGCAGAGGCCCCGAAGCATAAAATAATTCAATACATTTCAAATAAGTAATCCTGTTGCCTGGAGATTAGGTTAAATGGTAGGAGGGACAAGAGATTAGTGTAAAGTAGGCTTTAGAGGACAGCCAGGGCTGGGACCCAGTGATGGGCTTTGTGGGTCATGGTGAAATTTTGGATTGTATCCTGAAAGCAAAGAAGAGCTATTTAGACATTTTAAGAGAGTGACAAGACTAGATGAGACCAGTTATGGGAAGAGGATTCTGATGGCTGTGTAGAAGACTGTGCAGGGGGCAGAGTGGAGCTTGGGGAGACTGCTGAGGACAGGAGACCTTGGTGTAATGAGAGATGATGAACCAGGCAAGAGGTGATGCAGAGGGTCCAGGCCTAGGAGTTCTTTAGGACTGAGGTGGATTGACATGACTCAGCATGGGACAGACAAAGTGTAACATGAGCCCCAGGGGACTTAGGGGACTCAGAGGTGTGGGAGAATTCACAGGGAAAGGGAATTTCAAGAGGGGAAGCAGGTATGGAGGGGGAAATCAAGGGTTTGGTTGGTGTGGGACAGGTGGCTTCTGAGGTTTGTCTGTCTAGCTGTCATTTGTTTATATGGGTCAGGGACTCAGCATTGTTGCCTGGATTAAAGACAGATGTTTGAGAGTCAGAGATGTTTAGGTGCATTTTGAGACCATGAGTATGACTGAGATGTCCCGGTCATAGAATGTAGTTTTATAAGAAATATGTGGCACCAAGTACTGAACTCCAGGAAATTCAACAGTAAAGATGCGTGGAAGAAGAGAAGTCAGGAGGAATGTGGAACCTGAATCTTTTGTAATGCACTGCAAGCAAAGCTGCCTGCTATACAAACATCCTTGAGAAAATAATCCAGAACAAGGGGCAGTCAGTACCTCATTCACAACCATACAGAAAAGTGAGAAACTCACCGGGATTGTCTCCCAGCAACAGCCACAATCCAAATCAGGCCATCAAGTGGCTCCCAAAACCTACAGAACAAAGTTAAGTCTCATAGATGGATGCTGGCCACCTCTGTCAGCCTCATTCCTCCCACTCCCTGCTTCACAACATGAGCCGGAAATAACTCTCAACCCCTCAAACAGTCTGTGTGAATTCATTTATGCTCTTCTAAGGCTCAGAGGCATTCTGGGTGTTGTTGGGTTAAGGTTTGTCTATAGGTGCAGGGGGCCCGCAATCCTTACTCGTTATTGAACGAATATTTACCACTTGCAACTTTTTTCTTTCCCTAAATGGAACTTCCCTTTAAGGAATGAAGTCACAGCAGGTTCCAGTAAAATGAGTCTCCAGGATTTTCTTAGCAACTTCTGTGCAGGGTCAGGTACACACTTAATGTCTATTCTCACTCCTGGTTCGAGTCTGCCTCTTGGCTGTGCCGTCTCCCTAGCAGCGCTGGAGCAGGTTCTATGTCTGGTTGTTCTCACGATATCAATGCCCTAACCAAATGCATATTTTCACTTATAAAATAGCCCTTCATACCACAATCTATAAATCTCTGACTGGAGTCCTACTGGGTGCCGGGAGAAAGGTTTGGAATGGTGGCCCAGCGCCATCCACTTCCACCTCTTCTCCCGGTGTTGAACAGAACGTGTCACAAGGATATATTAGCTTTGGATAAAATAGCTTTGAGAAATGCTGTGAGGAAACTACTAATTCCCTCCAGAAGTGAACTCTCGTGGTCATGTGACCATATTTTGAGAATCATTAGTTTCTAAAGAATTCTTAGGAATGGTGGCCAAGCAACACTGACTTCATCTAACTCCTTTATTTTATTGCCCCTGTTGTTATTTTATTTTATTTTTGGTTTGTTTGTGTGTTTTTTTGCTTTTTGTTTTTCTGTGAAATGAAGTTAATAGCATGAGTCACCAAACTGGCTCCGAGTAAAGAGAATTAGTGAGGAATGATAACACAAGGCTTGTAATGAATGCACTGATGAAACGTAAATGAAAAATGCTGGATGAGATCATGTCCATGTGGGTGAACTAAAAAGGTACAGTTTTTCCGCTTGGCCTTTTCTTTTCAGTTGTGTGAGCACCACCTTCTGGGGTATCTGCCCAGCTAACAAAGGCCCTTTTACTGAGGCCCCTGGTGAGATTTATAGGGTTGGGCTCCTGGCAAGCATGTTTATGGGACATAATTCTGACTCTCATTTCCCACTCCACAGGGATCTTCTTTATTTCCTCATGTACCCCAAGCACCTACCACAGTGCCTGGGACATAGGAAGTGTTCAGTAAATATTTGCTGAACTGACGATCCTGGGGTGGAGACTCATGGAGGGAATCCTCCTGTGCTTGAGGCTGGAGCTGGACCTTGTGGGCTCCGGAGCTGTGGGCAGCCTCACTCCATCAGGGAGACCGAGGAACCAGGACAGTGAAGACCGAGACTTGGAGAGATTTGGAGAGCGAGGACTTGGGCTGCCTCCCAGGGAATCTCTACTTCCTGCTCTCAGGCCTTTCCAAGCTGCAAACTATTGTCTTTGAATAAATTCCTTTGTCTGTGCTCCAACTAGTTCCAGGGTGTTAGCACAAGGCAATATAGAAAACTTGGAAGTTGACAAGGCAAAAGTCTGGGTGTGCTTGACAGAAAAGTGGGTCATTCGTTACCACAGGCTCTGGAGCTGAATGGGTTGTGAGTTCCGGGGAATTCTCAGTGGGCTAGGGACAACCTGCTCCTTTCTCTGCCACCTGTCCGACCTCACAGGTGTGTTCTGACAGTGACCAGTGACATAAGGACACTGGCTTAACACAGTTGGGAACATGAGATGGTTAAACAATTAAACCCAAATTCCCACAGAGATATTTGATAATGTCATATAGGAAATATTACAGAGCCCATATTGGCATTCTGAAAGCTTGATCTCAAGTGGAAACATTTTTTTCTTTCACCACAAAGTAGAGGCAAATAAACACCATTTCTCAGCACCATAGCTCCATGGAGACACTAAGATCCACTTGGGACAGAAAGCAGGACAAGAAGCTATAATACTACACATACAGATTAGCGTCCTGATACTTGGTAATGGGTGGCCAGCCACTCTGCAGACTTTATCAGAGTGGAGAGACTTTCCTAAGTTCTGTGCAGCTGATAATTAAATTATAGAGAGGTAACTGATGAAGTTTTGGTTATTTCAACTCTGAACTTTGAGCCTTTACAAGACGACGCATAGTTTTCTGCAGTTACTATTAAATATGCCACTAAGAGGAAGCACATACTGGTGTGGAACACAAAGAATTCAGATGACAAAAGAACATTTCAGACAGAATAAGGAGCAAGACGTTTCCCTTAGCCCCCAGCTTAGACTATCACCAGTACTAATGGGGAGCCCCACTAGCGGCGGGCTTTGCTAAGTTCTGCACAGTAAGCAGCCGTCCAGGGCTTCCGCAGCCGGGTTCAGCGCTCTCCCTGGAGCCTGTCTGCTGAGGCTGTCTGTGGCTCTCCGGCCTGTCTACCCCACACAGGTCCAAACTACTAGTAAAGGAGTAGTTTCGCACAAGCAGAGGGAAGAGAGAATTGCAGAACCACATCCTGGCTTTTAAAGCTTCTGCTCACTGTGGCACCACCACTTCCCACCACATTTCATTGGTCAAAGGTCACGTGGCCAAGACTACCTGCAAGGGCAGGAAGTTCAGTCTCCCAGGGACAACCACCAGGGCGGGCCTGTCAGGAGGGGCAGTGAATCATCATTTGACAATCATAAGGTAGAGTGGGGATTAGGTGTATTTCCAGAACTACATTATTAATGGCAGTCCGACCTATATAATTATACTTAAGTTAATTGTATAGGTAAACAGTGTATGGTCTCAATCCATAATGTGGGCTTGGTCGTTTCTAATTACTCTTTTTGTGCTCCCCAAAACGTGGACATGAAAGACTCCTTCAGGTATGAATAAAAACCACTGCATGGACCAGATGAACCCCAATTGGCCCCTGCAGGCAGGGTTGTGACAGCAGGAAGATGACTCAGTGGGGTCCCTCAGAGGCGTTGTTTTCAAAGTGTGGTTCACGTTCCCGAATGGCCTGTAATGCACGTTTAACATGCACATTTCTGGGCTCCATTCTAGATATAGTAAATCTGAGCAGCCAGTGTGGGGCCTGGGAACCTGCATTTACCCAGCATTCCAGGTGATTCTGATGCGAACCAACTATTGAGAATTGCCACCTCAGAGAATCTGCCCCCACCCCCGGCTGATTTCTGTCGGGGAGCGTTACTCTGGCCACCAGGCCATCAGTCGCTGTCCTGGTGCGCAGCGGCCCAGGTGCGAGTCCAGCCAGGACTTGGAATTTCCTGGGAAGTCAGGGAGAAGGAGGTGCTTCTTATGGAACGGTTTCTGGTGAGGGCCTCTACCCTTCCTTCAAATACATTTCAGTTTATATAGTTCACTATTTTCCTCATAAATCAACATCTGTGAATCATTTCATTTTTTGTCTATTTTTAGAAATGAAATGAGACTACATCGAACAATGTTTCTCATAAAAAATTCTCTTATAATAGTCACAATTGTTCTAAAACATATATTTTAACTGCTGCTTTTTTTTTTTGGCAATGTACATTTGGGACAAAATCTGTGATGAAAGCTTAACTGTAAGTTTCCAAACCTTATTTTTGGGAGGTTTGCATGTTGTTAAATATTTCAGTTATTAATCCCAAAAGTAAAAGATAGAACTTAATTTTTTTAAAATCCTCATCCAAGGATATTTTTCCATTGCTTTTGAGAGAGAGCAGAAGGGAGAGAGGGAGGGGGGGGAGAGAGAGAAACATCGATGTGAGAGAGACACATCGATTGGTTGCCTCCTGCATGATCCCCGACTGGGGTCTTCAATCTAACCTGAAACCCAGGTAAGTGCCCTTGACCAGAAATTGAACCTGCAACCCTTTGGTGTGAGGGCCAACGCTCTGACAGCTGAACCACACTGCCAGGGTTAAAATAAAGAATTTAGAAGTTTCTATTCTAACAGGGCTGCTTTAAAGAGAAGGAGGGCAGTGCTCCATGTGGGATGGTTCCTTTGGGTGCTGTTGCAATGACCTCGGCTGCCGCCTGGGTTGTCCATTCGATACTTATGTCTCCAGCTGGTGTAGCACCTGGTGACATAGCTGCCCGGGGGCTGCCTGCCCACTTTAGGGCAGTTTGGCTACAAGGAGCTTTGTCCGGCTGCTTGCCTCCCCGTGGGCTCTAAGGCCGTCACTGTTCAGGAAGAGAAGACATTTAGCTACGAGCCCTTCCAAAGTCTGTTCTGTTGTCCAGTCCATAGCTCGTGTAGCAATTACTTCCTAGACGTGGTTGAGCAGAGAGTTCCGGACGTTAAGGTCTCAAGTGTCATTTCGAGTTATTTCTGTCTTTTTGAAGAGATGTCTGTAGTCAATGAGGAGGAGACAATTTGCTACAAAATACAGTAGAAAGGAAGGAGGGGAGAGAGGGAAAGAAAGAAGGAAAAGAGGTGGTAGAGGAAAGACTTTTCTTGTATTCATTGAATACTTCATTGAATACACCCAACACCAAACAAATGCATTCCAATGATTTCTAAAAATTCCATTTTAAAAAAATATATTTTATTGATTTTTTACAGAGAGGATGGGAGAGGGATAGAGAGTTAAAAACATCGATGAGAGAGAAACATTGATCAGCTGCCTCCTGCACACCTCCTACTAGGGATGTACCCACAACCAAGGTACATGCCCTTGACTGGAATCGAACCCGGGACCCTTCAGTCCGTAGGCTGACACCCTATCCACTGAGCCAAACCAGTCAGGGCTAAAAATTCCATTTTAAAGGCCTTTCTATTCAGGCTAATGACAGGAATAAAGGCAGAAGTGCTACTCTAGCATTAGTGGCTGGTTTTATACACACATCTTTTAGTCCATGAGTATATTATTAAATGATAGAGAACATCTAATACGCCCATTTCTATAAAACGAGGAAATAAATTTCTAAGACAGGAAGATTTTATAGACCCATCTTTTATACCCAATCCCAAGGATGGGAAGAGGAGGAGGAAGGAAGGAAGGGAGGAAGGAAGGAAGGAAGGATCAACGCTAGGACGCTCGGATCGAGGGAAAGCCAAGAGAGAGGGAGGGACGGAGGGAGGGAGGGAAGGAGGGAAGGAGGGTGGGAGAATTTCTGCTTTGTCCATTTTGCCTCCATGTTGCTTCCTCTTGTGCTGACTTGGCCTCAGAGCTCCTCTCAGCTGAATCCAAACATTCACCTTTCTGCCTCTCCAGATGGGCTCTCTTTCCTGTGGTTCCTAAATTCTTCGAGTTGAGCACAGCCAGATACACGTCGTCAGATGAAAACCAGCAGCCTAAGGAACTTCGGGATCTGCAGGAGGTTGGCACGGAAAAGGAGAGGGGGCGACTCGCAGTCTGAACTCAAACATCGCTGTCAGGAGACTGTCGGAGGCTCGCTCACTGCGCAGAAGCTGCGCCTTTTACACTGACCACGAAGCAACAGCTCGTTAACCGGGCAGCACGGCAGCCATGCGAGTGGCAGACACCGTGCCAACTCGGGCCACTGTTTTATATTCAGCTAATGTAGACTTCATGCAGTGCCTTGGGATTAGAATGCTTCAATATTGCCTTATAAAAATATCCCACTCTGGTTCTCGGGCCGAGCTTCAGTTCAGAAAAGCTGCAAGGTTTTAGCTGCCAGCCTCTCTCGCATTCCTGTTTTTGTCTG
Organism: Myotis lucifugus; assembly: GCF_000147115.1. Classification (NCBI taxonomy): domain Eukaryota; kingdom Metazoa; phylum Chordata; class Mammalia; order Chiroptera; family Vespertilionidae; genus Myotis; species Myotis lucifugus. The sequence continues at coordinate 40,308,661 of NW_005871048.1, read as the reverse complement.
TAATTTCTAAAGACTAGTAAGTAGACATGGCACTTTACAAATACACAAAGACAAGGGTCTGGCCTTCGGTCAGGAAAACACAACCCAAATGAAAATAATCCAAGCAGAAGCAGTAACAGACAGCTTGGGGAAGGCGGGGGGCGTGGAGCAGGCATTGGCTTTGGAAAGTGAAGTCTAAAGTATTTCTGTTTTTGTTTTTGTTTTGAAATGGGAGTTATTTGAAGGGAGAAGGACAGCCAAGTCCCTCTGTGTTTAATCTACAGTCTCTGGTCTCCAGAGGTCACTCAATTCAAAAGCAAAGTTATTCAAACTTACCCCCCCCCAAAAAAAAAAAAACTGCTTTCTGTGGCAGACAGTTCTTTTTTTCCAATGGCTTTGTGGCTGACCTCAGCTCCCCAGACAAGTGTAGGCTTAAATAAGATAATTGCTTCCCAAGGCATCAAGCCCTGCTTGTAGGAAATCTCGAACACAGAGCACACCTCTTTCGGGAGGAGGTCACACCGGAAGTCACATCCCTAATTGTTTGTTTTATTTGCCTTCATCAGAAAGCTCTACTGACTGCACCAAGAAAAAGCCAGGCATCTAACTTCCTAGAAACAAACCAGCTACCCGGTACTGTGGCATAGTCAGTTAATCCAAGACACATTTTTATGCAAACCTCAAGTTATAACCCACATATGGTGGCAGATCATTATCCCAAGACTAAACTGAACCAGTTACATAGTTGGAGGTGGATCTATCATAAGCTGGAAAACTTTTCTTTTTACTGGCCTCTTTTAACAAGTGTAGGAAGGAAATAAAGCTCAAAAAGCATAAACTATTTTACATCTTGAATTGAACTTTGATAAAAATGGAAATACTCCAAAATAAAGAAATATTGGCAAAGGAAGAGGGAAAGATGCAAACAGAAATAGGGAAGAAAATGTGGAAATTAAATGGGTCTGGTACTGCTTTGACATTTCCTGATTTAGTTAATGAAAAAGGCAGGATACACAATTATGTAGTGACATAATCCCTAAGGGGAGGAGAGACAGAGACAGAGAGAGACAGAAGTCAAAAACTAAAATAAAATGGATTAAAATAGACTCATGATTATCCCTGGAAATTGAGATTATAAATAAATTTTGTTTTGTTTTGGGGCCTTTTGTGTTGTCTAACTGTCTACAATGAGTCTGTTTTTCTTTAGCATAAAAACAAGCAATACAATTTTTAAAAATTTTCTGATTCAAAATGCAATGATCTTTAACTCTGAGTCTGACCGCGTGAGCCCATAGACTTCAGGGTTGTTGAAGGTGGAGTTTCTGTGTGTGCTAGTGCAGCCCGGCCCGGAGGACCAGGGAGCACGCACACTCCCACACATTTTGTATCCTGCACACAGATAGGGGTAAAGACTTTCCCAGCCTAAACGTATTTTAACAGTTCCAATGCCCAGGCTGCAGTAACAGATGACAACATAAAGTGTTCTTTAGTGCTGACCTATTGTACATTGTTACCATTACCAGCAGTGGACACTGTTTGCAAGGTCAATTCCAGTTGTCAGTGATGTTTGCTTTACACCTTATGTGTGCGACCTAGTGTGAGCCTAACACAGTGGAAGCTGGTGCGCCATGTAGAGGTCAGGCACACCCTAGCTGTCGACTTTAACCATGGAGGTTGTTTCAGGAGCCATGATCTCTCCATTCTGGGCCATTCCAGTGCCAGGGAGAGCCGGAGCTGGGAGAGCCTGCAGGAATTTGCTCGGGGCATGTGGTTAACCCACACCGTTGTGCAGAAGTTGGCTGCACAGTGTCTCCTCTGCAGACCTTTCTGCTTCCTTGGCATTTGTCCTTTGGATCACTTTGTGGATAAAGGGTACCCTTGAAGGCAGACCCCAGATAGTTATTCCAGCCCACAGCTTAAAACTGTTCACTCCCATTTGTTTTGGTTTTTTGTTTGTTTGTTTGTTTGTTTATATTTTATTGATTTTTACAGAGAGGAAGGGAGAGGGATAGAGAATCAGAAACACCGATGAGAGAGAAACATCGATCAGCTGCCTCCTGCACACCCCCCACTGGGGATGTGCCCGCAACCAAGGTACATGCCGTTGACCAGAATCGAACCCGGACCCTTCAGTCCACAGGCCGACACTCCATCCACTGAGCCAAACCGGTTAGGGCTGTTCACTCCCATTTGTTCCTCTCCTTGAAAATCCTTGCATTAGAGGTTTTAGGTGAATAAGATCCTTTCCACAGAGATGCAAATGCCTCAAACAGAGTTATGAGCCATCAGTCCTTCGGACCTGAGCATAAACCCGTTGCTCAGATGGCTTCCATTCTAATACCTAGTCAGCTAGCATGAGAAATGGACATTTTGATGACCTATAAAGGGAGCTAAGGGGCAAGTTGGGATAGAAGGATGCAGCTTGAAGATTAAGGCAGCAGGTGGCACTTTGACCTGGGGCTAAGTCCTCTGCCTGCTGGATCCCACCGCTTCCCAGCAACCTCACTTTAGCTTCTTCCTTCTCTCTCCAGCATCTTCAACCTCTCTCCCTGAATCCTTTAATCAGTTTTGTCATCTAAACAAACATAAAACACTCTCCCTAAACCACACCCCACTCCAGCTTTGCCCTTTCTCAACCTAGACTTCCAGGAAGAGTTGCCTGCACTCCTTACTTCCCATGTCCTCACCTTCCACTCCCTCCTCAACCCTTCCTTTGTCTTTTGCTCACCCCCTTTCTATGAAACTGACCTTGCCCAAATTACCAGTGACATTCTGGCAAAATGCAATGGAAACTTCAGTTCTTGCCTTATGTGACCTCCCCAAAGCCCTTGACTCTGGTGACCTCTCTCTGCTTCTCAACTCTTTTCCTTGGCTTCTTTGGTCCTAGTCTCCCTGGGTGACTTGGTCCCCTCTCACTATCCACATGCAGATGACTCCCATATTCAGACCACCCTCCTGATCTGCATGCCCCACATCCAACTGTCTACAGGACAAATTATATCTCACAGACACATCAATCAACATCTCCAAAATGGAACCCGTCACATTCTCCTCTCCTCCCTCCCCGCCTCCACCAACCCGATGTCTTGTGTCCTGGGGACTTTGTCCATGCAGAGTCCTCTGCTTGGATAGTGTTCCTCTTCCCCTCCACCCTCTGATCCCTTCATCGAGCTGTTATTCAAACTCTAGGTCTCAGGTTAGACGTCACTCCTCCTGGGAAGCCTTCCTTGAACCCTCATGTCTGAGTTAGGTACTCCTATGATTTTTGGAAGCTCTCACTTGTAATTTTTTGTTAAATCATCTATCCTTCCCACTCTAATATTTACTCCCTGAGGGCAGGGATCTTTCAGTCTTGTTCATTATATCCTTTGGCCCAGCATAATGTCTGGCACATAAAATGCTCAATAAAAACATTCATTTGAAAAAATAAAACAGCTCATTTACGACACTCAGGCAGCCAAGAAGGAAGGTGGGGAGGGTTTCCTTCCTCTGTCCAGCCCCCCTTTCCCCATAGTCCCTGTGCGTAAGGTCAGGCGCCACCACCCAGTCCAGCACCCTTTACCCCACATTCAACCTCATCGGATGCTGTGCAGCTTGGCGTCACCCATCCTGGCACACTCTCCACCGCGAATAACAATTTTTTCTCTGAGAAAAATATATTCTTAGTTCTTAACACCGACTTTAAAATAAGCTTTTGTAACATCTTTTTAACGTTGAACACTATCTCTACCACATGTAAATGTGGATCACTCAGCACAAATACATTCACGGTTGGTTCTTCCAAGTAAAATAAATAACCTTGCCACAGGATAATTCTTAAAAGCAATTTGGTTTATGTCTTAGTTTTTGTTTTTCTTTCTGGAATCTAACTTTGCTAAAGAAAAATGTTCAATTCCAATGTAGTCATTTAAAAAAATGCATTTTTAAAGTTCCAAATGCTTAATAGCTTTTCCTTTTGCTTTGGCTGGTTATGAAGATTTATACATATTCTTTGGTGCTTTAATTAATGCTTGTGGCTAAATTATGAAAGAAAGAAAAACATTTAAATAAGTTTATATAACTGAGTCATATGATTTTCCCAAATGAAGCCACAACACACAACACCTCAAATTGGAGACATCGGCTTGTCTCCATCAAAAGGTTTAGTGTGGGATCTGAACAGCAAATTTGAAAATAGAGCTACAGTCACCACCGCGTTTGCAAAGGTTAGTCGTGGACCCTGACTTCTGCGGCCACTACATCAAAGGATGACAGCTGTTTATGAGACCCTGCTAAGTTGCAGCATACCTTTCTAATCCAATGATGGGGACGAGGGGACATCATGGCATCGCTGGCCAAAGAAAGGTGTTCACTGTGGGAATGATAAGAGACATGTAAAGAAAATGGAGAGTCAGAGGCCAGTGAATAGATACATTATTCTGGCTCTGTTTGCAACTTGGCATCACATGAACACTCTTCCTCCCAGTGGAACTTTCAAGAAAGTGCCCCATCACACTGCTAGACAACCACGGCCTGTTAGCCCCAACTTCGGGAACGCTGTGTGAGCACTTTCTGTTTCTCCTTCGCTTTTCACGCTCACTGCACAAGGGCTTACTCTTGACCTGGCCTTGCTTTTCATCTTCATTATGTCTCTGGTGTAGATGATTGTGTAGAATATAGGTCAGAGGCTGGGACCTGCCCTGTTTCTCTGTGTCCTGGGATTTCTCGCCTCCATCTACGGATCCTAATCGGAAGTTTCTCTACCCACTGATCATGAAGGCATCCTCTTCCCCTTATTCTATCAGGGAGTTTCTCTTCTTGTCTTCGGTGCCCCCTGCATGGTGCAGAGGATGTACGACGTGTCCCATCAATATTTAAGTCAGTGCTTCCCGGTGTTGTTTGGGGACCAGCAGCCTTAGTCTCACTTGGAAGCTTACGAAAAATGAAAATTCTCAGGCCTTACGGTAAACCTACTGAATCGGGGACCCAGGAATCTGTGTTAAAAAGCTCTCCAGGTGATGCCTACACAGTATGAGAACCACTGCTTCAATGGACAGCTGTTTGAAGGGGCAGCGATGGGAGCTTATTCCTGCACCTTCCAGTTCCTGGTGGGAGGGACTCAAACGCCCTGGCAGCAGGTGACAAGGCTCTCTGCCGGTGGTCCTAGAGCAGTGATGGCGAACCTTTTGAGCTCGGCATGTCAGCATTTTGAAAAACCCTAACTTAACTCTGGTGCCATGTCACATATAGAAATTTTTTGATATTTGCAACCATAGTAAAACAAAGATGTATATTTTTGATATTTATTATATATATATATTAACACTAAGCAATCTACAGGGCTGTTTTTTCTATTTTATATATTTAAATGCCATTTAACAAAGAAAAATCAAGCAAAAAAATGGCAGCAGGTGACAAGGCTCTCTACCCGTGGTCCTAGACAGACAACTTTCTGAAATCATCAGCAAGGACTGCGGACCAGCCTTTATCGGCTGGGAGATTTCTCTTGAAAGCCCCAAAGTTTCTGTTCTTTTCTCCCACTGGGCCCCCTGCCATAACCACTTTGCAGCAACCAGTCTGAGGTGCTCGTTATCTGGCAATGCCACGTCCTTGTCTTTGCCCAAATGTGGTTCCTGAATCTCCAGCGTCGAGAACTGACCCCCACTCCCTCCCAAGGCTCGGCTCTGACACTGAAAAAATATCTAGTGAGCACTTGATGGGTGCCAGGTTTCATTAACTGTCCATGTCCACCCAACTCCTCTGCCCACTGATGCCCGTTCCCTGTGGAATCCTGTCTTGCTGGCTGCCTGACCCACAGTAGGACACTCAGTCACCAAAACTTCAAAAGCAATAGCTGAAGCTCTTTAGCAGGTTCTGCACTAACAATTTCCAAACTGTTCAGTAAAATAACCATATTAGAACACCTACCTAGAAAATGAGGCCAAGCAGTATCTTACCAGTGTGAGACATGCATTTTCAAGTTAAATGAAGTTAAATTGTAGGTTAAGCAATGAGTATAATAAGGCTATTTCGATCCCCCAAACTGAAGTCACTGGATAAAAGCAGTCAGGTCTGTCTCTATGTCCAATTTATTTCTGAAATGGTTGGTTGCCAAATATTGAGAAAAAAATCCTCATTCTGGTAAGCAGTTGCACATGGGAACAGTGCGTTTTTTCAGGATAACTTTCCTTGCAACCTGGGGACATGCTTTATCTGAGGTTCACTCACAGAGAGGTGTTTATATGGCATTATAATGAACACTCTGGCAGTCTCTGGTGTGTTAAAATTCAGCATACGTAATATTTGATTGTGTCTATTTTTTTATAGAGTTGGGGAAATATTTTAATGCAATTTAAATCAAATATCTGTGGAAACTCTAAAACCCTTTGCAGCCCTCAGGGCTCTGCAGAGCACAGCAGTCACGTACAGAGGAACCAGGACAAGAGAGTGAAGTCACTTACTCAGGTTCCGCGGCTTTTTGGGGTCAGAGTGGCTGCATCTCATGTCGCCTGGCTGGGGGATTTTCTTCTGTTTCACATGGACATCTGAGCTCCCAGCCTAGATTCCAAATGCCTTTCGCTCAGGGCCGAATCTTCCAGAGCAGGAGCTCTGTTTATCCTGCTTAAATGAATTACAGAGTGGAATTTCCCCAGAGCCATCTCTCATCTTCAGCAGGAGGGGGCCGGGCAGGAATGAAGCTCCTGCTAAGTGGCTCTGCCTCTTCCTGGTGCCTGACCACGGCTGGCACACGGTCCTCTTAAAATAACACGGCTTTCCTTCCAGCAGCCAGGGGCTGGCAGGCTCCCGCGCTCCACTCAGCTCTTCTCTCATCAGCCGGGTCGCAGAAAGCACTTGCTCACTTAGATGAACTGCATCTGGCATGTGCTCTAGTTAGCAGCAAAGAGATTATTCTGCCAGGTGGATGGGAGACGGGGCAGAGGAACAGCCGGGGCTTGAAGGAAAAGCAAACCCATCCAGGCATCTCAGATCACTTCAGACACCGCGGCTGCCTCTCGCAGACCCTTTCTCCTAGCAGCACGCTGTCTGAGACCAGCTCCCCGGAGAGGAAGCCATAACAGGGCGAGGGCAGCGGATTCTTGGAGAAAATGGAACTGCTCCAGCAGGGTCACTGCTCAGTGCAGAAAGGTTGTGAAACCTTCCAGTTTGGCTCCTCTCTCTCTCTCTCTCTCTCTCTCTCTCTCTCTCTAATATATATATTTTATTTCAGAGAGGAAGGGAGAGGGAGAGAGATAGAAACATCAAGGATGTGCCTTTGACTGGAAACCAAACCATGACAGATGCTCAACCACTGAGCCACGCTAGTCAGGCCAGTTTGGCTTTTCTTTGCGCCTCTGAGAACTGGCAGCAGCTCCTCCTGCAGAACGTGATGATGGGTGTCTCCCTCTGCTCGAGCCGAAGCTCTGCCCACCTCCACACAACCTCAGAGATTAGGTTTCCTGTGTGCCTGTCATTAGGGGAGAGAAATTCAGTCCTACGGGCCCCAAACAGCTCACCCAATAAAGCCCCTCAGGTCTCCTAGCAACTTGCTGTGCTTTGATTTTTTCAACTATTTTTGCAAGGTGGAATTTAATTTAAAAAAATATGAGGGCCCTGTCAGTAAAACCGAGAGAGCTGGAACACAGAGCTTTAGTTGACACTGATCCTTTTAACTGGCCCACTTTATGGGGAAAACGGGCCCAGGACTTACTTCCTGTTGGAATTAGAATCAAATGGATTGCTTTAATATTTTTGTCTTTCAAAAAGAAAATAAATCTAAGAAGGCTGCAAGCTATTATGTTCAGGCCTAACCTTTCTCACATGGAAGGTATTGCTGGTTGCTTCTCCAATATCCACCCTCTTACTCCTCGTGAGAAGAAATGGCTGGCAATGTGCTCAGGTGAAAATACTCTTATCCTCAGACTCTCCTATACATGGGAGTGGCCCAGTTCCGGCCAATGACATTTAAACGAAGTCTATAGGGTGGGGCTTCTGATGAAAATGGATAGATTCAGATAATATGGGAATCCGCACGCCCTTTTTTCTGTCTTATTCTTCGCTGGTATGCGAACATGATGGCTGGAGGCAGAGCAGTCACCTTGCAACCATGAGGATAAACTTCTCACATAAAGAATGTGTGTGGGTCCTTGATGACTTCCTTAAACAGCTGTCACAGCCCTTGATTTCCCACCTCAAAACTTCTCAGCTGAGCAAAATATAACCATTTGGTCAAGACTTTGTGTCTGGGGTTCTGTTAAAAGCAGCTAAATGCAATTCTAATCAATTCCCTTTCAAAACACAAACTTTACACCATCACTTAGGCCAGGGGTGGGCAAACTAGCTGGTAGACAGAACAAGGCTCTCTTTTCTCATTTCATAACACGAGGAAACTAGGGTTGGAGTGTTTGTGTGAACTAATATAAATTCAAAGTAAACATCATTACATAAAAGGGTATGGTCTTTTTTTTTTTTTTTAGTTTTATTCATTTCAAACGGGCCGGATCCGGCCCGAGGGCCGTAGTTTGCCCACGGCTGACTTAGGCCAAGGAATGGTCAGACCAGCTGGTAGACAGAACAAGGCTCTCTTTTCTCATTTCATAACATGAGGAAACTGGGGTAGTGAAAAGTATAAAGTGAGTAACTCCCCTCTTGCTGAGCCAAATTCTAGCTCTCAGTCCTCGACTTCCTGAACCTCTCAGCAGCATTTGAACCATTGGCTACTTCCTCCTCCGTAACATTTTCTCCTCCCTCTCTTCTGTCTTTTGACTTCTCCATGTTTTCCCCTCACCAGTTTGGCTTACTTTCTGGTCTCTCCTGGTCTCTCTTCTGCCTGCCCCTTAAGTGCAGATGTCTCCCAGGGTCTCCCCTTCTCTCAGCATCCCACACTCCCTTTCGTGGCAATCTTATGTCTACCCATGGCATCCACTATCACCGCCTAGAAGTGGACTAAAATGGCAACTACTGACATTGGGAAAATATGTCTATCAGGTATTGCTAAGAGAAAAAAAGCAGCTCACAGGGTAAGATGTGCTGCTTGATTCCATTTCTGTAAAGTAGAAGGAAGAAAGGAATGTATGCACACAAAAGATATCTGAAAGGCTATATAAACAAAATGCTAACAGTGGATGGGTGGTAGGACTTAACTTAAATGTAAAATTAATGCTTTAATCCCTAAGGGTTGAGAGGACATATAATTTGCTTCAATGGATTTCCAGTCATTTCCAAAGTATTTTCCCATTGACACCCTATAGGTACTTTCTTGTCCTGTAGACAGTTGTTTATTTATTCATTCAATGAGTCTTTGTTGTGGGACTGCTCTGTGCCGGAAGCATTGTAAAAACAAACCCCAAGTGCAAGGAACTCTCACTTGAAATCAACTGGGTGTGTACTATCTTTTAAATCGACGGAGAAAGGGCATCATTCTCATAGTCACATCGAAGGGGTTTTTCACAATATGTGCTATGCAGCAGCTCCCCCTGGCATCTTTCCTGACTGAGCACCAGGCATCCCGCCCAGGCCGAAGCTGGTTGCTCTTCCATGGCCCCTAGAGATTTCCTGGGCTGGGGGCTGGGCCCCCAGAACCTGCCGGCCCGTTTTCTCTGGGCGCTCTATGAGATGACATCACCAGGAGGCCTGCCAGCTTTTCTGATGAACCCTAAGCACGCCAAAGCAAAAACTTCAGGAAAACAACAAAACTATGCCATACGCATGTAGGGGATTCCTTTTGCACAACCTTGCTGCTTTCAGAACCCTGACCTCTGACCATTGTTCCCTTTCCCCTTGTCCAGCTCCAATTCCATAATGCTTTACTCTTGCAAAAACCCTCAGGTGATATAAGACAACCCTTGCCTAAGGTGCAGAATAGGATATGATGGTGAACAGGCTCAACCTCCTTCACTTCCACCACGAAACCTGCTCACCCAATTGCGGCTGGGCCTGTGCTGTCCTCTCCCCTCCCGAGACAGTGAGAGGAGCAGCCCTTCCCCCTCGTTTATGGCCAATCCTGGGCTTGTTCTCTGGATCCCGGCTTCTTGCCTCTTCAGGAGTCTCTCTCCACTGATCATCCTCTTTTTCTCCTTCAGCTGCTCTTCCTCTGAACTAGTTCTGCCTCATCAGCACTTCAACACACTTAAAGTCTCTTCCAACTGGGGACACACGCTGAATGGATCGATTGTGTTATAAATTTTAGATGAGGATGAAGCTCCATGCTGTTCAGGCTGCATCGTGCCCACAGGAACAAGTGCTGGGCCTTGGGGGTTGTAGGCCATTAGCAGGTTGCTTTTGTACTGAACATCCGGCAACATTTTATTCAATTCTGAGATCTTCCTTGGTTACTGGCAGCAGACCACCCCCTGGTGGGGAAGCATTCTGGCTTCTCTGGAGAGGCCTCCGACCCCTCACGGGTGCAGTGCTCTCCCTCCGGCTCCTGAGCAGTTGGGGGATGGGCAGAATGGATGGTGATGGGCGCTGCTGGCAGGCACCTGTACAGCACTCAGTTACTCCGTCCTTGAACACGGGCCGTCGGGGCATGTTGGCTCCGTACACCACAGATCCTTCAGCTCGGGGGTTGATGTATCTAGTTTACTTTAAATTAACTAGTGTGCTCAGTGGTTAGAGCACCGGCCAGAAGATTGAAGAGTCTCCGGTTCGATTCAGAAAATGGAAACATGTACCTTTTATGAAAATTTCAGCCAGCTTTTCAAATACTTCCCACTTACGCACGAAGGATGTGTTCTAGTTCTTTTGACATAAAACACATTTAAGTGGCCCTCATTTATATATTTATTTTTTTGTTAATCCTCACCGAAGGATATTTTTGCCATTGATTTTTAGAGACAGTGGAAGGGAGGGGGAGAGACAGAGAGAGAGAAACATCAATGTGAGAGAGAAACATCAATTGGTTGCCTCCTGAACATGCCCCCACCTAGGCCAGGGATTGAGCCTGTAACCAAGGTATGTGCCCTTCACGGGAATCGAACCGGAGACTCTTCAATCTTCTTTCTGTCGTGGTAAACAACCTGCTTCCCTATTTATAATGGTCTGGCCCTCTAGCAACTTCAGCGCAAAATTATAGCTAATTTGCCTCCAGACGTCAGGTGGTCATAATAATCTGGCCACTCATTGTAAATGTCCATTAGCATTTTTAAAATATATTTCTTTATTGACTTCAGAGAGGAAGGGAGAAGGAGAGAGATAGAAACATCAATGATGAGAGAGAATAATTGATCGGCAGCCTCCTGCACACCCCCCACTGGGGACTGAGCCTGCAACCCGGGCATGTGCCCTAGGCCAGAATCGAACCTGGGACCCTTCAGTTCACAGGCTGATGCTCTATCCACTGAGCCAAGCTGGCTAGGGCCATTAGCATTTTTTTTAACTCATCCTTCAAAATGAAAGGACTAATTTTTCACTTGAATCAGTAAGAGGGAATTCTGATACATTTCCCCCCAAATCTCCTTCATTTACTGGGAAGGGGAGTTGCAGGAGGGCTGGAATTCACCAGAGATTGGTCAGTGTAAGGGCTGCATTCAGGTGACTCTCTGGAGGCTGTCAGGTGGGCAGGAGTAAGAATTGGGTTAGAAGTTGGCCAAGCTGTTTTTGAAGAATCAACTCTTATATGTAAAACTAGAAACTTATAACTCAGATATGAGATATGATCCACCATCATCACCCCATGTTCCATAGTGTCTGAGGCTAAAGTAGCCACCGCACGAGGTGCCGACTTTTTGTGAATTTGGTTCCTGGGGTTGGCCTTACACTGGTTGGAGCACAGAGATGTTCAAAGGTGTTAGTGCTCATCCCTCGCTTCCCCCAAGCCTGCAGTCTCCTCCCCTCCTCACTGTACCAGGTCTCCTGGGCATCACACCCCTCCTCCCCCTGAAGGATGCCAACCCTTCAAATGCTGCCTGAGCCGGTCTGCTAATGTGTTCAGTTGTGTTGAAAGTCAAAACAGAGGCCTGAGAAAACAATTCGCTTTGAAAGACACCAGGAGCGGCCTGAGAGAAGACCCCTGCCGTCTGTTACCGATAGAGGTGACGGCTTTGGACAGCGTGCTTGTTTATCCATGTCTCAGGTGAGTGTGTGCGCGTGTGTCTGGGTGTGATCTTTCTGCCTTGCCCAGATGGGAGTGAGGGCTTTGTTGATAACAAGTGATTTTGACTTTGAGGGTATGGTGTGTGCACACATTATCTTGACCCTCTCCTGCGGCAGCTCTATTCCTCAGGAAGGGGCACAGGTCCTTGGATGTGTTTCCTGTCTTTCCCCTGTGCTGTCCTGGGCACTGCCCTGGGGACCATCCCGCTCCCTGTGGGAGTCCTTCCTTCTGGATCCAACTGCCAAAGTCCACTTGTGTTGCAACTCCAGCCGCCGGACTGGCTTGCTTTAAGTTGTAATAGTAAGAATAGTAAGGAAGTTGTAATAGTGAGAAAGTCTGTTGGTTCTACTCCCCACCGCCTGTTTCCCAGATGAATCTTTCTTGGGGCAGGAGAAAAAAAAGAGCCAGACTTCTTTGACTACATAAATAGATGTGACATTCAAACCCAGAGCTAAATGGAAATTCTTGAACATTTGTAGGCTTGTGCAATGACCTATGAAGTCAACGTTTTCTAATTAATTACTTGCATGCAGTAACTTTAATACATTTTTTTTAAATGAAAGAAACAAAGAAAGTGAAATATTTCGCAGTCCTGGCTGCCTACTGAGATTTACTAAGATCCTGATGAGGGTTACTTTTCTCTAGGACACCGAGGCCTTTTCTTTGTAAGGAACTGCTGGCAGCTGAGGATTTTGCAAACAGAATTCAGAGGGAGGAAAATATTTTGTGATGGCATGACTCTGAGCCACCCATGCCATCCACTGACCGGCTGCCCCACCGGGTCAGCACCCAGACAGAGGGGCAGCTGTTATCAGACTCCAAAGCAGAGGGTGAGGGGGTTCCAGAACGGGGGAGACTGACACCACCACCAGTTTGTGTGAGTGACAGCCGCCCTGCAAATATGAGGTGGTAAGTGGGACGCTTTAGAGCGGAAGTAGGGAGAATGTGAGAAAACATAAGGGTAGCTGAGAGTCAGACATTCCAGGAGAGGGTTAGGGAGGGAAGGGTTTTGGCAGAACCTCAGGTCCTAAGCCAGTCCTGCTGGTTTGGATGAGAAGTGCTGTTTTCTATATAAGCTGGCCATTCAGGGCTGAGAGAAAGGAGAGAGAACAGAAACATTAGCAAAAAAGAGTTTCTGACCCAGGAGGAACAGTGGAGCTGGAGTGGGAGTGAGGGTCTTTGAAATGAAAAACTGCCCCGTGGTCACAGCCTGGGTGGAACCCCACAAGCCAGCTGGCCCGGGAGTCGGGTCTTCTTCCTGCCTGCTGCGCTGCGGGGGTTCTCTTCCTGTGGAGCAGAGTCCTCTGTGCTCTTGAAGCGCAGGTAACAGCTGGGCCCGGTGAGAAATAGCGGGCTTCATGTTTCCCCAGTATGATTTCCTGTACATCCAGCCAGGGGCCCTGCCCACTCCCTGCAGCGCTCGGGAGCCGGGCTGAGAAGGAAGAAACAAGGCTGATTCGTGTTTGTGATTAACTTCTCACCTAATGCTGAAATCCCACACGCGGAGCTGGGCCAGCTGTTGGGCTTGGCTGGGAACTCGGCTCTCGGAGCAAGGGCGGGTGGCCACAGGTTCTGCACCACCCTGGGCTCCAGCCACCCTGCCGGCGACACCCTCTGCGGGCTGCCTCTCAGATGTCATCTCCTTCAGGGTCCCCTTTTCTGTCTCTGCTGTCGGAGCTTTCCCTCCAGAAACCCTAGGCCATTTTATTTGTACCTCCTTCATGGTAATGGCCTTCTTCACTTGAAGGCGGCGTTCTCTTCATGTTCCTTTCAAAATTTCTCAGGGCCAAGCCCAATGCCAGGGCAGGGTTAGGGCTCAGGAAGTCGAAATGAAATGAAATGAAATGAAATGAAATGAAATGAAATGCACAGGATGACCTCACCTGAAAGACTGTACTGGGTGGAAAAGGAGCCCAATCCATCTGCGACTCGGCTGGCCTGGATGGGTAGGGCAAATGGGCCCTCCCTCCGCTTTCCTCAGCAATAATCCCAGCCCCCCCTTGTTATGATAAACTACTTGCTCCTTGCTCAGCAGTACATTCAGGAACTGGACTGCTGCCAAGGAAAACTCAGGAGCCATGGTAGGTCTATTGAAATAAATTAATGGCCTATGATAAACACAGGAAAAACGGTGCTAGTTAATAAGCTTTTACGCCAACAAAATCACAAGGTTATTTAAGAGGAGGCCTGCTTACATACATATATTTTAAGTAATAAAGCTGATTTAAAAAAAAAAAAAAAAGCCCCAAGTAATTCACAGCCTATTTAGCTAGGTCTGTGGTCGGCAAACTGCGGCTCACGAGCCACATGCGGCTCTTTGGCCCCTTGAGTGTGGCTCTTCCTAAGCCTTAGGAGTACCCTAATTAAGTTAATAACAATGTACCTACCTATATAGTTTAAGTTTAAAAAATTTGGCTCTCAAAAGAAATTTCAATCGTTGTACTGTTGATATTTGGTTCTGTTGACTAATGAGTTTGCTGACCACTGAGCTAGGTGAATGCTGTCCCTTCAAAGTTGATAGCAACACCTTGGGAAGCTCCGGCTGCCCCAAAGCAGCTCTATTCCTTCAGGTGAGTCCAGGAGGAGCATTAGCCACCGTACTTAACAGTTAAGCTTCTTGGTTTCAAGTCCCAAATAGTATCACCCAACTTGGTTACCGGTCTGATTCACCAGACGTGGCCCTGAATTATTTGTGACAGTTTCCAAAAATTAAATCCACCTTCAAAACCCCCAACTCTTTGTGACGGCTCAGGCGTGCAAAAGAAGGTACTGTGAGTTCTAGAGTTCCAGAGCTCCCAAAACTGTTCCGAGCAAGAAAAATACCAGTGTCGACCTCACAGGTGACCACTGCAAACAGCAAGTTCTGATTCTTTGTTTGAAGACCTGTCATGTCATTTTAGAATCAGAGTTCAAACTTACTCATTCTCTGCAGACTGTCATCAGGTTCGGTTTGCACAAAATAGTTGACCCGAATCAAGGAATTTAAACTCGGAATACCAGACCAGCTATGACATTTGCATCAGTGGGAGTCTTTGCAAATCAATATGAAAACCTGAGCAGCCCACACGGTGTTTCACCAGCTGGCCGCCCTGCAGGAGGCACACGGAGTGAAATAACTAAAAGCAGCCTTTTTCCTTCTGACCTGGCATAAATCACTCAGCTTCCATTTCTCCGGGGTGGGGTGTGCAGAAGTGGGGGCCAGCCCCAGCAGTAAATGGCTAATTGAGAACCTCGGTGTCTCCGTGTGGTATCTGGGGCTGGGCTTTGCCTTCATGGCAACAGATTGCCAGGACCCACTTCCAGATGAGAGTCAAAACACTCTCAGCACTAACTCTGTGCTTAATGCAAATCAAACCCCCAGGCCTGGCCCTGAGAGGAAAAGCTCAGCTATGCTACACCTTGGGGGACGTGGGGGCGGGCGGGGGGGGGGGGCGGGGAGTGGGAGTGCAGAAATTCCTGTTATCCAGGCCTTAATTCATGTGGCCCCAGGAGGTCCATCTTCCCTTCTCTCTCTCTCTCTCTCTCTCTCTCTCTCTCTCTCTCTCTGTTTCTCTCTCTCTCTTCCCCTCCCTCCCTCCCTCCCTCCCTCCTAAAAACTGTGAGTGGAAGGGCAATGATCTCCACTGTAAATTCCATTTGTTTGTGAAGCTAAAGATGTTTCCCCCACCCCCACCTAAGGCAGTGAGAACAGTGACTCCCACCTCTCCAGCGACCCCAGGACAGACACTCCAACCCCTAAAACCGGCCTGCTCTGTCACCCTCAGTTTCTGGTGTCCACTTTCTAGACTGAAGGTGACATGGGAAAGCCTGACTCGAGGGCTTTCTGGTTAGTGAAACTCCAGCTGGTACAGCTTCGACCGTGTCATTAAGGGGAGAACACGCACACGGGCTAACACCCTGGGAAAGAGAGCCTGCTGGCTGTCCTCCCTCGCAGCAGGGCATAGTGTGCTCAGGGCAGTAGACAGCGGAAGACAGTGAGGAGAAAGTGGTGGTCTACACCCCAAAGCAGCCTTGGCCATGAAACCCGTAGGGGACATACTCAGAGCTGACACTTTGAAGCCCAGGTGGCCCCTAACCTGAACTGTAACACAGCCGGGCACCTGGCAGATCCGAGGCAGCCTTCCTATTGCCCACTGTTCTTCACGGGAAGTTACTGAAATTCTTGCCACTACACTGGGGTCCGTGGGTGAATGGGGAGCGGGTGGGAATGTGGGCTTTAAGGGGCTTCCATTCCAATAGGATGGTCGAGAGCAGTCTGTGAAACAAACGGTCTGGTTTGACTCTGAGCCCTACCACTTACTATGTGACTTTGGGCAACTTAACCTTTCTGTGCCTCAACTGCCTCTTCTATAGGAAAGGCAAACAATTAGTACCTTCTGTGTAGGGTTAAATGACTGTGCTGTGTGAGGGTTGGCTACTGTCACTTGGAGACGTAAGACATGACAAGAGTCATATCCTGGAAGAATGAGGCCATGGATGAGGATGTGCTGGGAGCTTACTTTGGATTTGGAGGCAAAGGAGGCATCTGTGGGGTTGAAGAGGGCAGGATGGATGCCTCAGGAGAGGTGAGGCCTGAGTCAGGATCTTGAGGATGGTCTTCTCTGATCCTTTCCTCTTGGCTAGACTAACCTCCCATGAATATGGGCCACCACCCCTCAGAAGGGTAAAAGTTGTGGCTCCCCACACTCTGCTGTCACCAGCCCACTTGTCTTTTGGCTTCATTGTTGATTCCTGTGCTTGTCCAAGTGCTGTTGGATCAGGTGAGTGATTTCAGTTCAGGACAGGCAGAGTGAGGAGCTGGGGCTACAAAGGTGAGGACCAAACAATATCAACTATCTCCCTCCAGGAGCTCCCCAGTCCATTGACAGACAAGGGAACAGCTTTAAGCTATTTGTGCTGAGGGTGGTTGCTATGGGAGCACAGAGGAGGGCCCGGCCCAGGGCATAGAGAGATAGCTACCCTTCAAGGGTGACAGGGAGAAACCAGGGCTCGGGGCTGAGGTGGAGGATGTGGAGGAAAGGCAGGAGAGAGAAGGAAGTGCTTGATGTTTAGTTTGGACCCAACACTCTCTGTGAACACTGGGTGGGATTTTCCTTTTGTCTCCCTCTTCCTGCAGCTGCTCCAGATGCTCCACAGGGTTTGTGTGAGACAGAAGCAGAGGGCAGGGAGTTGGCCTGAGCTGACCAGCATCTCTGCTGGGCTGGTCGCAGGCCTCCTGATAGTCCTGTTCAGACTGGGTGGGGTGGGTGGAAGATGGAGGCACTCAGGGCACATAAGGAAAGGCTGCAACAGGAAGGCATGTGGAGCTGTGGGTACAGCATCAACTTTTATATATATATATATATATATATATATATATATATATATATATATATATATATTATATATATATAT
>NW_005871048.1:40243104-40290234 GCF_000147115.1 Myotis lucifugus | reverse complement strand
TACAATTTTATTTGTCACTATAAATCAATAAAGCTACTCTGCCATCTCAGCACCAACTTTAAAATCGGACCCCTCCCATTAGTTAGCTCTGCCATCTAGATTAAGTTGGTTTGCCCCTCTTGAGTTTTTATGACAAAATGGGCAGAATAATACCTGGTAGAGTGGTTATGTGGATTGAGTGAGATACATGAGGAATACCTACTAAGCTCCTACTATGTGCACAGCTGGAAGGGATTGTCAGGGTCCCAGCCCCACTCTCTCATTCTGCTGTCCGGATTTATGACAGTACTGACTTGCACTTAGATGTTTGCTGTCAAAGCAAATCAGGAAATTCAAAACACCTCTCTTTGAAATGCTCTTAAAAAGAAGCCAGTGTTTGTCAATGATTAGGCAGCAAGGATGTTGGTCTTTACCCCAGCAAGAGCCCACTGGGGTGTCACCTTGTAGACTTTCCCAGAGGGTCCTACTGTGATGGGAGGGCTGGCCCCTGGCCTCAAGGAAGGGTCTGTAGGCAGGGGGAGTTCCACTTCCTGCTTAGATTAAGGAAGTGGCCAATTAAGACTGATCGTGGACACCGGCTCAGGTCTGCTATATGCAGACCACTGAGTCATTTCACAGACGTCATGGGACAGCCATTGGACAAGAGCATTCACTCACCACCAACGTGCCTCTTGATGTCTCAAGTGAAATGTTCCTGATCCCAGTACCAACCCTAAGACATCCATGTTCCCTATCACTGCAACTTGCATCAGCCTAGCCAGAGATATTGAGCCTGAAAGTTGCCCAAGTAGAAGAGAAAGAGAATAATAATGTTTTTACTGAGCTTATCACATAAATCATAACATTTCTAAAGTTTAAGCATGGGACAGCCATTGCATAAGAGCATTCACTCACCACCAACCTGCCTCTTGATGTCTCAAGTAAAATGTTCCGGGTCCCGGGTTCGATTCCGGTCAAGGGCATGTGCCTTGGTTGCGGGCACATCCCCAGTAGGGAGTGTGCAGGAGGCAGCAAGTAGAAGAGAAAGAGAATAATAATGTTTTTACTGAGCTTATCACATAAATCATAACATTTCTAAAGTTTAAGCTACATAGATTAAAAAATAATAAAATGGAGCGATTTCACATATAAGCAAAGGTTGGGAGTAGAAATGGATGCAACCCCTGTGAGGAGAGGCACTTTGGCTATGTCTATCACAATCTCACATTTTGACAAATGAACATTAGATGAAGCAGTTCCATTTCTAAGGACTTACCCTGTACAAAATGGCAAATGGTACGTATTCATTGCAAAATTATTAAAATATTTAAACAACCTAAATGTCTATCAATAAAGGACTTAATTAAATTATGGAATAGAATATTATGCAGATGTATAGGTGCATGGTTATGCACATGTGTGTATACTTTCTATGTATGTAAACATCTACATGAAATGTCAAAAAAGCAAGTTGCAGAAAAGCGTGTATTGTGTGCTACCATTTGTGCATACATGTACAAACAACTCTGGAAGGATCTGCAAGAAATGAATTATACTGGTGGCTTTTGGAGAAAGGAACTAGGTAGCTGGGGGACAAAAGCAGAAGTGAGATTCTCACTATTTATTCATTTTTATGCAATTTGAACTTTGTTGGTTTGTGTTTGTGTGTTTTTAAGTTTGAAGAGCTTTATTTTATTTTTTAAAATGTATTTTTATTGATTTCAGAGAGGAAGAGAGAGGGAGAGAGGGAGAGAAACATCAATGATGAGAGAGAATCAGTGATCGGCTGCCCCCTGCATGCTCCACACTGGGGATCGAGCCTGCAACCTGAGCATGTGCCCTTCACCGGAATCAAACCTGGGACCCTTCAGTCCACAGGCCGATGTTCTATCCACTGAGCCAAACCGGCTAGGGCTGCAATTTGAATTTTGAACCATGTGATTGTAACCTATACACAACATTAAATTAAAAAATAGTTGCCTTAAAAATAAATGAACACTTATCCATTGGTGAATGAAAGGATAAATAAAATGTGATATAAACATACAATGGAATATTATTCAGTCTTAAAAAGGAAGGAAATTCTGACATATGGATGAACCTTAAGGACCCTAAGTGAAATAAGACAGTCACAAAAAGACAAATACTGTATGATTCCACTTATATGAGGTACCTAGAGTAGTCAAATCTGTAGAAACAGAAAGTAGAATGGTGGTTGCCAGGGACAAAGGAGAAGAGAAATGGGGAATTATCATTTAATGGGTATAAAGTTTCAGTTTTACAAGATCAAAATAATTTTGTAGATTGCATGCACTTAATGTGCTGAACTATACACCTAAAAATGGCTGAGATGATAAATTTCATGTTATATACACTTTATCACCAGTGACTAGGTCAGTGATGGCGAACCTTTTGAGCTTGGCGTGTCAGCATTTTGAAAAACCCTAACTTAATTCTGGTGCCGTGTCACATATAGAAATTTTTTGATATTTGCAACCATAGTAAAACAAAGATGTATATTTTTGATATGTATTTTATATATTTAAATGCCATTTAACAAAGAAAAATCAACCAAAAAAATGAGTTCATAGGTTCGCCATCACTGGACTAGGTTGATGTTATCACCCCACCTAGGACTGCTCTGAGTGCATGCAGCCAGGTAGTCGAAAGATTTCAGGGATCTACTTCTCTGTCTGGCCTTTCCCTTGGCCAGATTTTCTGATTATCTGATTGCAAAGCCAGATTATCTGGTTGCTCTCTGCTTTCATTTTTTTAAAATCTGAAAAGTAGGAACATGATTTCCCAGCCCTGATATCTTAATTGGATTATTACATATTGATGCCCCACTCAGGTTCCCAGCTATAAAATCAACCCTCTGGGATCATCTAACCTCATTTTGTGACCTTCCCCTCACCCAGGCTTTGAAAAAGACTGTGAGTTAGTATTTGTGAAATGCTTTGAGTCCTCTAGATTTAAATAAGGATAAATAAAGAGGATCCTTTTGACTATATTGGGCAAACCTGGTTGCATGTCTTCTGAACCCTGGTTATGATGGTCATTTGTACACAAAGCAGGGAGCAGAAAGCAGAGTGATAGAACCCTGTGGCCAAACTGTGAAGTTGGCCCTAAAGTGTAGACGCAGTTATCAATGTCCTGAGCCCCAGGCCACCATCAGCTCCCTGAGAAAGGTGGCAGAGAGGTGGGAAAGAAACAAAGGGCTCCTGCTCCTTCTCTCAACACCCCTGCCAAATACTTATAACATCCTGCACCAGACTGGCAAGCCGAATAGGCCAAGCCATCCTCATGGGCTAAAATAATGCTTGTAGGTTACATTATACTCTGAAATTAACATCTGAAACCAAACTGCTTATTTTTGAAGTGCTTTTCACAAGCAGCCAATTTAATCCCTGATTAGTGCGGTGGGGAGTTGCCAGAGTCTTACATCTTCCAGCACCAGCCCTAATTAAGAGCCTCCCCTTACCCCCACCCCAGCCTTTCCTCCTCACTGCCAGGGCCCAGAATGAAGGAGAGGAGTATTCTCTCCTCCCTTGACCCAGGTTGACCTGAGTGGGAGTGTTAAGGCTGGTGCCTGTTCTCTCTTTACATACTGAGTCTAAATTCCATTGCCCGGCTTTCCACGCCCATTATGACTGGATGCTACCTTTCCATCCAGCTAACTTCTCACTTACTCCAGCCTTGTCCCTACCCCAGGGCCTGGAGGGGCCCTCTGAATCCTCCCTCATACCTCTCCTACAAAGCCAGGCACCAGTCCAACCCTCCACCAGCTCAAATCCATCTTTTCCTCCTCTGAATTCCTATGGCATTTATCGTTAACACCCTACAATTTACTGAACCACTTAATTATATCCTCTCGGGTGTGGTGATTATTTCTTGCATTTTAGTCTGGCCTTCTGAGTAGATATTGAACCCCAGTGGGGCAGAAAACATACTTTATACATTTTTTATTATGTCCATAAAGCACATAATAATAATGGTGGCTGTTTATTAAGCACTTATGGTATACCAGACATAGTACTTTATATATGCTACCTAATTTTTTTAAATTGCATTTGAGAGAGAGAGAGAGAGAGAGAGAGAGAGCACCAATCAGATGCTTCCAATAGGAGACTGACCGGGGATCGAACCTGCAACCTAGGTATGTGACCTGACTGGGAATCAAACCCATACCCTTTTGGTGTACAGGATGACACTCCAACCAACTGAGCTACCAGTGAGGGCTATGCTACCTATTTAATACTTACAACGGCCTAAACCGGTTTGGCTCGGTGGATAGAGCATCGGCCTGCGGACTGGAGGGTCCCAGGTTCGATTCCGGTCAAGGGCATGTACCTGGGTTGTGGGCACATCCCCAGTGGGAGATGTGCAGGAGGCAGCTGGTCGATGTTTCTCTCTCATCGATGTTTCTAACTCTCTATCTCTCTCCCTTCCTCTCTGTAAAAAATCAATAAAATATATTTTAAAAAAAATAATACTTACAACACCTCTAGTGAGTCATTCTCGTATTTATTTCTCAGATGATGAAACCAATGCTCAGGAAGAGTAGCAGCCATGTGGCTAATAAGGAATCAAATCAGCGGTCTTCAAAGGTTTTAATCAAACTTTTTGACAGATACAAGAAAACTGAAATGAAGACAATACTTTCCTAGGATCATCTATGAAGGGAGTGAACTATAATTATTCCCGATGTTTCTAACAAATGTACACTCCACCATAAAGGAAGTTCCCGAAACAGGGTCTTTCATCTGTTCTGTTTACTGGTGTATCCTCAGCCCTTTGAGCAGTGTCTGGCTCACAGTTGGTGCTCCATAAAATATTTGCTGAATGAACAAATAAAATCTAATCAACAAACCTCTGTTGAGTGCCCACCAAGTATAAAGAATTGCTAAAGACAATTACTCTAAGGAAAACAATGTAAAAAACACTCTAATTTGCTTGACTCCACTTCACTCACTACAAAATACTTGTAGAGGATCATTTGAAAAGAAAAATGTGATGCAAACCCAGGTCCTCAATTTGATGCCAAATTTGTCCTTTCAGACTCGGGAGGGCCGGGGGTTTCCAATTCCCTGCCCTTCAATCCTCCCTCTATTAAAACAATCAGCTACCAAACAGAACATAAAGTTCCACAATGATTTTTTTTGGCCTAGGTCATAACCATGTAAAAGTAATGAAAACAAAACTAAGACTTTTGGGCCTAATTACTGTCAAATTGTCATTCTCTCCAATTGCTTTGATGGTTTATTTCTTTTTGCAATTCAGCGTAGCCTACAGGAGGACGAAGCAGTGAGGGCTGGCATCCAGTGGTGGCAGTGGAGAGAGGAAAGGACGGATGGTAGAGAGTTTGAGGTTGGCTGGATGTGGTGCTGAGAGGGAGGGAGAAGACACAGCGGGCTGTGAGGGCTCCGAATGGGGCTTCCAGACTCATACCGTCATTGAGCAGGTCCGAGAAATGTGAGGGTCAAGCTCAGTGTGGAGGAAAGATGATGAATTTCACTGTCCTACATGCTCATTATGCTCCAACCACACCGACCACCTTTAGTTTGTTTCTAAACCACATCACCCTCCTCTCATCTATTCAAATGAAAGAATACCCCCTCCCCGCCGCCGATTTCCCTGGGGCTGGTTGAGTTTCAGTGTCATCTCTTCAGAAATGCCCTCCTGACCACCCCGCCTAAAGTAGCCATGCAGTCTGTTCCTTCGCATGTTTGTTTTCATCACAGCACTCAGCACTACCTGAAGTGTTTTTGTGTGTTCGTTTCCTTCTCCACTGCAGTGGGAGTTCCAGGAGAGTAGAAACTTCCTTTGTCAGAGTCAGGTACAGAGAAAGCACAGGGGAAACCTCAGGTGGTGACGTTGGGGTCACAGTGCAAAATGTAGGCCTTTAGCTCAGGGAAGGGTTGGTGGTTTGAAGATGTGAGCCTAGAGTATGACCAGTGAAGCCCAAAATAGGCACAAACTCTCTTTTTGTGACCAATTTTGGATAATAAGCCCAAGCCAGTGTAAGAAAATCTCCCCCAAAACATTTCTCTAGATCAAGTGAGAAGAGCTGAAGTGATCCATTTCCCTTTCTTTGAGAAAGGTTGGCCCAGCTTCTGTTGTTTCCAGCAAGATTGTGTACATATGTGAAACTGGAATAACATTAATAAAGGGGGAAACTGGCCTGGCCGGTTTGGCTCAGTGGATAGAGTGTCGGCCTACGGACTCAAGGGTCCCAAGTTCGATTCCAGTCAAGGGCATGAACCTTGGTTGCAGGCACATACCCAGTGGGGAGTGTGCAGGAGGCAGCTGATCGATGTTTCTCTCTCATCGATGTTTCTAACTCTCTATCCCTCTCCCTTCCTCTCTGTAAAAAATCAATAAAATATATTTAAAAAATAAAAAATAAAAATAAAGGGGGAAACCGAAAAGTAGAGGGAGTGCTCAAATATTTTAAGTTTTGCCCAGCTGGTGTGGCTCAATGGTTGAACATCAACCCATGAACCAGGAGGTCACAGTCCTACTGCCAATCAGGGCACATGCCTGGGTTTTGGGCTTGATCACCATCAGGGGGTGTGCAGGAGGCAGCCAATCAGTGATTCTCTCTCATCATTGATGTTTCTGTCTCCCTCTCCCTTCTTCTCTCTAAAATCAATAAAAACATATTTTTTTTAAAAAATCTTTAAGTTCTCCACTGAAAGTCACCTAAGCTACACAAACTTGGGTAGGCCCGAGCCCTAATTTAAGCCGGGAGAGAGTAGTTTATCTCTCAACCTCCCAATGATTTCATCCCTTTGTTGTTTCTAATAGAAACCATTGGAAAGAAAGTAAATGCCCATCAGTAGGAGTCTGATTAAATAAAGAAGTAAATGTGGGGCATGAATACAATGGAACCCCATGTAGCCTGGCCATTAGAAATGACAATACATCTACTAAAGCTGAACGTACACTTATCCTAAGACCCAGCAGTTCTACTCCTGTATAGACCCAACAGAAATGTGTATATATACCCACCAAAAATATGCAAAAGAATGTTCACATCAACCCTATTCATAATAGCCCTAAACTGAGAACTACCCAAATGTCCATCCGTAATTGACTGGATAAGTAAAATGTGGTTACAGTCATGTGATAGAATGCCACACAGCCATTATGGGGGAGGGGAGTAAACAATATAGAGACGTATACAGATGCATCTCACAAACAGAAAGTTGGGGAACAGAGTAAATAAAGAAATCATACTGTAAGATTCCATTTATATGAAGTTCAAAAGCAGGCAAAGCTAATCCCAGGCTGGTGGAAGTCAGGAGAGTAGTTACCTTGGAAAGGGGTGGTGATTGAGAAGGATTCTGGGATGCTGAAATGTCCTGTTTCTTAATCTGGCCACCGGTTACATGGGTGTGTTCACTTTGTGAAAATTTGTGACACTGTACATGTATGATTTGTGCACTTTTCTGTGTGTATTTTATACAGCAAACGGGGGCGGGGGGGTGGGAATGATGTAGATCTACATTTGTTGACATGGGACATGGAAATATGTTCAGGCCTTGTCACAGAGGCATATTCCACTTACTCAAATTGTTAAGTTGTAGATATCAAACCTACATGCATAGAAAGTTACCCAAAGAATTGGTTCTTATAAATCAGGGATAGGGAACAACCAGCCCATGGGCTATATAAAGCCCAAGAAATCATTTGGTCTAGCCCTGCCAAGGCATTAGGGGTGAGTTAACTAAATTTTTGACTAAATATAGCAGGCTAATTTTAAGTTGATAATTGTGTATGGCCTGCGAATGATGTTATAAATATTCAAATGGCCCTTCGCAGCACCTTTGGGTCAGATTTTGAGATTTTTTTTTTTTTTTTACTTTCTTCTTTACACTTTTCTGTATTTGTTTGCATTTTTACACAGCAGAAGTATCATTTTACACTCAGAAAATTATTTTTATTTTGAAAAAACTCCTCCTTGATTAAAAAGAAAAGAAAAACCTGCTTTTTATATTCTCTCGACACAAACCAGTAAATACCACAGCCTATCAACCAAGGGCATAATGTACGCTGTGTGCATCTTATACACTTTGCAATTGTCTTAGTTTGTAAGTGTTTCCAAAGCTGGTTCTGAACAGAGTAGCCACCATCCTTCATGTCAGTGGACAGTACACCCTTGTGGTAAAATCTGAGGGTGGATGAAGGTGCGAGGTCAGAGTATCTGAGAGCTCAGGGTAAATGCTGTAGAGATTTTAGGCAATCTGTTCCTCCTCCCCCTGAAGCAGAGAGCAGACGGATCCATTTGTTAAAGAAAAATCATCTCCCTACCATTAAACTTCCCTCTGCCTCGAATCCACACGCTTTCCACGTGCTACCTCTCTTTTGTCCTCTCTTCTGCTCAGGCCCAGGGGACTGCACCAGTTCCCCAGCCCTGCACTATCTAGCTGAGTAGAGAATTTCCTATTTCTCTCCCAACACTATTTTCCACCAGGAGCCTCCTCCACATGTTCACATGCTCAAAACTCTTTAAATGGGGATAAACGACTTTCTTCTGCAATCAAAGTCCAAGCTTAAAATGTAAATAACCCTGGGTAAATTAACACCTGGCCTTAATAGCCACACTAAGGTGCAAAAGTCTAATATCATTTCTAAGGAGTAAAATTAGATTGGGGGATGGGGATGGGGAAAGTGAGGCCCGAATCCTTCACAGAGCTGGCCAGGTTACCCATGGTAACTGCTTTTCCTGCACTGCAGCCCCCAGGCCTCCACCCAGGCCTGCTCAGAAGATCCCAAGCCACCCAGAAGCAGAAGGCAGCCACTGTGACCCTGGCCAGATCTATATCCATTCCAGACTCCAGATTACGATAATTTGGGAGAGGGTCAACCAAGTCAGAGGCCCAGATGGCAGAAGAGCTGCTTTAGCTTAAGACTCTTAACTCCTTTTCCTCGGGGCAGGAAAGGTTTGAGACAATGAAGGATGAGGCTTTCCAGGCTCAGGACACAACCTTGATCCAAAGCCTCGTCATGGCTTTAATTTTTGTAAATCAAAGCCTCAAGTTTTTTTTTACTTTCTTAGCTGAAGATATGTTTCCCCGGATGCATAAGAAGGTACCAAGTTGGAGACTGTGTGACATCGTGTGCCACTTAACCCCTTTGCAGGCAGGCAGAAATCACTGCTTTACTAAGTTCGCCCTTCCCTCTCCTCCCCCCAACCATTGTCTTCACAGGATCTTCCCATACTTGGAAAACATTTGTCTAATTATCATCACACACGATGGGCCCATTGCCAGCTGCTTTTTATTTTAACTTGAGATTCTTTCCAGGGTGTTTGTTTCTTTTTTCATTGGGGGTGGAGAACAGGAGAGAGAAGTGTGTCTGTTTTTACTATTACACAGAACTGATCAGATTTCCTTTATAATCACAATTAAACTTCCAGACCCAATCATATGAATACTTCACATTTAGAGGATTTGAATGCTCATTGATTTGATCAGTCTCCCAAAACCTTCCAAGTCTGGAGGTGAGAAACTGATCCATGAGGATGAGCAAATCATTCTAGAGACATAAGGAGCACAGATGGACTCGAAGAGCCCAAGTCAGAGTCCCAGCTCAGTGTTCTCTCCATCAGCTGAGACTGGGTAGCATGGGGCTAAGCCCCCAATATATTTGCTGTCATCCCTCTAATAGAAAAAGTAAGCCCCAGAGCAGAGTCTTGGTCTCTTGTGCACCACTGTAGCCCCAGCACCTGCTAGGTTGGCATAATAAGTGGAGGGGAGAAAATACTTGTTGAAAATTGAATTACCCTTTGCCATGCTCCTACAGTGTTGGGGGTGGGGTGGAGGAAGGGCACACTTCATAAAATCTCTATAGGAAGCAGGGCCATAATTTATTAAAACTGATCATAGCAGTGACAGCTATAGAAGAGGCTTAAGGACAACAATTTGGTTTTCAAAGGAAGGTGTTTGT
Organism: Myotis lucifugus; assembly: GCF_000147115.1. Taxonomy (NCBI): domain Eukaryota; kingdom Metazoa; phylum Chordata; class Mammalia; order Chiroptera; family Vespertilionidae; genus Myotis; species Myotis lucifugus. Next base: position 40,280,304 of record NW_005871048.1, on the reverse strand, counting down.
GCTTAAGGATGTATGGGCATAGCCAATACAGTTTTACTTCTTTTGCATTTTATTTCAGGGTTCCTCATGGAGTCTATGGGGAGGAAAAATGAAAGGCTCAAACTGCTTACCCCACTTGCTGGCACCTCACTGGCCCAGACCATATAAGAGGTATGAAGCCAAGCTAACAGGAATCTGGGGTCAAGTGACCAAAAAAATGCAGGGGACTTGGAAGATATTTTCCTTCTGCTCCCAGGAGTCTGCTCTCCTGCCCCTTAAGAGCAGAGATCAGCAGGGGGAATGTCTGTGCAATTTAATCTGGCTGGTTATCTTAACCCAGAACTTCAATTATAATATCTATACATTCTTTTTTAAAGTATATTTTTATTGATTTCAGAGAGGAAGGAAGGAGAGAGATAGAAACATCAATGAGAGATACACATTGATCAGTTGCCTCCTGCATGCCCCCTACTGGGGATCGAGCCCACAACCCAGGCATGTGCCCTAACCAGGAATCGAACCCAGGAGCTCTTGGTCCATGGAATGATGCTCAATCCACTGAGCTATACCAGCCAGGCATATAATATCTATATATTCTTAAGTGAGAGCATCTTCGCCAGGCTTCCAAAACCTTTCAGAAATGGAGCCCTAAGTTATAATTCACTGATCTGCGGCAAACAATGGCCCAGTGTGGCCCATCCCACCTCTCTAAGATTCACTGGAATAACCAGTTCTCTTTAATAAATGCATATGTATTCTACAGGGGTTAATACTGTAAATTAGTCAAACTTCAGTTAATAAGTTAGCAGCTCATATAATAAAAAGAAAGTTATTTTACTATTTATTGGCATTTTCTTTCTTCTTTGGGGGAGGAGGAAGAGGAATAGTGAGAGAGTATTATTAACTGGGGGGGGGGAAATACTGCTTGCTTTGTATGTGCTAGGAATTAACAGTCTATAATCTAGAAGGGGAAATAGGACAAAGACCCAAATGACTATTAAACACATCTATATAAGTAGTAGCAAAACAAATTACCATGAGCGTCAGGGGAAAGAATGATTTCAAACAGCTGGAGAGTGAGTAGGGTTTGAGTAAGGCTTTGAACGATTTTGACCAGTGGAGATGGGATAGGGAAGGGTCTGCCATATATTAGAAGGTTTGAAAAAGGTGTGGGGACAGGAGAGCTGATGGGATCAGGATGGTGGAGAAGAAGGTCAGACAAATGCTCACAGGAGAGGGCTGGCAGGAGGGCAGGGAGGGGAGCTGAGGTCATCCCAAGGAAGTCTCAGCAGCAAGGCTGCGACATGACTATCTATCTGCAGTGGGTCTGATGGCTTCTGGCTCTAGCAGCTTGTGACTTGGTGGCAGTAGGAAGCCATGGAGGCTTTGGGTCAGATAAGGGACATCAAAGTTGGTTTCTTAGATGACTGATGTGGTGGTGAGTGCCAGGTGGGCTGGAGGGAAGAAGATGGAGGAATAGGAGGTGGGCTGGCATGCTGTTCCAATGGTGCACATGAGGAATATGGGGCTGACCTGGAGTATTGGCAGAGGAAATGGAAAGAAAAGGCAAAAGTCATTCTGCAGAAGAGGAGAAGTATGGACTTGGAAAAAAAGGGAGAGAGATGACTGGGGTTCTTTGTGTGAAGGAAAGAGGACAAGTAAATCCTCAGTTTGACAGCCTAGTTTAGCTCAAGATGGATGGGTTGGGCAAGACTTGGGGTAAAGGCTGAGACAAGCAACCTTCTAAGCTGGGGATGACTCTCTTAGAGGCTTTGATCAGTCAGCAAGCGCACTGGAGCGCCAGAGGATAGAAGCAGAGCAAGAAAGGGAGTGGGTGGGTAGGCCTTTCGCAAAAGCTTGCCTTTTCTCCAGAACAATTCACAAGATTCTACTCACAGTAGCTGCCTCTAAGGAGGTGCACTGGGATGCTGAGAGAGAGGAAACATTTACTGCTGCGCCCATTTGCATTTTTTTGAATGTTGAACTTCTTGTATGCACTTCCTGTCATCATTAAATTTGAAAATGTTGGGATCCAGGGCACTGGTGACTGAGTGCTGTAGTAAAGAAAACCCACTTTTCACCTATCCTTCACCTGCCTGGGACAGTTAGGGCAGCAGTTCTCAACCTGTGGGTCGCGACCCCTTTGGCAGTCTAACGGACCCTTTCACAGGGGTTGCCTAAGACCATCCTGCATATCAGATATTTACATTATGATTCATAACAGTAGCAACATTACAGTTATGAAGTAGCAACAAAAATAATTTTATGGTTGAGTCACAACATGAGGAACTGTATTTAAAGGGCCAGAAGGTTGAGAGCCACTGAGTTAGGGAATCTCCATGTCTCATTCCCCCACCACCCCCACCCTTCATCCCTTCTCCCCCAGATAGCTGAAGGTTGGATCAGTGTTTGGGCTTCCACTTCACTGCCTCCACCCAAGAAACAACAACGGTCTCAGTTTTGTCTAAGACGCCTAGGGGCCAAGGACATTTTGGTTGGGACACCTCTAAGGTGGGCATCACTGTGCCAAAATCTGGCAGAGGCTGAGAGAGGGTGTGACAAGCTGGGAAAAGAAGCTGTGGAGAGAAGTCCCTGCCATTGCTCCAGTTCCCACCGACCGGGAAGCAGTGCCGGGATCCCCCTCTTCATCATTCCTGCTCACGTAGCCAGGCGGCATGGGATGGCATGGTGCCGTCCAAGCGGTGTTTTACAGAGACTTGGTCGCACCCGCCCCCCGCCCCCCCCCCCCAGGGGGTCCAAATCCCTGGGCTCCCCCAGGTCTTCCTTGAACTTGGGCCCAAACCTCCACAGCCTCCGGGGGGGCTGGGGGGCACCCTGGGCTGTTCCCCGCCCACTTCGCACGGTTGCCCACTCATCCCCAATGTGTCTGGCAGATTCCCTCACAAACCCCTTTCCCCTGATCATCCCATCAGGGGGCCCGCAGAGCTCCCCCGCCGCTGGTCCTGTACAAATTCAACCTGGAGAAAGCGCCCCAGAGGCCCCGCGGGGCGGGCGACGCGCAGCCCAGTCTCGGGGCCGCCTCCTTCCTGGGCTCCGAGTCCTGCGTGCACTGGCGGTTCTGGCGGGGTCCGGAGCGGCCCGGATTTGGAGCGGTGCGGCCACTCGGACCCGCTCCCGGGAGGCTGGGCCTGCACAGCGTCCCTGACCAGCCGCGCACCGTTCGCGCTACTGAAGCCCCAACCCCGGGGGTTCGCGAGCTGCCGGCCCAATGGGTACGAACCCGGACTGCCCTGAATTCTTTCTCCCCTCCCTTATAGTCTGTTAAATTGACTAATAAACTCAACACAGCGTTCTCTGTGCGGCTTCAAAAAACTCGGTAATTTCGTTAGAAAACGTTGAAATTCAACCCCGAAGTATTCAGCCCAAATGTTTAGTTAAAGTAACCCCGTGGGTTAATAAACTAAACAAAGGCAACCCATGCAAAACTGGAGCAATGAAAACCAGGCTAAATAAACGAAGGGAAGTTTATAAGAACCCTTTCGGAGGGAGAAAAAAAAAAAAGAGAGAAAAGGCATCGGGCACGGAGGTTTAATGTGAAGCATGTGAGCGGGGCTCAGCTTACAGGTACGCGGGCCGGCGGCGAAGAGCGCTGTCAAGGGCCCGCGAGGGTTCGGGTGGGTTTGCGCCTCCCGGGAAACTCTACCCGGGCGCCGCGAGCGGCCGGGCCGGCGGGGGCCCTTGATGGCTTGCGAGCTTTCCCGGTTCCGCCGCTAGGGGCCCCCCGGGGCCCGGGGGGCTCTCCGGAAAACCCTCGGGAAGGGGCAAACCCCCCGGGACGGGAGACCCCCCGGGGCACGGGGACCCCCCCAAGGAGGGCGCGGAACCCCCCCCGGGGGGACCTCTCTTCCCCCCCGGGAAGGGGAGGGTTTCTTTTTTGCTTTAAAACCCCCCCAAGGGGAGAGCCCCTTCTCCGTGGAGATGCAGAACTAAGGGGGTCCCGCACCCACACAAGTTCCTCTCTCGCCCCGCCCCACCCCCTCGCTCCCGGAGCGGGCAGTGCAGCAACAAAGACGCTGCCGCGCCATTGACCCCGAAGCAGCTCTGATGAAAAGGAGGGCAGGCCGCGGGATAGAAGTTTCTACAATTATTTTCTTTTGCCTTTACGTTCCCGAAAAGAAGCAGAGGAGGTGAAAGGAAAGAGAGATCTGGGAAAGGCACGACCCAGAAATCAGGAGCCATTGTATTTCTCATTTGGGAGAAAAGCTGCAAAACAGCTTGGCCTCTTGTCCACTTGGTGCCCAAACCAGGTCTGACTGTGAAAAGAAAAAGGCGGGCGAGGCGGAGGTTGGTTTTTTAGGCCACTATAATTTCCCTCCCCCTGGCTCCGTCACCCTCGGCCCCTCTCTGGTTCTAGAAGGGGCCGCCCCCCAGCCCTGGGAGCCGATTAGGGGCGCTCCGCTAGGAGATCAGAGGCGATCCAGGTTCGACGCTAAAAGAACCTCCAGGCCGCGGGACAATGGCGCGGACCTCACACGGGGGCCCCGCGCCTTCCCCCAGCTGCTTCGGCTCCCGCCGCTTCTTTATTCCACGTGGTGAATCTGCCGCCTCTCCTACCGCCGCCCCACCACTGGGCCGACGGGGGAGAGCGGGACGTGCTGCAGAGGGTTTGAAAGGAGGAGTGGGTTTTAATTTTTAAAGAGCATAATTGGGCTGCGGAGGGTGATTTTTTTCCTTGACCAAGGGGAGGAGAAAAAAAAAGAAGAGGAAGAAGGGGAAAAAAAAGTCAGGCGAAATACAACACATTTATCTATCAACCGCTAGACAAGACAAAGAGGTTTTAACAACAGTTTGAAAAGAGCGGCCTGTGAATGGTTACTATTCAATTTGTATTTTATTCCCCGCTGGTCATGGAATTGAGATCAGAAGAAAAAGTGAAAACACATGGCTGAGGTCAGGGGATCAGAGAACCACCACACACAGCAAAGGGAAGGGGAGGCAATGGGAACTCGTGTGAAGAAATGGATTATATAAACAGAGCTTACCATCGCCTGCGCCCCATTATCCTATAATTTACCCTGCATGGGAGCATAGAAATATATTAAACTAGTGATAGGTTTTAGCATTTCTTTACAGCCCAGCCTCGTGCCAATCAAGCCTTACTATATACTTTCAGACATGTTTAGAATTCTTGAACTAATGTGTTTATTTTAAATATCACAGGGAAATTATTACATCACCAGAAAATAATGCCAGAGCGGGGGTCTGCCGCCCTTTTGAAGTCCTGCTGCAACGAAACATGATTTTAATTACATAATCACTTTGAAACTATAATTATACAATAAACGATGAGGATTAAGCGGGAAGTATAGAGTACATTAAAAATTGCTTAGGTCTTGAGAAAACAAACTGAACATACAGGGGGAAAAGAAAGAGATGAAACCCGAGGTCCTGGGGAGGGGGTTGATAAATCCTGCCTCTGCCTTCCTCTGAGCTGCCGCTGGGACCGGGACCGGGTTCCTGGGAGTGCGGGGGGGGGGGGGGGCCCGTGCAGCTGAATAAAAACCAGTAAATCTGAGACACAATCAAAGAGAAGCAAGAGGGCCGGCTCCGGGGCGTTTGCTAACCTTTCTACACCAAAACAAATAAACAGAGTCGTTGTTTTGGCTTTTTCGAAATACATTTACATTGAAAACCATCCTGCGACGGAATGCCACCGGGAGGTGGAGCGTTGCCAAATATTGGTTTGTTTGCCCTTCCCTTGCAGGAGGAAAGGCATCCGACACGAGCCTCGTGGTCCTGGTGCTCAAAACGAGTTTATAAACAACAGCGCGTCTGTGGCGCGGACAACCCCGCGCGCCTGTGAACACAGCCCCGGCGCGCCTGCTTCTCGGGGCGCACACTCCGCTTCCTACCCGCTTTCTCGTCTGAGTCCCCCTTTCCTGAAAGTTGCCCCGTCGCTTAACTTGGTCTTTGCGTTTGCTTTTCTGGGGAGGCCGAGGGCAGGCGCACGGCTCTTTCTGTAAAAGTTAGAAACGTGGCTACGTCCAGAGCCCATTCGCGCGTCTCTGCTTGACTTCCCTGGTCTCCAGAGCTTCTCCACAGCCCCGGGCGCAGGGACCCAGCCCTGGACGCGGTCTTTCTCCTCCTCACATCCCGGTGGGGGGACGCTGCACTGGGGCCCGGAGAGGAGGGTGATGGGCCTAGGCACCGAGTCCCGAATGCATTTGGAAACACCCTGGGGACGGACATGCCCGACGGAACTGCAGAGGCAGAGGCTGGGATTACCTTTTTTCCAGGGACACCTACTTTACCGCCAGTGTTTTGCCAGGCCAGCAGCGGCCCGGGGAGGGAGAAGTGCAATCCCTGATTTGAGCCTCACCAGGCACCAAGGCCTCTTTTAAGCGGGATTGCCATCACCAACATCTAGGCCGAGGACAGCCCCCGTTGCCTTTAATACTTCACAGCAGGTGCCCTGAGTGAGGGTGGTTTGGAATGCGGGTGCCTGGCTCAGCCAAGTTTCACATATAAAGGGTTCAATGCTCCCAACCGCGGCAGACAGGGGCACCCCGGCGCGGGAGGGCACCCCTGCTTTTTTCTCAAGCAGAAAATGATGATGGCAAAAGCAGCGATGTTTAAATTCACTCGCATCCAGAAGATGGTTCCCCCGGAACTCAGACGTGAGTACCGGGCTAGAGAGAGAGAAAGTGACATAAAGAATCGTTGGATGCCCTCGCTTGGGCCTCCTGGTGGCGTCCAACCTTGTGAGGGAGGCCCGGGCCGCAAAAGGCGTGAGGGGAGCGGCTGTCTTCAGCTCCAAATCATTAATATTAAGATACATCAGTATCGCATTAGTCTGCAGCGGACCATCAACGACCAAGAACAAAAGCAAAAGAGAAATAAAACAGTTCAACCGAAGAGTCCTACTGTGAACGTGTTTATTTCTTGCTTTGCTCAACCCAGGGTAAAATTTACTCGTTGCCCTCTTGCAAACAAAAGCGCAGCGCTAGCCTGGCAGCGTGGAAGCGCCCCTTTCAAAACCCTCAAGGAAATGACACCCGGGCATGAATTCAGGGGCCGTTTTATATTGAGCCTGCGACGCCAATCCGCCCCGTTCTTTCCCCCATGAACACGAGGGGAGGGCAAGATTTAAAAAGAAAAAGGAAGAGAAGTCCAATTCCCCCGGAGTAATAGTAACACTAATAAATATTATGTATCTGCCACTTACTTAATACAGGCAATTAACCTATGTTATCTCATTGATTATGGCAACTCTGCAGGATGAATATTATAATTCCCACTTTATTAATAATATCAAACACTTATACAGTGTTTTTTAAAATATATTTTATTGATTTTTTACAGAGAGGAAAGGAGAGAGATAGAGAGTTAGAAACATCGATCAGCTGCCTCCTGCACATGTCCTACTGGGGATGTGCCCCCAACCCAGGTACATGCCCTTGACCGGAATCGAACCTGGGACCTTTCAGTCCGCAGGCCGACGCTCTATCCACTGAGCCAAACCGGTTTCGGCAACAGTGTTTATTATGTGCCCGGCACTGTAGTATTTTACATTCGTTTATTCTTCACAACAACCCGCAATGCGAGTAGGAATGCTATCATTCCCGATCTGCAGGTGAGACATTGAGGCACTCAGAGATCGCCTGCTCTGTCCATGGTCACAGGGTCGTAAATGGCAAAGCGGAGATCGGAACCCAGACTTTGAAATCTTGGCCCGGGCTCTATACCGCTGGGAGAAACTAGGTTTATTTGAAATTCCAGCGAATGCGTGGAGGAGCCCAGAATGGAACCCAAGTCCTAGAGAGCAGAGAATAAGGTGCGTCGCCCCCCCCCCCCCCGCATCCCCCTTAGAGCCCTCCCCCTCCAGAGATGCACCAAGGAGAGCCCACCGAGAGGGCGGGCAAAGAGCGTAGCGTGGACTGTGTGCTGCAAAGGGGGTCGGGGCCCAGAGTGGTGTGGCCCACGAGCATTGAGCTATTTCCTCTGCTGCCTGATCCCCCGCCGTCAGGGCAGCAGTTTGTTTTCTGAGACACATCCCAGGAACCTCAAGGAGGGGCCTTCTGCCTGGGACTGGGGCGCGATCCTAGGAGATGCGTGGGGGCTCAGAGATCCAGCCAGATTGAGAGAAGAGTGCAGGGGGCCTGGCCGGGCGCGCCCTGCACGCGAGGAGCCGCCCCTTCCCTTGGGGACGAGAACCTCGATCCCCCTACAGGACGCGTCCTGGCCGGCTTGGGAGTGCGCCTCTTGTGGAAACCCGCGCACAGCTCAGGGAGGCGCACAGCCGTCTGCGCGGGCCAGCGCGGGTACTGCTCACTGAAGTCTGCATATCCACGCTGCGGATTGGAACTCAAGTCAGAGTGCCGCTGCGAGGTGGGCTGGGGTGGAGAAAGGTCCAAGAAACTGGCCAGGAGGGGGTGGTTTAGAGATTGTGTCTGCGACGGGTTACCCGCCAGCCTAAGGAGTCGCCTCCGCCTTCGGAACTCCCCCATCTCTGCAAGGTGTTACAAGCAGTGACCTGCAAATCTGCACCAAGGAGGCAGGGAACCACTCCTCCCATTTATTGGCCTAACCTGAGGGCCAGACCTGTCTGGAGGCTCTTTGCGGGGAGGTGTGTGTGTGTGTTGGGGGGTGGTGAGACTTTGTCTTTTCCTCCTAGCAGCTAATAATTCTCAGGCAGGAGTTATCATCCCACTTAGAGAAGGCACTCTGTCCATTCTGCTTAGCACAATGCCCCGCCCCTCTGGGGGCAGAAACACGACAATTGCCTCCCATTTTATAGGAGGAAGGCACGGAGAGGTTAACCCATCTTTCTTGGTAGACACAGCCAGGAGGTGCCTGGAATGGAGGTGTGGGCAGTCACCTGATGTCAGGCTGCCTTTCACAACCCCACTGACCTCTCACTTGGGATGGAATTTCTGGTCAGAACTGGGAATGGGGAGAGGGAGGAAGATCCTTGCTAGAAAATCCAAAAGAAAGAAGGTCCTCAGGAGGGCTGTGAAGTTCTAGCAAGAAAGGAGCTTTGAATCATCATCATTTTTCTACTCCTGTGAGAAGCTGATTATTTGAGTGCTGCTCATTTGTCTGGTGCGATGCTGGGCCCTTTCCCAGCCATGTTTTCCATCTTGGCTGCACAGTTGGGGGGAATTTTTGAAATCCAGATGCCTAAAGCAATTAAATCACAATTTCCAGGGGTAGGACCCAGCCTTCCCAGCCTTGCGTGTGTGTGTGTGTGTGTGTGTGTGTGTGTGTAAGCTCCCCAGGTAATTTCAATGTGCAATCATATTTGAGAAACACTGCTTTAGGGAAAATTTATGATTTAATTCTCAGCAACCACACAAAGTAGATACCATTATGATGCCCATTTCATAGGTAAGAAAGCTGAGGCTTAAAGAGGATCTATATTCCGTTTAAAGTCAGCTCAGAGTCAAAAACAGGTTTCTCTGTTGCCAGAGAACAGGTATCCAACCTCTCTGAGCTGAGTTCCTTCTCATTTTAATACCTCTCCCCACACACCCCAAATTTTACCCCACTGCAGAGGCACCCTAAGGTTACAGCAGGCAGATGCATGAAGGCCAAGGACATTTCCCGACCTCAGGCAGAGAACCTCAGACCACCTATGTTCAGGGTCTTGAGTAGAGAGGGAAGGAGAATGGGGACAAGAATAGCATTGGTTTCCTTAGAAAAAGAAAGGACACCAAATGACCCTGGGTCCCAGGTGATGTGTGAGGGTCAAGCCCAGCCACATGGGTGTGTCATGGACGCTGGGGGAGTCTGGAGTGAATGAGCACTGAACTAGGAAACCTGACACTGGATTTGCACTCAAAGTCAGAGTGCACTGGCAATGTCACCCTGGGCAAGGCTCTCAACCCCTGGGCCTCACTTTTTTAAAATATGTTTTTACTGATTTTAGAGAGACAGAGGGAGAGATAGAAATGTTGTCACATTGTTTGGCTGCCTCCTGCACGCCACCTACTGGGGACGGAGCCCAAAACCTGGGCATGTGCCCTGACCAGAATGGAACCAGCAACCTCTGTGCATGAAACAACACTCAAACCACTTGGCCACACTGGCCAGGCCTCACTTTCCTCTCTGATAAAGTGGTTGGACAGGATTCTTTCTAAATTTGCTTCCTGTGCACACACTTATGGTTATTTAAGGCTCCCATGTGAATAAACTCAATTCTGGATTAAATTATAATACAAATAACAATATTTTAGCATTTTCATTATCTCCCACTTGCTTTTCTTGCCTTCTCTGAAAGTAGGAAATGTTACCTGCTTTGATGGCTGGGGAACCTGAGTGAGGCTCAGGGTTATTCTGACTCCTCTGCTGGATTCTAGCACTACACATAGAAACACATCTCCTATCAGCCCCTCTGTTCATGGCTGTTGGTCACCCTACAGTTGGAGGATCCCAGGGCATTGGGAGAAGTCAGAATCACTGACAGGATGGAAAACAGCGCTTGAGGTTTTAAAAGCATCCTAAAGCCGCTGCAGAATTCAAGCAGGGTCAGGGCAGGTTTTGTGTTTGGGAAGGAGTGGACGGGTAAAGAACTAGCCTTCTAAATGTCTTGTCTCTCAGCCTCAGTTTTTTCATGTTTAGCCCAAGGATTACTTCTGATTCCCAGTGGGGCTACAGATTCATCAATGAATGCCTATAAGTAGGTTTGAAAAGTCTGAGGGTCAGCATTGTGATTTATTTTCCTGGAGGAGGGCCTAGTGTGGGGATGCAAAGGGAGTCCTCTCCAAAGCACTTCTGCTCTCTACATATATGGGCCTTGTACCTGTGTCCTAATTTCTGACTGCTTGTTAGAATTACCTGGAGACATTTAAAAATAATCATGTTCGGGACTCATTCGGATCAATTAAATCAATAGCTCGAATGGTAAAGCTCAGATATGGGTATTTTTAAAGAAGTGGCCATGATTCTAATGTGCAGCCAAAGTTGAAAGCAGTTGCTATCGATGCTTTAAAGCAGGGGTCCTTAAGCTTTTTAAACAGGGGGCCAGTTCACTGTCCCTCAGACCGTTGGAGGGCCGGACTATAGTTTTAAAAAAAACTATGAACAAATTCCTATGCACACTGCACATATCTTATTTTGAAGTAAAAAAACAAAACGGGAACAAATACAATATTTGTATTTGCATGTGGCCCGCGGGCCGTAGTTTGAGGACCCCTGCTAAAGCATCCATAGATGCCTGGCGCTTTAAGAAAATAAGTACAGTTGGAGATCCTGACGTAAGATTGAAGCCATGTGGCTGCCTAGGAAGAGGGTGCAGAGTCTGAGAGAGCTGAGGACAGACTTTAGGGAAGCACATCCCCAGAGAAGTGGAAGAAAAGGCTGAACTGGAGGAACTGGAGTTGCAGGAGAAAAACCTGAAGGCATGACCTCCTGGCAGGCGAGGGAGAAGAGAAGGATGTGGTGGACAGAGAGGTCAACAATGCCAGCGCCGCCACAGGCTAACTGAAGATTAGGGCTGGAAAGTCTCCATTGGATTTGACACCTGAGAAGAAGAGAAACATGGTGAGGCCAGGCAGCTGAACTGCGTGAGTTAGGAAGTGAATGGAAGTGAGCCCAGAGAGACAAGGCCACTTCTTTCCCCAAGCCAAGGATGCAATCATGACTGGGACAGATCTCCGCCCCAGAAAATATAAGCACCTCTTCACCACTCCATTGAAAATATAAAAATAATCTGGCTGCTATTTTAAAAAAAATATGTTCTTCTTGATTTTAGAGAGAGTCAGGGAGAGATAGAAACATCACTGAGAGCGAATCATTGATTGACTGCCGCCTGCACGTCCCCTACTGGGGATCGAGGCCGCAACCCGGGAATCAAACCGTGACCTCCTGGTTCATGGGTGGGCACTCAACCACTGAGCCACACGAGCCAGGCCCCACTGCTATTTTCGATGCAAGTCGAATGGGCTCTCCCTCACAGGTACAAACATGAACTCGAGCACTGAGAGTATTATATGCCAGAGGGAAGCCAAGCCAAAACTCAGAACCAGACCATAAAACCTAGTCCACTGGAGCCAGGTGGCAAGCTAAGCAAAAGCAGCCATGACTCCAGGCCACAAGAATCAGTGTAGAGGCTGCCAAGCCATGGAGGCCTGACTGCTGCCTGACAGGAAGCCGGTGGAGCAAAAAAGCCCACGCTCCTCTCCCAGAATGGTTGACCACTATAAGGCAAGTCGGAGAGCCTACAATGAGAGAAAACCCACAAAAACACCAAAAAAAGAAACAGAAGGATCCCTATGTGAACAGCCCGATGCTGTCAAGTACGACCAAGAACCTGAGCAGCTGAGAGGAGGCTGGTGTCTTACCTTCACCCGCCTTGGGCAGGGCAGAGACCCGCTGTGCAGCCAGGCGGGAGGGGCCGCAGGCAGGTGGGTGGTCTTGTCTCCTTTGCTATGCCTTCCTGTCTTTAGCCGCCTCTCCTGGAGGCCCTGCCCACTCCTCCTCTTCTAATCTGACCCTGACGTGATCCAAGGCGCTGCTGGGCACGCTAGGACCCAGCAGGCTTCCAGGCTGGGCCTGCAGCTACAGAGTTGTGGGAAAAATCTGGACAAACTCCACCACACTGTCTCCTCCAGTGGCCGCTTGGCTTACTTTAAAAAGACAAGGCCAAATCAGAATAGCAGTTCCCTTGGGGGCTGGGATGGCTGGAAGGGGACAGAAAGGGGTGTTCTCTTTCTTGATTTGGGTGCAGGTTAGCGATTAGGGTTATAAAAATTAATTGTGCTTCGTGACTTGTGCATTTTTCTGTTTGTATGTGGACTGAGTGATTGTACTTCCATAAAAAAGTTGTTGTGTGTGCATTTTAAGGCAATGATGAGCATGCTCAGTAGCCCACTGTCTCCAGGCCCCAAAATACCACCCTGCTATTTCTCTCTCTCTCCAGGCAATGGCCTACAATTTTCCTCTTGCCCTGCAACCACCACCATGCAATTTGCACCTCACTAATTTCCTGGCTAAGCCTTAATGCTGTCTGGTCACTGCTCCACCCTCCCTGAAAGCAGCGATCTGATGTCAGTCCTGCCCAGCTGTTTGCTGTTTGGGGCTTAAGGGGTCCATCTGATTGGGCACCTGTGACCAGGGTGATCCTTCTAGAAATTCAGCTTTAAGGAATCACACAAAGGGGTTGACGCTCTGGTGACACAAAATAACTGTGTCACAGCTTTCGCAAAACCTATGTGTGAATGGAACTGAGATCGCTTTGGAGTTGTTCTGAGCAAGCAAAATATTACATTTCCTCTAGGTTTGAGGGGGTGTCACTTGGCAGGACTGAGTGATTGATGCTTTTACTCTCTAATTTTCTGCTCGCTGAAGCGTTAAAGCGACAACCTTAAAGTTAGGAGAAAGCCAACAGCATGGGCACAGAGCACTTAATTCCAATCTACAAATAAAGAGCTTTTATTAGGCCTTCTTTCCTTCCCATTTTGCCTCAGATCTCAAATTGTCTTTTGTAGGGACTTGCCAAAAAACAACTGTAGCTGATTGTGAAGTCCTTTCACAGGTGGCAATTAAAACAGCTGAGTTCTCCTCCGTAATTAAGGGTTAGGAAGACTATATATAAGTGGTGAGTAAACACCAAAGGTACTTTATTTATGCTTCCTGATTCTTAAGGCCGGGTGGGTTAGTGGAAAAATTCACTTGGGTTAGATGTCAGAAGGGCTAGGTTCTGGTACAGATTAGCTATGTGACCTCAGATAACTTAGCCTCTTTGAGCCTCAGTTTTCTAATCTATAAAATGAGAGGACTGGACTAGACAAGGGTTTTTATGCTGTTCAAAATTCTACTAATCAATGATATTTTTACATAGCTTAAATATACATTCATCTACCTTCGTTAAATGTGTTTCTTTTTGTAAGAAAAAATCCCGATCACCTGGAGATGAATGTTTATTAAGCAAATATTTATTTAACACATTCTATGCTAGCACAAAAGACTAAGTTCTTATCCTGAGGTGTTTGTGAATATTCAAATAGTGCATGTGGCACTTATCTCCTTTGAAAGACAATGATAGTAATGAACATGTAACTCCCTCTGGTCTGAGCATGGACAAGGTATAAAATCCTAACAGTTCTGACCCAAGTTCATGTCCTGATTCCTTCATAGTATTTTGTTTAAAAGTCACCTCTGTAAAGTTTCAGTCTAAAATGTCTTACGAGGGTTTTCGAATGAGTTTAGAAAATTTGCTCAGTGCAAAGTATATGCAAATTGACATTTGATTTGCTATTTTTTATTAAACTTATTGGGGTGACATTGGTCAACATGAACATATAGGTTTCAGGTGTGGGTTTCTATGTTACAAGATCTGTATATTGCACCATGTGTTCACTTCCCAAAGTCAAATCTTCTCCTGGCGCCATGTATTTGGAGCCTCTTCTCCCCCCACCCCCTTGCTTCACTATTGACCTTAAATTGCTCAAGATCTATTTGGCCATTTGAAGGTTTTCTGTGTGTACACACACACACACACACACACACACACACATTTGTATTCATTCACATTGGATACATACATTTGTGCTTTTTATTAAAAAAAATAAAGCTCCCTACCTAAGAATTACAAGCATATTTTCACTGTTAGGTGCTTGCACCCCTGGGTATATAGCCATATCCACACACTCTGTGGATCCCTCAAACTGTGGAGCTGCCCCTGTGGCAGGGTCCCCTACCAGATCTGTCTCCACTAGCTCCTGCTCCAGGAAGCAGCACGCTGGCAAGTTCCCCTGCCAGAAGTGGCTACATAATTTGTGAGGCCCAGTGCAAAATTGAAATGCAGGACCCTTTGTTTCAAAATTATTTAAAATTTCAAGATGTCAACAGCAGAGCATTAAATCAAGTGTGGGGACCTTCTAATACTGCACATCCATAAAAGCAGCCCCACTCTCTGCTTTGCCTGTCAGTGCTGCTGGGAAAGGGCATGCATCAGGGCAAAGGACTGTGCGTCCAGGCAGCTCCAAGGGCACCGCCTCACTCTCACTGTCACGAGCTCAGATTCCCACCAATCCTGCCTCTGCAGGCCAACAAGGACGGAAAACTAGGAGAGGATGGCAGAGCAGGGTGCACTAAAGGTGGCTCATCTTCAGTATCAGGGAATGTCAGCAAGGACTGTCAGATACCACATCACCCAGGCCCTCACTTAAACAAATAATTAGAGGTTGCGGGGATGGGTGGCAGGGAGTGGGGAGTGATAAGCGCTCAGGTGGCAGGCATCTGACCTTCCTCTCTAACCTCCTGGGCCTGGATTCTGAGCTCCTCGTTGAGGCACTCCTTGGCTTGCAGGCAGAAGGGGCCAACCACAGATTTGTCACTTGGAGAAGAACTATTTATCTCCTCGGGGTCCAGCTTGTAGACATTGACAGCCCCTTGCTTTACAGGTGAGGAAACGGAGGCCCAGAGAGGTGCGATGCTTCTACCAAAACTGCAGAACCAGTTAAAGCCAAAGCTGAGGCCAAACCCAGGCTTGAATGCTAGTGCAGGTACTTCCTGCTAACACATAGATAATCACAGCTCGATTGAACAGTCCTCTGGGAATGTAGCCCATTTATCATGAGGGACATGCTTTAAAAGGTTCTTGAGTTCCGGCAATAACCTCTGTTTGAATTCTTCCTGTTGAAGATGAGGAAGGAGGACCTAGGGCGTGAAGCTACAAAGTCTCCTCGGCCTGTCTTCAATGTGCCCAGACTCCTCTTCTTGGGCCCTTGTCGCCATGGGAGCAGTATCTTCTCTCCCCAACACTCACAACCCTTAAGCTCTCCAAGCTGCACTCCTCCCTCTTCGTCCGGTTTGAGGGGTTGAGGCTTCTGGTGTGAATGGGTTCCAGTCACTGAACAGGGTGGTTTCCCAGCTGGGGGAGGTGGGGACCTTGGAGCTCTCTAGAGAGTAGTCCTGAGAATGGGATGAGAAGAGGGAAGAAGAAAACACGAAAGAAAACCCCCTTCTTTGGGCCCAGGAGGCACATGCTCAGAGAATCTAGAATCCCAGATCGAGAAGGGATGGCAGATGCAGGGCCCACCTCGCTCTCACTGACATTCAACCCAGACCAGGCCGGTGACTTGCCCAGGACACAGACTGAAAATCATGGCTTCCAATTTCCATCCCAGCCTCTTCCCACTTTGCCATTCTGTCAATGGTCCATCCACTCTTTTACTTTAAAATCTTTATCTTGGAGCCTTTTATCCTTCCAATGTATCTTTATTAAGCAAGTGCCCCCACCCCCGCAAAAAAAAAAAAACAACACCAAAAAAACAAACAAAAAACTGCCATAACCTATGCCCCAAGGGTGAGCTGCTGCCAGCGCTCTGGCTGGTGGAGATCCTTCCCGGCGGGCTCTGAAGACCACGAGCATCTCCTAAGACCTGGGCTGCCTCCTGCAGGCAGGCCCTGCACCCGCGGCTCTAGCTGAGCTGGGACAGCTCTGCTTGCTCAGCTTCCTTGTTCTTAGCCTACCCTTGCTCTCCTCCCATCATTCCTGTATTCCGGCGGGTTTGAGGTTAGCTCCATTGGTGTTTAATGATTTTCCATGTCACACCCCCACCCCGTTACCCACACCCCCGTGCCTCCAGTGTGATTTCTCCTCCAACTGCCGAGTCTCCGATGAGGGCTGCCTGCCTCTGGAATGCACTCTGTCAGGCAGGAGAAGTGTCAGCGTGCAGAGCCAGCCGATTGAGGCGGAGCGTGTGCCTGCGAGCCAGCCTCGGCTCGGACAATGGGACTTTTATTTCTGGCCTGGCTCAGCTGGCAGTCTCTCTCCCACTCTCTGTCTTGGTTGGGCTTTGGTTTAAAGTTACCCTTTCAGGATTAGGTTGGTGTTTTCTTTCCCATGCCACCAGGGAAGTTTCTGTTTCCGAAGTGGACTGTACACAGACAGGTCAGTTAGTCACAGACCTCTGCTGGATCACAAGCATTGCTGTTCAAAGGCCTCGCTAAATCACCCAGGCACATGGAGGCCAACCTAACTTGCTTCTTGCCATGTGGAAAGGCATGCTGCAGCACAGGCTAATCTTGAAATTATTGTTTCCTATTTGGTACATATTATTATAACCAACCCCCCCCTCAAGGTTTTCACAGAAAATCCTGGAAAAAGAACTGCTGGGGATGGGAGGGGTGTCTGTGTAAGCAGCCTTGGCTCTTTGCTCCTCATTTTTATACCTTCAGTCACCATAAAGTCTGGCCATCCAGGATACCCACATCTCCCTTTTTCTGAAACTCAATGAAAAAACAAATGAAACAACAACAAGAAGTTTTTGGTTCCTTTTAACCCCACTGAGATAGGCTAGCATTTTAAAAAAGAAAAACTGGAAACCCTGGGGAGTGGAGGCTGGGAACACAGACTTTCTGTGAAATCAGTGAGGCTCTGTAGGAAGTCCCAAGGCCTCCGAGACCCTGTCCCTGTGGGGCTGGCACAACCTCGCCCCAGGTGTTTCCGTGGCAACGTGGCTGGCCCTTTTTATTTCTAATTGGGGAATCTGTGCCCCATAAACACCCCCAACTCAGATATGAGACCTCAGCTTCCACACAGGGGTGTCTTGTAGAAGCTTGCCCTCTTGCAAGCATGCAGTCTGGTGTTAATTTAACCACACACATAGCTCCACCCACGCCATAAGAGTAGGTACATTAAGAACAAGGGGTGGCTTCACTCAGTGTACCATTATTTTATATGGCACTTCATCTTTTTTTTTTCTTTCTTCTTCTCTTTGGTACAAAGGTAATGCCTACTTATAGGAAGGGCACAAAGTCAACAAAACACAAGAAAATGCATTCCTCTCATCCCTTTTCCCTAAACCATCCTCCCGGGAATAGCCAGGACTAACAGTTTGGTGTTCATCTGTCAGATCACAGACACTGTCAATGACCCAAAGAAATACTCCAGGGACAAGCTTTTGATTTTGATGTTTTTTTTTTTCAGCTTTTGTTTTAAAACTTTATTAAGAGAAATTTTCATACAATAAAATACGCCCATTTTAAGTGTACGGTTTGATGGGTTTTGGGTGAATGTGTACACACCCTCATTACCACCACCATGCTCATGACATGGAACATTTCCAGTAAGTCTGCTGTGCTCTAATGGCAATCTCCCACCCAGTCCCAGCACCCGCTGCTCTGCCCTCTGTCATTACAGATTAATTCTGCTTTTTCTAGACTTTCACATACTCTTTTGTATCTGTTTCTTTCTTTTTTTGCAGTAGAGTGTTTTAGAGACTCATTCATGTTGTTATGTGTATATCAATAGTTTGTCCTTTTCTTTTTAAAAATTTTTTTAAATTGACTTCAGAGAGAGGAAGGGAGAGGGAGAGAGATAGAAACATCAATGATGAGAGAGAACTATTGATTAGCTGCCTCCTGCACTAGGAGATTGAGCCAGCAACCCAAACATGTGCCCTGACCTGGAATTGAATCATGACCTCCTAGTTCATAGGTCGATGCTCAACCACTGAGCCACACCAGCAGGGTAGCAGCCTGTCCTTTTCTATTGCTGAGTAATATTCCATTACATGCATGTAACAATTTCTTCATCCTCTCATCTGTTGCTGGACATGTGAGTTGTTTCCAGTTTTGGGACTATTATAAATGGCCACAAAAGCTGTTATGTTATTGTTTCTAATCATGAAAAGAGAGAGAGAGAACACATCTAAATTTAGCTCAGGCCTATATATTTCAGAATTTAGTAATCACCAGGCATATTTCCAAGGCAAATATCTCTATGTGAGCAAAAGTACAGATGAGCTATTTTAATCATGATTATAATGATGAAAATTGTTAGCATTACACTTTCAATTTGCTAGACACAATTTTCAATGTGATCACTGGCAGTGACTTGACACTGTTTAGAAATTCTATAAATGCCAGGCTCTTAATATGTTCTTTCTCAATTTCCAAATAATTTAGGGACATGTACTAGTATATCTCAAGGATAAAGTATCACTGTTTCACAATACTGTAGTAATTGAGTCCTTTTTCTAAAAGAAATGGCTTTCACAAAATTTTGTGCTACTGTGGTCTGAAGTTGAGAAACAGCAGACTCAGAAGGTCTCCTGCCCTTGCTTTTGCCTCTCACAGGCAACTCAGTACCTGCTTTTCAACTGTAGGTTTTGTAAGACACCTGCAAATACATCTTGTTTCTTTTTTTAAACTTTATTTTATTGATATTTTACAGAGAGGAAGGGCGATGGATAGAGAGTTAGAAACATCGATGAGAGAGAAACACCGATCAGCTGCCTCCTGCACACCTCCCACTAGGGATGTGCCCGCAACCAAGGTACATGCCCTTGACCAGAATCGAACCTGGGACCTTTCAGTCCGCAGGCCGACGCTCTATCCACTGAACCAAACCAGTTAGGGCTACATTTTGTTTCTTGACTGCATATGTTAACCCTTCAAGCAGCATAGAAGTAGGAGCCCTAAGGACTCCCTTATTGAAGGAGAGCTCACTGAATAGCAGCACCCATGGGCCCCCTCCATGTGTTCGTGAGCAGCAGCGTCCCAGTCAAACCCCATGGTCAAAGTCTGTTTCCTAATGACTGCTTCAATCATAGTAAAGATTTACTGATTACTCCCCTCAACATCAATCTTGATTGGCTAGAAATAAAAGGAATTATTCATTCCATTAAATTGATTATTAAAATATATCAAGACTTTTTATACGCTAAAGGAGAGAAAAAGGAAGCAAAGAGCTGTGAAAGGACTACGATGCAGGCATTTGCAAGATAGTGACAAGGGACACAGAGCCTAAGGAACTGGCTGCCTTGGGAAGCTAGTGAATTCTCTTTGGTTTCTATGTGAGCTGCCTGATCAAAGCCACATGGGTTACTGATATTCAGCAGAGAGTTAACGTAGACAATGTCCTATTGGTCCTGCAGCCAAAGTATGTCTGTCCTTTGACTCTGCTCTACTTGCAGAGATCTGGCCTTCCTGGATGAGTCCTGTGGCACCTAAGTCAGCCCCATGAAGAAACTGCCTGGGGTGACTTCCTGAGCATGACTTCCCAGCCTCATTTCCTCCTCCATGGTCTACAAGGAGGGACAGGCTGGCTCCACTGGTACCCACAAGACCCTGCTAATAGTTCTGCCCATGAAACATTGGCCTGTGTGCCTGTTCACACAGATCATTGGATTCCTGATTTAGATCAAGTTTTAGGAAATATAATAAGAACTATTCCCAGGGATCCCTCAAAGACAGGTCTGCTGTATATACATCTATTAATTCAAAAGAGCCCATTAAAAAAGGACCTTGAAAAATATATAAAGTAGATAGCACCAAAACATGGTTTGTGTTACTCTGCTGACTTCATGAGGTAATTTGGATGATGGAAGACATGCCACCCAAAAACCAAAATCATCTAGTGAAGTGGTAGAATAAACCTACACATTCAAGCCATGACGTCCATGCCTCTAGCCAGGAATGCAATTTTCCCCTCTTTCAAATTATTCATTTCCTTTTTAATAGGTCACGTCTCATTTACCTTGATTTAGCATCAGACCAAGTACATTTATATATTTGGTGTGGGGGAGAAAAAAGGAGAAGGAAAAAGAACAGGAGGGAACTTTATGTGAAATATGGTGACCCCGTCCTTAAACTCCACATCCACGCAGGTCAAGACTTGGACCACGTCTTTGATTCTTTTTCTATTGTGGAAAGAGTATAGGCCTCCCCTATGTTTATATACCTGAAAGAATAATGAGAAGCATGCTTGAAAATACTGTTTGATGAATAACGCTTTAGCATGTGTCACTGTGAGGAAGTATCATAATGCATATTTCACCACAAAACCAAGGAGAATATTTAAAAAGAAAACCCCACTGTAATGTGAAAAATAGACCAATCCCTACATCTGTCTACAGGATGAATAAATCACTAAACAAATATCTTAATGGCCTTAAAATATAATGAAAAGGGACAATTCCCTAAGGTGGTTAGTTTGAGTCTTCATTAGAAGGTTTATTTTCTTTGAGTGTATAGAATGTTATATGTCTACAATTGCAATTATGACAAATTTACAGGGAAAACATCACATGACTACATCATGTTAAATGGGCATTCTACACATGATAAGGAATAGAAATAAAGCACTGAGATGAGGAATAGGCTGTAATGATCAACCTTGATGAAGGAAATGCCACAATCTGAGGTTCCAATTCTGACAGGAACTTTAGGTAACTTTTAAAAATTCATCTAGAACCCTAACCGCTTTCCCCTACACTACCCTTTGTATTATATTGCTTCCTATTGTACTTACAAGCTTGTAAAGTGAGCAGAGCTTACTATACCTATTGAATAAACAAATATTGGACTTAATATTGGACTTAGAGTTATTAAGATGCTACTAACTTTTATATAGGACTCCTTTTTTTTTTCTTTTAAATTACCACTGGCCTGGTTAGAGATCATTTAATGAAAAGTAAGGAAATTATTATGATCTGCAGACATGATGAACTTTTTTAAATTAAAAAGAACATTTTTCTGATTAAATTACTTATTAGAATGCTTTGGACATTTTATGCCAAGTCTAAAAAATTATTTTTAACCAAAAAAAGCAATACAAACTTGCCTCACCAAGCTGAACACAGAAATGCATAAATTATGCCAAATGTGGTAGTATTCTTATTGAAGTCAGTCTCCGTCCTCAGAGGTAACCATCATAAACAGGGCAACGTGTAAGCTTTCAGCACTTTTTTTTAAATGTGTTCTTCTAAGTGCATAGAAAGAAATTTTTTTAATATAAGCAAAAAAAAAATGTATCATGCTGTACACATTGCTTTTCAGTTTGCTTTTCTCTTAGGTTTATGTGATAGACCAGGTTCCAGACTAGCCTTCTAAGAAAGGGAAGTTTCATTCATTAATCCATTGGACAAACATTTCCTGAGCCTCCACGGTGTGCCTGGCCTGTTCTGGGCACGGGGGATACAGCAAGGAGTCCCTGCCTGTGGCTGACCTCCCTGGATTAGGACTCAGCATCTCACTGTGAATGCTTGTCACCTACTTCTTCAAACTTGGGGAACACACACTTTAGTTACTAGAAGAAGCATCTGATTGCAACCTTTCTTGGGGTACTATGCACTAAGTTATAAAATTACCTGAATTAAATGTATTAGCTAATAGGACTTTATTCCATACTAGAGGCCCAGTGCATGAATTTGTGCATGGGTGGGGTCCCTCTGGGTGGCCTGCAGGGATCGGTCCAAAACCCCGCAGTCCAATGCCGCCTGCAGCTCCTACCTGCTGCTCCTGCTAATCCTGGCCCCACTGTGCCTGCTGAGGGCTTGAGCCCAATCAGTCCCCGGAGAGGCTAGCGATGCCGCAGCAGTGCTCACCAGCCATGAGCCCTGCTTTTGGCACCCTCCCAAGGGGAGTGGCCTACTGGATCAGGCTGAAACCTGCTCTCCAACATCTCCTGAGGGGTCCTAGATTGTGAGAGGGCGCAGGCCAGGCTGAGGGACCCCACTGGTGCACTCGGGCCAGGGAGGGACCGTGGGAGGGCTCCAGGGCATGTCTGGCCCGTCTCGCTCAATCCCGATAGGCAGGACCCCAGCAGCAAGCTAACCTACCGGTTGGAGCATCTGCCCCCTAGTGGTCAGTGTACGTCATAGCGAGTGGTTGAGCAGCCTTAGCATTCATTAACATATTATGCTTTGATTGGTTGTTCGGTTGTTCTGCCATTCGGTCTATTTGCATATTACCCTCTTATTATATAGGATATTTTATATAATTTCATTGAAACCAGAATACATTTATCTTTGAGTTTAGATTATATTTTGTCTTCCTGTTTTTTTTTGTTTGGGGATCCTTGACATACAATACAGTGTAGCACTAGTTCTTTAATGTCTAGCATGTCTAGCAAGGGGGTTAGGAATCTCCCTCGTTACCACCAAGTTATGCCTAAATCATAACAACAATCCCAAGAGACAACATTTCTGGGGAGGAAGCAAGCCTGTTCTCATACACTGAGGGAAACTGCTATTGTGGCTTAGGTAAGATTCTGGAATGGAAATATGTAAGCATAGTGTTTTAGAGAGAAAAGATACATGCATTCTAGATTTTCTTTTCATGTGTTTCCATGACTGGGGGGAATAGCGTGTATACCTGTGTGCACGCGCGCACACACACACACACACACACACAGTTAAATCCTTGATTGTCAAGAGTCTAGCCGGTATGGTACAGTGGTTAGAGAGCCAGCCCACACAGTGAGGGTTACGGGTTCTATTCCAGTCAAGGGCACATACCTGGGTTGCAGTTTCAATCCCTGGCCCTGGTCAGGGTGCCTGCGAGAAGCAGCCAATACATGTGTCTCTTTCATAACATCAATGTTTCTCTCCCCCCCATCCCCCCACCCCCCGCCTTTTGCTCCATTCTACTCTCTCTAAAAAACAATGGAAAATATCCATCCTCAGGTGAGGATTAACAAGAACAAAAAAGAGTCTAACCTCCTGGAACCCTGAATCAGTTGTTCACTGCCTCAGACTCCAATAACTTCCTCTGAGGGGTAAATGCAAACCACTTCTTAGTACTCTCCCTCCCACACACCTCATTGGTTATGAGAAGAGGCCGAGCCTCAGGCCCTCTCTGGAGGCTGTTGGCTGGTTAATCTGTCCTCCAGGTCTCTCACGGGCACCCAGAGTCAACCAGCCCTACACAGAGGTGCCATTGAGGCTCAGCTCTGGCTAGCTTGCTGGCCTTGTTAGGGTGACATTTAAAACTGCCTGCTGACCTTGTTTGGCCCACTGTAGACTGTGTGGGCATTTGTGTGGGCCCCGTGGGAACACCTCTGCCCAATTCTCCACCTTGGACAAGAACTTTCTGGGCCCTGGCAGTGGAAATGAACTGCCTGGAGGACAAAGAGGCATTTGCTGGGGCCAGTAAAGGAACACCTCCTAGGAGACAAGGCAGTTTCTCAGCCCTGCGGGGCTGGGCTGAGGTCGGGAGAGCAGCCTGGGGGACAGGGCAGGGACTCTGTGTTGGGAAGAGGCAGTCAGTGTGGGCCCGTGTGTCCTTGCATGTCCTTGCTAAGCCTGCCACACTGCAAGGCTAACAGTCCCCTGACCCTGAGCTGTTTCTGTAGCTATAACTAGTCATGAAACATTTAGCAGGTCAAGGTGACCATAGCGGACCACTCTACTGTCCACTGCTCACTGGTGGAGGGGAGTGGCTTGTTTCCCACTTCATGTAAAGGGTGCTGATCTCCTGGCCCTGGGTTCCTTAGCTGCAGCACAACCCACAGTGTGCACAGCTGCCACCTGGGCCCCTCACAGCTCCCAAAGGACTTAGAGATGGGCATCTGCTCCAAGAGGGCAGCTCCGTGTGGGAGTTCCTGGCTGTTTGCTGTGTTATGAATAACAGCTGACTTGAGTCTCCCTGTCTACTTGCAGTGCTTATGCAGCTGTGGCGAGCCAACCTACTTGCTTGCTGTATTTGCTTCCGATTACTGCTGAAACAAGTGAGCACAAACACAGTGGCTTGAACAACACACAAGTATTATCTTACAGTACAGGAGACCAGAAGTCCCAAATGAATCTTATGGGGCTAAAATTCAGGGGTCAGCCAGCCTGCATTCTTCCTGAGGGCTCTAGGGGCAAAAGTGTTCCCTTGTATTTTCCATTCCTGCTTTCCCTGGCTTGTGGCCCCTTCCTCCAGCCTCTGCTGCTATCATCCCTCCTCTGTCTCTAGGCCTTCCTTCTATAGGTTCCTAGTGATTGCATCAGGCCCACGCAGATAGTATGGGATAATATCACCATCTTAAGATCCTTAATCACATCTGCAAAGTTCCTTTTACCATGTATGGTAACATAGTCACAAGTTCTGGGGATTAGGACATGGACACCTTTGTGGGGCCACTATTCAGCCTCCCACACATGCTTAGTCATCTCCTTGATATTCTCACCCTTCTCTGTGATGTTACTCCCTGTCTATTACTCCAAAACCCAGAGCTGACAGCAGCACACTCTTCAGGGGAATTCGTCCCCCTGCTTTTACCTGATGCTCAGGTAAGAGGGTGCAGCTTGCTATTCCTGAGCCAAACTCAGAGGTCTGGTACCTGTAGGATGAAGCACCATGAAGACAGAGAACCTTGCCTGATGTATTTACCACTGAGCCCCATGCCGAGACCGGCACCCCCTGAAACGTGGTAGGTACCTAATATAGACTTGTTGGATGGGTACGTTTATTCAGCCTCTTTGGTGCCAGTTGCCCACTTCTACTCAGACATGAATTTTTAAAATTACTCAAGACAGAAAAGCTCTTATCTATGTGATATACTTGCTTCCCCTGCTGCACGTCTCAAGGCTGGATGCCTGGTGGTGCCTTTATCAGAACAGGCAGCAAGGAAGAAGGAGCAGATTTGGGAGGAAAGTGAGTTCTGTCTGGTAGGTACTGAGTCTGAAGCGCTGAGCAGCCAGTCAGGCTGAGACATCAAGCAGGAGGCTGGAAAGGTGGTAAAGAGAAACAGCAAGGTTGGAAACAGAGACCTAGGAGCCAGCTTGTTAAAGAAGTAGAGTAAGGTGTAAGATGGATGAAACTGCCAAAGGAATGGATGTGGAGAGGAAAGAGGAGAGCTAATTCAGTTAATTTTCCAGCACCTAAAATTAGCATTGACGTCAGCAACATTTGGGGTAATACTCATACACTTTCATGATCACACCCATGGACACAGATATCTTCAGATTCGAAAGTCCTCGTAAGGTCATATCCTTACCCATAATATCTTATTTCCTGTGTCCTCTAGCCCCAACTATCTCTTCAAGAATGAGGCTCCTGCATTTTACTCACCTACTCCCATTTTACAAATCTGTCCTGTGATTCCCATCATACCTGTGGGCCATGCTCAGTGGCCCAGCTACTTCGTTCCCAGTACACCCTCCACCTCTGCCACCAGTCATGCCAAGCTCAGACAGCTTTAGTAGTGGTTCAATGTTTCTGAAATGTATTAAGAATGTTAAAATTTTCCCATACTCTTTGATGCAGAATTGATTACACTCCTAGGAATAGATCCTCTGAAAGCAATCAGAGATGCAGATAGAAATGTACAGTTAAAGGCAGCATTCAGGTAGCATTTAGTAGCAAAACACTGGAGACAAGCTTTGCCCTATAATAGAGGATTTGTTTTGCAAGGAATTGTGGTACATCCATTGTATTTGAAATTGTGTTGAAAACTAAGGTTATAAAGTTTTTTATTATGTGGGCAAATGACTAAGTAGAAAATGCAAGATAGAAAATTATAAATGCAGTAGAATTTTAACTCTAAAAATATAAATATACATGAATCAAAGACTGGAGAGAAATGTGCTGAAATATTAGGATCACTTATTGTTCGAATAATTCTCCCAGGCAAGGATTTGGGATAATTATTTTCTTCTTTTTGCTTCTCAATTTTCACTCTGACAGGTATTAGTTTTGTAATCAGAAAACAAAATGTTTAAAAAGTTGAAATGTGTGGAAAATATAATTTCTTAAAGTATCTAGTATTTGCATTGCTCTTTAACCATGAACCACAATATTTTGGATGTTTTGTGAATGACTGACATCCATGCCCTGGCCACATAAGCCCACACTTCTTTCAGGCAGAGAGCACTGATGGACAGTCCCTTCTATGACTGTGGATACAGTCGGTGCCCAGAAGGTGCTCCGAAAGAAGTCCTGGGAACTCGGGACTCCGTTTCCTTTCCTTGGAGATGGAAGTGGGAAGAGAGAATGTAATTACAAAAAGTTGGTCACTGACTCTAAAAAAGACTCAAATTACTGACAGCTTAAAGTAATCAACCCTATGAAAGCCATAATTATCCCAATACTGTAAAGGTTTGGGGTTAAAAAAAAAAGTTCTTCCAATCTGTGTTTCTGTCTGGATCTCTCTGGTTACATAACTAGGAAAGGGAATGAATCACAGATGGCTCTGCGAAGTGTTTGCTTTGAAGTCAGTTCAACTTGATTTATCTGGTCCGTGGTTTGAGGATGGGGTGGAAGAATCCAGCGACACAACAGTGTCCGGGCCCCAAATGGGCGACAGAGCATCTGATCCCTGGGCACAGTGCGTGAGAAGAAGAGCATTTGCCCTTCTGGGGTGTTGACTCTGGTCCTGGCTCCTCGGTGGAGAGGGCGGAGAGTGTGGCTTCCTGGACTGCTGGCTGTGGGGCTGGGGGCCGGCTGAGGCTGCTACTCATGCCCAGAGGTGTGACTCTGTGGCTCTACGTCCAAACTGGGTTTGTCCTGACTGATCCTTTCCAACCAGGGAGGCATCAGACCACTCTTAGCTGGGCCAAGTCAACTAGGGCCTCTGGTTCCAGCCTCCATTGTGGGTCTCCGTATTTACAGATTGTTGTTCGGTTCATTTTCTTTCAGGTGGTTCATTATATCATGTCTCTCTCCACTTTTCTGAAAGGAATACTGGTAATTGACTCAAGAAGTTGAAGTGTCAAATATTTGTGAATGGTGGTATAAGGTGACCGTGGGAGGCAGAGAAAGTGAAAAGATGTCATTGAACATTGAAGAACAATGAAGACCAGCACCAGGAAGGCATCAGAAGTCATCTAGTTCAGGGGCTGCAGTCCCAGCAGGTTGCCTAAAGGCATGGAGCAGAGGGGCTGTGGATTGCAGAATGCACAGCCTTCCTGATGGCAGGCTAAATAACAAACCGTAGTCATAATTTATAGGTGAGAGAAAACACAATTGCAGGTTGGATTTGGCCCAAGGGTCAGCGATTTGGCATTCTTGTGTGATCCTGCCCCTTCAATGTACAGATGATAGATAGGTCCAGGGAGATGACCCATTCAGTTAGTGACCAGCTGAGCCAAGAACCCAGGTCTTCTGGTTCCCTGGCCAGGGATCCTCTGATCTGGATCTCTGCTGAGAAACTGACTTGATAGCAGCCCTTACTCCCCCACAGGGGCCATGATAACAGTTTGACCACAAAAAAAGCACTTCATCAACCCCACAACTTGTTTCAGGAAACAGCTAGACTCAAAAAAAACCTCCACCTAACATGAAACAATCTTCATTTGAAATGTCCCCACACTGCTCATTGGCCTCTAGCAGCCAATAAAGGACTGCCATCTGTGCCCAAAGACCAATTAGAAAGTCTCCCTGCTTCCAAACTCCCACCTTAACAGAATGCTTGCTCCTCAGTGTCTCAGTATTTACTCTTTTTGCTTCATGAAGCCACTGTACTTCCTAATACCATGAAGCACAAGTGACCTGCAAAAGCATTAACAGTCTATGTTCATTTGGTCCCAGACTTAGTTTTGCTTTTGTCACTGTCATGATGGGTGCTCCGCCACTGGCAAACTTTAACTTTCCAAAGCAGCCCGCATTCCTAGGATGCCAACTAGCAATGTCTGCTCTACACCCCTACCCCTAACCTACCCTCCCACCCTCCACCCCCACACTGGAGCTGCAGAAGAGGTGCCTGAGCCCACAGGATCCTGGGGACCCGCCTGTCTGCCCCTAAGGTCTTGCACAAGGTGTTTTCCTGGAGCCCTGCCCACCCAGGCTCCCCACCCCTGCCCTGCCTGCCTCCTTGCCACCCAGTCACCCCTAGGGACCTGCCATCCTGTGAGTCACATAACCTCTCTGCACTGCTGTTTTCTCTCAACTGTGAGAACAAAAACACATCCAGTCAATACCCACTTACTGAATGTTTTCTCCGTGGCTCATGTTTGAGCAAAAGCCTAGTGACCAGGACCCCTCCTTTTCCCGGGCCCCTGTAAGAATCTGCTGAAGGCCACCATCAATACAATCACTAGCATTTATCAAGCACTTACAATTCCCCAGGCACAGAGCTAAGCACCTTACCTTCTTCCTCTCTTCAGTTCTCACAAAAATCTCAGGCCTTCTTATCCCCATTGTGCCAGCGATGAAACAAGCTGCCTGAGGTCACACGGGTAGAATTCAGATTCAAACCCAGGTGTAAGCTGGACTCTTGACCACCTTCCTATATGACATGTCTGCCTTTCAGTGGGCATGTCAGCCTCTCCCTCACCCCCATCCCACATTAGAAACCTGTCCCCAGGCTACTGGTATCTCCTAAACCCAGATGGGCCTGGGGGTGGAGAGAGAGCAGCACCAATTTAAGACTTCGTTGGTCCGACTTACTTTTACAGGCAGCACTCCTGTGATAGTGATAGCGGGGACCTGTAATCTGATAGATAGAGCACCCGAATTAATCTGAAAAATAATCATGTTTATTTTAAACCTTAGAACACATATACTTATGTGAATAGGGAGTTAAGTTTCTTCTATGTGAATAGGGGGTTAAGTTTTTCTTAAAGTTTCCTTTTAAAAACTGTGAATCCAGCAAGCAGAACCAATAAGCAGAGTCAGACCGACCCACCAGGAGTCAAAACATCATCTCAACAACATCCTCTCATCACCTGAGGACTAAAGGACAATAGCTGATGCCTACAGACCTCCAGGGCTGCCTCACCCTAGCCCAGGGGTGGGCAAACTTTTTGACTCGAGGGCCACAGTGGGTTCTTAAACTGGTCAGGAGGGCCGGAACAAAAGCATGGATGGAGTGTTTGTGTGAACTAATATAAATTCAAAGTAAACATCATTACATAAAAGGGTACGGTCTTTTTTTTTTTAGTTTTATTCATTTCAAACTGGCCGGATCCGGCCCACCGGCTGTAGTTTGCCCACGGCTGCGCCCCTTCCCCTTTATAATCCTGACCCCTGTACCTTGCTGTGAAGACAGGATTTGATGCTTGTAAGCATCTTCTTGGTTGACTAGCCTTCTCAATAAACGCCTAATATGATTCAACCCTGCCTTCGTTACTGGACACAGCGTCAAGCAGTCTGAGCCCAACTGGGAGTTTCCCAGTAACAATAGCAACAATATTAAAATGCTCTAGCATCCTAATTTAAATATAATGCCACTGAAGACATTTTGAAAAGCATTTTATAACTTTGCTTTGAAAACAATATTTTATTTTTACTTGGCCACCTTATTTTCTTACTTTGAAACTAATTTAATTTTTCATTCTGAAACATTTTGTAGGATTTTGAAAAGTCCTAGGTGCTGGGCTTCTATAGTGCTTAAATGATTTTTAAAAAATATATCTTTATCAATTTCAGAGAGGAAGGGGGAGAGAGAGAGAGAGAAACATCAATGATGAGAGAGAATCATTGATTGACAGCCTCCTGCATGCCCCACACTGGGGATCAAGCCTGCAACCTGGGCATGTGCCCCAATCAGCAATCCAACCATTACCTCCTGGTTCATAGGTCAATGCTCAACCACTGAGCCACACCAGCTGGACTAAATGATTTTTGTTTAAATCATTGGGATGGGGAAGAACACATCTCCACATAAATTCCACACCCCCCCCCCAATATGTAAACCTTTCACTCAGTCTCCATAAGCATTATTTTACCTCCCGAGGTCAGCAGCACTAATTCCTAGATGTTAGTGCCTTCTGGAGATTTCTGACCCTGAGTCTGCTGTTTTGGTGTCCTTAACATTTCCAACTGCTTGGTGCTGTGGGAGGTGAATGATGGAAAAAAGAAGTATGGTCTACACTGCTGTGCATCACAAATTCTCAATTCCCACAGCCAAGGGGCGGCCTCCTCCCTGAGGAGGGTCAGAGCCTGGGAATGAAGCACGTTAGAGACATCCACAGTCCTTCATCCCTGGGAAGGTGTATGAGACTGCTGGGGCTGCCCCACAAAATTCCACAGACTGCGTGGCTTAAGACGTTTATTTTGAGTTTGCTTACCCGTGTGTGTGTGTGTGTGTGTGTGTGTGTGTGTGTGTGTGACGGAAGGAAGTGATAAACAACTTCTTGCTTTGTGTTTTGTTTTGCTTGTTTTGTTTTGTTTTGTTTTGTTTTGTTTTGTTTTGTGTAGAGTGGTTCAGAGAACTGCCCTGGGTGGTCACCCATAGTTAGGCCTTTGTTTTCAAAGACCTAGGCCCAGGGAGGGAATTTGGCTGATGGCCTAGCAGTAGGGAGGGAAGAGAGGTTGTGAGCTTGAGGGTAAAAGAAGAGGCCCCCACTTGGTCTTCCAAGATTTGGAAGGGGTCTATACAAATGACATTCCAGGAGTGGCAGAAGCCTGAGTCCATCCCCACACAGGGACCCGAGGCAGCAGAGTCGGGGTGCCCAGAGCCTGTGGAGAGGGACACTGGCCCCTGCGGCTCTGAGACTCTCCGTGATGGTGCCCAAGGCCACACCTGGTGAGGAGGGAAAGCCATGCTGGGAACCACCCACCTTTAGGAGCCACCATCCTTTAGACAGAGAGGTGACTGCTGGATGAGGACAGACCCTGCTGCCCTGCGAGCCAAGGCTCCTTACATGAGGGGATGTGGAGTCCCAAGAACTGGTCCTGAGGTTCTCACCATCTGGGAGTGGGTGTGTCCCAGATTTATTTTGATTTAGAAAAATAAATGTGACATTTCTTAACATTTGAATGTCACGGAGCAATTGATATTGTACATTTATTTTAGCTCTTTTCCAATTTTTCCCATCGTGTTCAACCTGTGGGATCACAACTGGGTATGACAGACTAGTCAAGAGTATATAGAAAGGGGCTTGGAATCCACACTGACCAACCCAGCCATTTCCCGTTCCCTGTTCCCCTCACAAGTATACCAGTAAGTGCCACGTGTGGACTTAGCTGCCACATCCGCATGGGGCCCATTTTCCACACCAGGCTCCTCCTAAGTAGGAACCAGACCTTTTCCGGTTCTCTTGCCCCTGTCCTGTAATGGTCGGCCCAGAGCCCAACACCTGGAGGATGACAGCTCTGCCCCTACAGGGGCACTGATCCCAGCAGCTGGGATTGGAGCAGGGCTTTTATGTTAGAGCAACACAGTCAGAAATTGCCTGGAACCTCTCAACAGGTGCTAGACAAGGAGTGCCCTGGAAGTTGGCAGCTTTCTACCTATTCTTGGCGTGCCAGACCCTCAGCTGGCCCAGCGAGAGAAGACTGCTTTAGAGTCCAAGAGACTTGGATTTTGAATTATTTAACCTTGGATGAATTCCTTGGGTAAATTACTTAGCCTCCCATAACATCATTTTCTGGCTTTTAAAATGGGAAAAAGAGCAATTACATTAAAGAATTTCTAAGAGAGTTAAATGATATAATTTATGTAAAGCCCTTCGCTCAATCATCGCTGGCCTCTGTACCCTCCACCCCCACTCCTGGCCTCCTTCCTTTCATTCCTCAGGGATAAGACCAGCATCCATGTAGAAGCACTTCTGGGCAGAGGAAAATAAGCACTAGAAATCATTATTAAAGGAAAGAAAACAGCCTGGACACTGATCCAGGCTGACTTGCAGGCTTATGAAACACACACACACACACACACACACACACACACACACACACACACACACATACACACACACAGAAATGCACAAATGACTTAGGACAAGAAATGCAGTCCATTGGGGACTATAATTTGTGTCCCTTTGGACCTGCCACTGAGAGCCGTGACCCTGGCTTTCCCCACCTGAGGCCACCTAGTTGGAAAATCAGCTGAACATGCAGGCTCACAGGCTCACATGGGGCAGGGGGGCAGGATGGTTACGATCACAGACCTAGTTTAAATCCTCACCCACCATTTACTAGCTTGTGACCATGGACATGTCCCATCCCCTATCTGAGTGTATTTTGTCCCTTGTAAAATAAACTGTGTGACTCCACAGGGTTGGGGCCTCACTACCAACTGGTTGGGATAAAAGTTCTGGCTCCCTATTTGGCTTTCTCTGACTCCATCGCAGTCAGGGCGTGGGGTGCCGCATCACAATCTTGGGAAGGTGGTGTCTAGACCTTTGTTGGCATGGGTGGGTTTTGCCTGGAGTAGATTGATTATTATCTAAGTTTTCTGTTTTGCTAGGATGCATCTTTCCTGGCCCTCTGGCTAGAAAGAGCAGGCTCTTGTTGTTTTTTGTTTGTTTGTTTGTTTGTTTATGTCTATATCCATTGGCGTTTCTTATGTGCCAGCTTCTTCAACTCCAAGTCTAAGATTTATGAGATAACAAGAAAGCCAGGAAACTCTCCTTGATGTCATTCCTTGGGTCCTCTTGTCCCTAGATGGTCTGCCACCTTTCTTCCATCTTTCAGTCTTCTTATGATTGTTTTGTACATAATGTCCAGGGTTTTTTGTTGTATTTAGTGGCAGGAATAGGGAATAATATGTCTATTCTACCTTCCCTGTGGTTGAAGTCACTCACTCTTCATTTTAAAGTAACCAGTATAACTAAAAATTTCATTGCAAGGGTTGGAAAATCCTACTGCTAAGAAATAGTCATGATTTTATAGGAACCCATAAAAGCTGATGTTTGGGGGCCAAAACTAACTTTTCTAATAAAGAGAGACTTTATGTAAGTTTTCACTCAATGTTATTGTTTTCTTTGGGGGACCCCTTTGGACCTGTGATAGCTATGACATGTCATAAAAAGAATATTAAAAGTGCCAGGCTGTCACTGTGCTTTAAAGAATCTGATGATAAGTGTAAGGGGTTTTATTACATTTAGTAGCACTTGGAGGTTTTAGGAGGATCCGATTGCCTGGTTGCTTTGAGTGAGAAGGTACATTATTCTAGGCCAAGGACTCCATTACATCTGAGTGGTCTGCTTAGAATCCCCAGTCAATTACATCACTGATACGTGTGCATGTCAGGAACACAGGCGGCCAGTCTCAAAAGGTGGGAGAAAATTCCCTAGGTTACCTCCACATGGAACTGCTTTGCACTGGTTTCAGGGCAGAAATGAGCAGGCTGACTGGATAACTTAATGAGCCCCCAAGTAAAGTATACGTTCTGTGAAGGGAAAGTGATGGTCAGGGGAGTCAGTTAACATTCTGGGATTCCAAAAGAAATTTCAGAAAGGATCGTATTACTTCTAGTAAGCTACAAATTAAACCATCTCTTTAGAAAGGCCCGCTCTCCATCTTAAAAAAGAACACGCCTTGACTGGCCGGGGTGGGACTCAGACTTGGGTGATGAAGACAAAGGAGCCGCACTGGAGCAGTCCACATGTTGCCAGCGTTGAAATTTTTGGCTAGTGGTGTTTTAGGCCAAGTGCACTGCTGTCTGGAGCAATGGGTTGGAGTCTTGGAATGGGGGAAGGGAAGGACAATGAAAACGCAACCCATGTGTTCCCTGCAAGAGTGGAAAGCAACTCTCCTTGACACACTTCAATTTTCTTTCCCAAAAAGTCCTGGCAGAGCCTCCTAGTATCAACTAGATATTCCCAGAGAGTGCCCACAGCCCCTTAGAGATCGTTGTTTTCTTATGTATATTACCAGCAAAGATTTCACTATTCAGAAAGAAAAGAATTGAATGCTGTTCAGTCTCAGAGTACTTGACTCTGATTTTATTCCATAAAGCTCTATTTTCCACATCTTATGTAATGTTACATCTTGGAAATTCATGAAACATAAGTTCTAAATTCCCACAGACAGCTCTACCATGGCATATAGAATGGACTTAAAGATACGCATGCTAAGCAGGTAGTCTTGATAATGCAAAACGCTTCCTTCAAAATCTAATGATTCGCTCCCTGGCTAGGACCATGCAGTCAAACCAAATGAGAACACTGACAGTCCAAGATTCAAAAAGCAGGACCACATCTAGAAGAAACATTTGTAAAACTGGACTTTATTTTTCCTTTAGCTTCTTTAGAGGGAATCCAGTGTTCTTCACATTTTAGAAGAGAATGTGAAAACACTGCAGTACTTACAATACTGCCCACTCTCAAAGAGTCAGACCCAATGTGACCAACGATATGAGGAGGAGGCATCTACTAAGACCAAGAGGAAGGGAACAGTCAATCAGCAAACAATAGCTATGTGCTGTTTTCACAGCAAAGTACTAGGAACTGTAGGAAGAGACAAAAATGAACCGGATGGCACCCTGTGCACAGTAGGTCAGCTTTTCTAAGCCACCACACCCAGGAAGACGGACTAGTCCCTCCATACCTTAAAGCATGGGCACAGTTTACCTAAGGTTGAAGGCTGAAGTGATGGGGAAAGCACAGCCCTAGAGCCAGGAACACTGGGTTTGAATCCACTTCCATGACTTACTAGCTGCCTTCTCACAACCTCCATTTCATTATTTATAAAAAGGGCACTTATTTAGCATTTTCAATGCATAAGTAAAGCATAGTATCAAGACCAGTACATGGGAAATGCTTAATAACTATTATTTCCATTTCTCTCTCTCTCTCTCTCTCTCTCTCTCTCTCTCTCTCTCTCTCTCCTTCCCTCCCTTCTTCCCTCCCTCCCTGTTTTATATCTTTTGGGGAGTGCAGAAGTAGTTTAATCCCAAACAACCACTTGTTCATGAAAGATAAATTATATCATCTCATCTCTATCTCCAATACACTGAGAGCTTCACTCCATGGACTCTTCTTAGGGGAATCTGGCATCTTAAATGTTAGGACCTTTCACTAGGGCTTGAGATAAAGAGGTGGAAGGAGTTCCAAAGGCTTCCCATCATCCACCTGCCCTCACCAATCCCCCAATTCTGAATCAATTCTTGGTGAACTTGATGTCATATAGGAAGCTGAGTACTGAAGTAGAGGGTGTGCTGGGTCACTTCCCTGAACCATTGACTTGCCATGTGACAGAGGTAAGTCATTCAAACCAATAGAAACAGCAGCCACCACCTACTGCATTCCTTAAGCAATGCCCCACTAGACTAAAAGTTCCTTGAGATAAGGACTGATATATCTGTGTTCCTCCTTCAGCGACAACCAAAGTGCAAATAGTTGACACTCAATCTTTGTTGAATGTAAAATTGGAATCATTCTGCCTTGCCCATGTTTTTATGGTCAAATGAAGCCATTTCTATAAGACTCTTTGAGGTTGTAAAATACCATGCAGATGTAAAGAATTAATATCTGCCTGGAAAGGAAGTAGCAAAAAGAGAGAAAGGATGAAAGAGAGCTGGGGGTTGGGAGGCTATTGGATTTGAAAGCAATCTGAAGCCACTCTGAGGTGGAAGAAAGAGATTGCAGGTGCTTCAAGAATGGGAGGGCCTCTCCCACACCATGTGACAGCCTTTCAGTGACTGTCCTGTAAGACCTACTCAAAGGTATTCTGTCCTATGACCAGCCTCAGGGTATTGGGGAAAGGAATTATGACAGTCACAAAATATGGTAGAATGTCACTATGCCAGCTTTTCAAAGGTCATATTTCATGGTGACTGTAAACAACATGGGAAGGTGGTTACAAACAAATTAAACCATTCAAAAAATAATTAGAATCTTAACTTTGTAAATAAACAAATAAGCATATAGAAGCAAGAAAAAAAACACCGAAAGGAAAAAAGCCCAATAAGTTAACAGTAACACATTATAAATAATTGTAATAACTATAAGTAATCTTGTCTTATTTATACCTGCATATCTACACTAATAATAGACAAATATGTAAATTGACCGTACCTCCGCAACACCCACAGCCAATCAGGAGGGAATATGCAAATTAGTGGGACAAAGATGGCGGCGGCCAGGAGCCAGCTGGAGCAGGTGGGAGGCTTGGATCACCCCCGGCGATGGAGGAAGCCAAGCTTCCCGCCTGCCTGGGCCGGCTGCCAAAGGAGGGGCCTGTGGGCAGCGGCCACAGAGCAGGCCTGAGTGAGCAGGCGGACCCAAGCTTTCCGCCCACCCTGGCTGGCTGCTGAAGGAGGGGCCTGTGGGCGGCAGCCACAGAGCCAGCCTGAGCGCATGGGAGGCTTGGGTTGCCCTGGCCAGCCTCCAAGGAAGGGGCCTGCAAACAGCCCTCAGCCCCTCACCCAGGCTGGACACACCACCATTGGGGTGAGGGTGCCTGCTGGGGGGCATGGCCAGCCTGAAAATGGCTCTCAGCCCCTCACCCAGGCTGGCCAGGCACCCTGAAAACGGCCCTCAGCCCCTTACCCAGGCTGGCCAGGCACCCCAGTGGGGACCCCCACCCTGATCCGGGACACCCTTCAGGGCAAACCAGCCGGCCCCCACCCATGCACCAGGCCTCTATCTATACTAATAAAAGGGTAACATGCTAATAATGCCTTCCCGGCACGGGATCAGCAGAGCAGCGAGGCTCCCCGGCACCGGGATCAGCGTGACAGGGGGCAGCACCCCAAACCCCCCTGATCGCCCTGCAGCTCTGTGTGTTTACAGGGGGGCGGGGCCACAACCTCCCTATCTGTCCTGCTCTGTGCCTGATAGGGGGGAGCTCCTCAATCCCCTGATTCCCTGCAGCTCTGTGTTTGACCGGGGCAGCGCACCAACCCCCTGATCGCCCTGCTCTGTGTGTGACAGG
>NW_005871048.1:40191215-40243004 GCF_000147115.1 Myotis lucifugus | reverse complement strand
GGGTGGCAGTTGGGGGTGAGCAGGCTGGCAGGAGGAGCCAGTTGGGGGCGATCAGGCTGGCGCGGGGTGGCAGTTGGGGTGAGCAGGCTGGCAGGGAGGGCAGGTGGGGGTGAGCAGGCCAGCATGCGGGGCAGTTGGGGGCAAGCAGGCCAGCAGGGAGACAGTTGGGGGCGAGCAGGCCAGCAGGCAAAGTGGTTAGGGGCAATCAGGCAGGCAGGTGAGTAGTTAGGAGCCAGCAGTCCCGGATTGCGAGAGGGATGTCTGACTGCCGGTTTAGGCCCAATCCCATCCCCCAAGGGGTCCCAGATTGGAGAGGGTGCAGGCCTGGCTGAGGGACACCCTCCTTCCCAGTGCACGAATTTCGTGCACCAGGCCACTAGTATTTTATATAATCTTCAATGAGTAAGTTTGACTTTTACAATTGGAACTATATCTGTGTGAGGTAAACAGACATTCTCTTGCTGGTTCTTGCATCCCTTCTGGGAGCTGATTCAGACCCAAATCAATTGTTCCAGGAACCAAATCAATTGTTCTATCCAAGTCCCACTAGGCAAAAATGAGACCCATAATTTTGATTTTGTCATCTTAAGGCTAGATCAAACTCTTTCCATTTTTATCCCAGAAGTTGGACTCCTGGGTTCCAGTCACAGCTCTAATAGCTGTGTGTCCTCAGACACATTGCTGTCCCTTTCTGGGCCACCCTCCTCCTCTGTAGAATGAGGGAGTGTAACTGAGGATCTGGGGCCACCTGGGCAATTTTTATACCACTCACCATCTCTCCTGGCTCTTCTCTGTGTGTATTTGTTTCACTTCACTCCCCCTGACAATTCATCCCCAGGAAGAGAAGTGAAGCACAAATGAGCCTTTTGAGTTTTTGTTGACACTTCTAATTGCAGGTTGAAGACCTGGCTGTCTGGAGGGAAGGGTTCTGCTTGTTGGGGAAGTCACTAGGCCTGACCCAGCCTTGTTTTCTCTCCTGAATCAGGGCTGGCATCAGAACAGCAACCAACATTTGGTTGACATGGGACATAATTTTTAATCAGGGAAGGCAGAAATGAATACAAAGGCCTCCTTTCTCCAAGCAAGTTTGAGTATCTGCTGTTGGGTTTGTGTCTGTCTATATTTGGCAGAACTGGTCTTGGGGAAGATCTGGCATTTGTGACCAAAGGGTCAGTCTCCTTCCTTCCTCAGGATAAAAGCAGCACAAATTATTCAGATCAGGGAGCCATAACATGCCACGACCCCCAGACCTCCCCGACAGCTTAAGGGGGGCACCCAATCCCTCTGTGCCCCAGTCACAGCAGCTCATGGCCACTGGGCCCCGGAGAGCCACATGCCTCACATCTCCCCAGCTCCAGCCTCCTTTCAAAGGCCCTTTATTAAACCACCAACTATTTGCTGTCGAGACATTTAGGATGAAATCATTGTGTTAAACAAATAAACGCAGCTTCGTCCAGATTTCTGCTCTGGGAGCAGAGTAAGAAAATAATTTCTGTCTGCTCGCCACAAAAGCGGCTGGAAAGGCCCAAAGAAAAATATTATTTTTACTCCATTGTGTGAAATATTGTCCTAAAGGATCTGACGCACTGAGCGTTTGAAGAGTTTGTGCTGGCCAGTTTCGGGGGTCCCCTGGGCCGGCCCCCTGGGGTTGTTTTCTGCATTAATAAACTTAGCATGATGTGTGTTAAAAGGAACATTCTGTTTGCTTTGTAAATAAGGGATGTCAAACAAGAAGCAGAAGCCTTACAGACACTAGGTGATGTGTTCCCAGAGCCCAGAGAGGGAGGTGGGGAGGGACAGGCACCCTGGAAAAATGGGCATTGCTGGGGCTCCCTTAACGGAGCTGAGGTCTTGCTGGGAAAACAAACCAGTCTGCTCGAGTCTAAACCAGGCCATTTCCTCACTGATCCTGGTGGGAAAGCTGCACACTTTGCCCTGAACCAGCAGGACGCAGGCTTGGGAAGGAAAGTTCTCAAGTGTCCGTCAGCTGTGTGTGTGTGTTGGGGGGGGCGGCCACAGGGGGGACAGGAGGGGGAGAGGATGGCGCCTAGCAGAGGCCCTCCCCCTCCACACTCCCCACTCATCCCTTGTAGAGAAGTTTTTTGGTTTGTCAGGATCTCCCAAAGCTGGTGGGCGGGAGGGGACAGAGGTTAAAGCCATATCTTTAGGAATGATGACCTAGCGCTCCTGCTGTATCGCTCATATGCCTTTCTCAGATGTCACTGCAGCCCCTGAGCTAGTCCCCTGTCAAATTCCTGATAGGCCCTGGGGAACACTGACATCGTGGGAGACACACCGCCCTCGGCCTGTGATCCCTGCCTCTGCGGGGAACCTGGAAGAGCCAGGGCAGGATGTGTACCGTCTCTGGCTCAAGTATTTGCTATTTTCACAGGTGCCTCCCCCTGGCCCTGCAGCCCCCTCCGTTGTCCAATCCAATGTTATTGAAGGCTCCCCAGACCTCCCAGGCATTTTCATTTCCACCCGCTGCCCTACTGGCCTCTCCCCTTTCTCCCTAAACTCCCCATCCCCCTCTGCGGTCCTGGGAGGACTCCTTTGACTTTCCATTCTGGAAAGTCTTGGTTCTCTCCTACTCAGAAGGTCACACTGTTTCTTGAGGCTTTGGAGGAAGGTGAAGACAGTGAATGCTGAGTGCAGTTCTGTGAGAATCAGACTCTTAAGGGAACAGACATGGAAACCAGGAGGCCTGCACCTTGGGCCCCATTCAACTCCCCTGGAGAGCGTTCACAGTTTCTGTTTTCTGAGCCCACACCCAAGTGGCTCTGCTTCAGTTACTTTGGGGCGATGCTCAAACCTCAGAATGTTGTTAACTTCTGGTGACTCCAGGGGTGGGTGATTCCAGAGCAGCAGCCAATTAAACTGTGGTCCCAGTCCACATGCTCATTTTGTGGAGGAGTAAACTCATGTGTCGGAGGTCCCTGTATTAGTTTCCTGTGGACGTTGTAACAAATTACCACCAACTGGGTGGCTTAACCAACAGACATTTATCTCTCACAGTTCCAGGGGCCAGAAGTCCAAGATTAAGGTGATGGCAGGGCTGTGTTCTCTCTGGAGGTTCTCAGAAAAGACCTTTCCATGTCCCTTCTAGCTTCCGCAGGCTGCTGGCATTCCTTGGCTTGTGGCTGCATCTCTCTCTGCTCTGTCTTCACATTGCCTGCCTCTGTGAGGACCTCTGTGTTCTCCCTTCCGTCTGCGCTATCTCCCTTGTCTACTTCTAATAAGCACATATGTGATGACATGTGGTTCCACCTAGATAAGCCAGGACCAGCTCCTCCTCTTAGAATCACTGATCACATCTTTTGCTTTATATTCTTCTATCCTATAAGGTAATATTCACAGATTACAAGGATTAGGACATAGACATGTTGTTTGTGGGGCCACCATTTAGCCCACTACAGTCCCTCAGTTAGTGCAGATTCAGACGAGAACCTGGGTTCTTTTATTTGCCAAAGTATATGCCTGCTCCCACATCCGGTCCCTGGACCACACCCATCCCTTTGAAGCTGTCTAGTGTAGAACTTCTGTGTAGGGTTTTACAGTCAGCAGATCCAAGTTCAAATCCCATCATTTTTTTTATTTACCACTGGTTACTCTTCTGTAAACAGAAGGTAATCACATAGCCTTGTTTGAAGGATTAAATGAGATAATGTATGTAAAGCCCTTAGTAGGACCAGACACATAGTAAAGGCTCAGTGATAGTTAGCAATAGTATTATTGGTCTGGCAGGGTTAAATATGTTATTAAAAATTATATTTCAAGTCACATTTCTGATAAAGGATTAATGTGCAGAACATATAGAAAACTCCTAAACTTAACAAGAAAAAATAAGTAATCTGCTTAAAAAATGTCTTAAATAGACATTTCTCCAAAGAATATATACAATTGGTCAATAAGCACATAAAAAGATGTTCAACTTCAATAATCATTATGGAAATGCAAATCAAAACTACAATGAGATGCCACCTCATACCCATCAGGATGACTACTATCAAAATAACAGGAAACGTGTTAAATGTTGGCAAGGATGTAATCAGACCCCTTGTGCACTGTTTTTAGAAATGTAAGATGTGGAAAACAGTCTGGTAGTTCCTCAAAAAATTAAAAATATAGCTACCATATGATCCAGCAATCCACTTTGGGGTATATATACAAAAGAATCGAAAGCAGGGTCTCAAAGAGATATTGGTACACCCATATTCACAGCAGCATTATTCACAATATCCCAAACATTAAAACCAAATGTTCATCAATAGATGAATTGATCAGCAAAATATTATATATACACGCAATGGAATATTAGTCAACTTTAAAAAGGAAGGAAATTCTGACAGATGAAGTTCTACAACATGAATGAACCTTGAGGGCAGTATGCTAAGTGAAACAAGCCAGTCACAACAAAGACAAACACTGCATGATTTCACTTATTTGAGGCACCTAGGGCAGTCAAGTTTGTAGAAACAGAAAGTAGAATGTGGTTGCCAAGGGCTGGTGTAGTGGGAAAGAGGAGTTATTTAAGTTTCAGTTTTTCAAGATGAAAGAGTTCTGGAGATGGACGGTAGTGATGGTGGCAATAGATGGTAGCAATGGTTGCACAACAATATGAAAAAAGACAAAAACATAATATGCAACAAGTATATTGCTAGTGCAGCATTAGCAACCTACAACTAGACTGAAATTGAACAAAGAAAGTGAAGGTACTGAAAGTCTCTACTTGGAGGAAGGGGAGGAGGGGGGCACACTGGGAAAGGGGCCCAGAGTGCAGGAGGTGGCAGATCACGTGTGGGACGATCTCAGGGAGATGCACAGGGGTCCTCTCCCTGGCCTCAGAGCTAAGTGGACCTCAAGGAACTGGGGCTGCCACCTGCACAGCCTGGTGACACTCAGCATAGCTAACCCCAGCCCACTATTCTCTCCGGCGCTTGTTTTACTATCCTTCACCTGCCTGAGTAGGTGAGTAAAAAAAAGGCAGGGAGATTAAAAAGTTACCTTCACAAGTGTCAGAGACAGAGGCTGTGTCATCTAGTGGCCTTTGAAAGATTCCATCTTGCTTTTGTAAAATCTCTCTCTCCCCCAGCCAGTACTGAAGGGAGATTTTCTCGTGGCGAGTTCAGAGCAAATCTCCCAGCTTCATGGAGTTGCTGGCCCTCCCCATCACGCTTTAGCAGGCAGCACATTTGAAAAGGTGACTCTGCAGGGCCTGGTCTCTCCTCTGACATTCCCCCTGCGCAGCCACCACTCCTGAGTGCACACAAACTTCTGATGGCTCTCCCACCCAAGTCCCAGCTATTCATGTGAACATGCGTACAGCTGTTTGCTTCTGTTGCACCTCTCACTACAGACCTCACGCTGGTCACAGACTCACCAATGGCGCAGAGGGAATTAAAGAACTGCAGAATACCACCAAACACCCGGGTTCAAAATGCAGCTGCCCTGGGCTGGAGAGGT
This sequence comes from Myotis lucifugus, assembly GCF_000147115.1. NCBI lineage: Eukaryota > Metazoa > Chordata > Mammalia > Chiroptera > Vespertilionidae > Myotis > Myotis lucifugus. The sequence continues at coordinate 40,237,541 of NW_005871048.1, read as the reverse complement.
GTGAGCAGGCTCCCCAGTACCTCCCATCAAGAGGCCAGCCCCTTCCCTGGAGGCCCTGTCTGCCTGACAGAATACACCAAGCAAGGAGGGAAAGCAGCTTCAGAAGGTTCAGGAACCTTCCCCACCACTTCTCCATCCCTCACCGCCTCCCAGGGATTTCTTTTCCTAATCTTGGTCCATGAGCAGTAGGTTCCCAGAAATCCTAGTCTGGCTCTGGAGAAAGTTCAAGATAGGAGCTGGGCGGAGCCTGAGTCTTCAGAGCACTCTATCTACCTTCACAGCAGGGCACACTGGCTGGCTGAGCATCTTCCCAGAGCTTCACACTGGAGGGCAGCCCAGACCCAAATCCAGGCCTGGGAAAGCGTGTCCTGTGCACACAGTATATAATCAGAACGAAGTGAAAACATGCTCCCTCTGGTATGTTTAATGTGTCCACTGTCCTCTGCTGGTTAGTGTCACTTGTTGCTTTTTTCCTGACTTCCCTTTAACTGGTTGTCTTTTCATATAAATTTCAAAGTTGTAGTCAAATAAACATTAACATCTTACCAGAAAGGGCTCTTTAAGATATTGCAGGAAAAAAGAAAGATGAAGACAATAGTTTCTATGCTATACCCTACACACCTCCACGCAGCTAGTTTTCCTGGCACATGTGGCTGGTTGTCTTTGCATTGTGCTCTCTGCCAAGGGAGTGAGAATAGTGTAAAGTAGCTCCAGCTATGGATATAATCCGAATCATGATGTGGTCACAAGATTTCCGTGGAGGTGGAAAATAACACTAGAGCATCGCTCAGCAGCTTGCAACCGCTGCACTCCCCCCTGCGGTTCTTGCCCCCAGCACGCACTGGGGGTGGGATTCTTACTCACCAAATGTTCTCGGGAGAGTGTGAGCACAGCACAGAGCCATGGAGTAAACGGGACCAGTTCTAAGACCCATTTCAACTCAGATACCTGAGGGTCTACAGGTCTTCAGTTTCAATGGTGGGAAAGTTAGGGGTCAGACCCAAGCAGCCTCCTGTAGGGAAGGAGGTACCCAAGAACTGACCAGACTCAGGGTTCAAGATTTTCTGTTTCAGAGAGAACTTCTTTTTTAAAAATACCTAACTACCTTTATTTTTTATAATTAGGCTTATAAATTGCAGATAATAAAATGTACCCTTCTTAGCCCGACTGGCGTGGCTCAGTGGTTGAGCATCGACCTATGAACCAGGAGGTCATGGTTCAATTCCCAGTTAGGGCACAGGCCTCGGTTGCAAGCTTGATCCCCAGTGAGGGGCATGCAGGAGGCAGCCAGTTTATGTTTCTCTCTCATACTGATGTTTCTATCTCTCTCTCCCTCTCCCATTCTCTCTGAATAAATAAAAATATATATTTTTAAATGTACCCTTTTTACTTTACAGTTTTGCATGTTTCGACAAACATACCAATCAGGTAACCACTACAACCAAGATATTAAGCCTGTTTAATAAAGCATCAGGCTACGGACCAAAGTCCCGAGTTCAATTCCAGTTAAGGGCACATACTTTGGTTGTAGGCTCCTCCCGGGCTGGGCCCTGTTCCTGGCTTGTGTAGGAGGCAACCAATCGATGTGTTTCTCTCACATCAATGTTTCTTTCTGTCTTTCCCTCTCTCCACTACTCTCCCTAAAAATCAATGGAAAATATCCCCAGGTGAGGATTAACAAACAAACAAAAAGATATTACACAATGACATCACCCCCTCAGATTTTCTATACCACTTTGTAGTTGTCTTAGTCCACTTGGGCTGCTATAACAAAATATCACAGACTGTTAGGAGGCTTAGGAGCAACAGACATTTATTTGTCACCTGTTTTGGAGCCTGGAAAGTCCCAAATCATGGCACTAGCAGATTTAGTATCCTGGTTCATAAACAGCTGTCTTTTCTCTGTGTTCTCACATGGTGAAAGGGGCGAGGGAGCTTTCTTTGCCCCTTTGTTTTTCCAATTACAGTTTACATTCAATATTATTCTGTATTAGTTTCAGATATACAGCATAGTCTTTGCCCTTTTTTATAAGGGCACAAATCCCATTCATGAGGGCTCCACCCTTATGACCTAATCACCCCCAAAAGCCCCACCTGCTAATACCACAGCCTTAGAAGTTAGATTTCAACATATGAATTTGGGGGAACAATAGCAGTAATCAATCCCTTTTTCCAGCCCCAGCCCCTGGCAGCCACTACTTTTCCCAGAACATCATATAAATAAAACTGTTCACTGAGACTGGCTCCTTTCACTTAGTGTAATGCGTTGAGATTCATCCATGTTATTGGGAATACGGTAACTTGTTCCTTTTTATTTTTTAATATAATTCTATTTATGGAATTATATGTATGCTTACCTTTTCACCAGTTGAAGTACATTTTTCTCCCTAGGTTTCAGTGATCATAAATAAAGCCACTATAAAAATTCATATACAGGTTCTGACATGAACATAAATTTTTCATTCACTTGGTAAGTATCTGGGACTGAGATTGCTGCACCATATGATCAGTGTATGTTGAATTTTATTCAAAACTGTCAACTGTTTTCCAAAGCAGCTATGTCATTTTGCATTCCCACCAGCAATGGATTCAAGTTCCAATTACTCTACACCTTGCCAGCATTTGGATTGTCAGTTACAGTTTCTTCTGAAACACACAACAGACTTGTTACTTAGAAAAGGAAGCTGAGCCAGCAACAGCGTATGACTTATTCAACTGACAAAATAGTTGGGCCAGAATTTGAATTCAGACCCTAGACAAGGGGTCCTCAAACTACGGCCCGTGGGCCACATGCAAATACAAATATTGTATTTGTTCCCGTTTTGTTTTTTTACTTCAAAATAAGATATGTGCAGTGTGCATAGGAATTTGTTCATAGTTTTTTTTTAAACTATAGTCCGGCCCTCCAACGGTCTGAGGGACAGTGAACTGGCCCCCTGTTTAAAAAGTTTGAGGACCCCTGCCCTAGACAATCCTATATTAGGTTTAGCCCAGTGTTTTAACTTGCTCTAATCCCATCTCCTTCTCCATAGCTCCACAGTAGTCAAATAACACAATAAGAAAATAATAAATTTTAACAGGCACAGAATTTGAATAGACATTTCTTCAAAGAAGGTATGCAAATGACTGATAAGCACATGGAAGGATGTTCAGCATTGTTAGTCACCAGAGAAATGCAAATCAAAACACAATGAGGTATCACATAATAATCACTAGGAAGGCTATAATAAAAATTAAAAAAAACAAACAGAAAATAAGTGTTGGTAAGGATGTCAAGAAACTGCAACCCTCATACATTGCTGGTGGGAATGTAAAATGGTATAGTCACTTTGGAAAACAGTATGGGAGTTCCTCAAAATGTTAAACAGAGTTACCATATGATTCAACAATTCCCATTCAGAGCTCTATACCCAAGAGAATTGAAAACATATCTTCACACAAAAACCTGTATACAAATGTTCATGGCAGCACTATTCACAATAGCCAAAAAGTGAAAACAACCCAAATATCCATCAACTAATGAATGAATAAACAAAACGTAGCATATCCATACAATGGAATATTGTTCAGCCATGAAAAGGAACGAAGTACTGTCACATATTACCCCGTGGATGAGAACATTATGCTCAGTGAAATAAGCCAGACACAAAAGGCCACATATTGCATGATCCCATTGATATCAAATGTTCAGAATAGGCACATCATGGAGACAGAAAGTAAAGAAGTGGTTGCAAGAGGCTGGGTGGAGGGGGGATGGAGTGTGACTGCTAATGATACGGGGTTTCTTTCGGGGGTGATGAAAATGTTCTGGAATTACATAGAGATGAAGAACACTCAACTTTGCAAATATACTAAAAACCAATGAATTATACCTTTCCAAGGGTGAACTTTATGATATATGAATTAAAATATCAATAAAGCTGTTATTAAAGAAAAAATATGTCCTGACTTGGGGAACAGTGTGAGAAGAGGAAGGTATAATGGGGCAAGAATCAAACTGGGGGATGGAGAACGAAAGTTCACCCCTTATTTGCTTTATGGCCTTGTAAAAATCCACCTTTATTCCCTTTGATGCCATTTCCTCATTTGAAATATAGGGAAAATGGCATCCCGCTCAGAGTGTTTTTGTATGGGCCAGATAAGATAGTATCTATAAAAGCATCTTATAACCTATAAATTGCTATTTAAATGTTAGTTATAACCCTAAGGTCTTAAATTTTTCTCTGAAGTGATAATTCTCTTTCCATAAGATTTGAGCTACTTAAGGGTAATCTAGTCACTTTTGTAGATTCTGCTCTCCCCCCAGCCCCAGTGCCCCCTGGCCCTCAGTGCTTAACAGTGTTCAGCATAATAAATATTTCATAAACTTATTAAACAGTTGAGCAGCAGCATAGGTCTGGGGCTGTAAACATAAATAAGATTTAATTGCGCCCTCAGGAAGGCCAGTGGAGTGAGGTGGAAGTAGGAGACTAAATATATAAGTAAAATACACGAGCACATAATTGCAGTGAGATGAGCAGGTGATCATGTGTCTACACCCACCCCTTTCAATGTGTGTCTCCTGGAGATAAAAGATGAGGACTTGATGGGTGGGGAATTTGTGTCTCCCACCATTGGGCCCTGCATGCTTTCAATAAAAGGAGAGGGTTGAACACGATTCAAATTTTTTCTAAAATTTATGATGTTGGCTATTTAAGGAAATAAAAACATCACTGACGTACGATAGCTAATAGAAAGGGAACTTGAAAAATAGAGTTCTGCAGAGAGCCATGCTTAGCTCACACTCTTTCTTGGTAACCTCTCAATTATTTTGTCTTAAAAACATCATGTAGCCCTGACCGGTTTGGCTCAGTGGATAGAGCGTCGGCCTGCAGACTCAAGGGTCCCAGGTTCGATTCCGGTCAAGGGCATGTACCTTGGTTGCGGGCACATCCCCAATAGGGGGTGTGCAGGAGGCAGCTGATTGATGTTTCTCTCTCATCAATGCTTCTAACTCTCTATCCCTTTCCCTTTCTCTCTGTGAAAAATCAATAAAATATATTTAAAAAAAAACATCATGTAATTCCCTCCAATACTGTGTTCAAAGTAAAGCAACAGAGAAAGGAACAGCCCACGTATTTTCTAAGTTGTTCACAGGGATCCAGCCCCGTGAGGGAGGCATTAGATGCTCCCACTTCTATTAGGTCATATGTTGTTCATAATGAGTTCCTGGAAATCCAGTTGTCTTTTCCTAGGACCCCAGGATGTCATGACCAAAAGGATACATTTCAATACCTCCCCACCTCTAAAGACTTGCTTAACAGGGTTTTTGCTGCTGCCTTTCATTCTTATTGAAATATTTCCATTGATGATTACTTGGCACAGTAAGTTTCAAAACCTTGGTATTTGGAATAGCTTGCTAATGTTTTCTTAAATTACACCCTCTTGTGGGTCCATAAAATCCCGAAGTTATTACAAATAAATAAATGGAGTTTCTCTTCATGATGTAAACCAGCTTTCAATGAAGTCATTGAGGGGAAGTTTAGTTTGGATGGAAGCAGCGCCTCCCGGGGCAGGGTCTGCTTTCCACTCGCCGGGCTGGAGACGCTGGTCAGCAGCTGCTCTCGGCAGCCGGAGGCAGCAAACCCCTGCTGCTTCATTTCTTGTTTTAACTTCCAGTGGGAAACTCGACATTTTAAAATGCCCCCTTTCCTAGCATCCTCTGTGTGTGGTGACCAGCCCTTGGAGCTAGATGAAGAGAGAGGCTTTGTTGATGCTCACTGCCCACACCCCAAACTTGAGGTTATGGGGCAACCCGACAGTGTGCTGGCACCACCGAATCTTAGCATGACCCAGGGTTCCCTGTCCTCAGTCCCCTTTTCATCTCTCTCACTTCCGAGCCTTTAAATGCAGGTGTGCATGGATAACCTGCAGATTTCTATCTTCAGCCAGACTCTCACCCAGACACAGACTTTTATTCCAACTGACTTCCAGGCAGCTTCCCTTGGAAGTCTCAAAGGCACCTCAAATGGAGTAGTCCCAAACCAAACTCTTGATCTCTCCTAAAACCAGCTCTTCTAATGACAGACAATGGCAACTTCATACTTCAAGGCTCACAGTAAAAGCCTTGGAGTCATTCTTGACTCCCCCCTCTTACACTCACATGCAGTCCGCCAGCAAATCCTATTGTGCCTTCTTTCAAAAAGTATTCACAATCCAACTACGTCTCACTATCTCCACTGGCACCATTTCTTGCTCAAATTATGGCAATAGTCTCCTCATTGGTGTCGCTACCCAGTTAATGATCCTTTCCACCATGCTAGAACACTGTGATTTTTACACCCTTCTGCTAAAGTTTAAGGAATAGTAAGAATTATGTATTAACAGATACATGAAAGTATTTCCCCATGCATATGCCTCAGAGAAATAAATATATTAGGTCAGAGGCATAATATTGACTCAATTTCAATGTTGAACTTTACAAAGACTCCTTCTGAGGCTGTGTCTAGAGATATACAATTATAGACTAAATTGTCTATGACTGAGAAATGCTACTTCCACATTTCTTTTTTTTTTTAATAAGCTAAATTATACATGAAACTAACAGTTCGGTCACTGACATTTTATTCCTGTTTATATTGACACAGACCTTAAGTATCTTATAAGCTTGAGTTAAAATGCATGATGCTATATTAAGAAGCCGAAAAATATTAGGGAAAACTGCATAGTTGGAGTCTATTCAATGTGCACATTCCTGGAAGCCAAAATTTTGGAGGTGGGGCTACATAACCATAACAACTAATTTTGTATTTTAGTTTTCATTACTAATAGTATTTCTCACAAACTGATTTCTAAGTTTTCCAAGCATATCATTAATTTTAGCATTGCATCATGGTCTTTATTTGCCTTTCTTTAAAAAAGAAGAAAAAAAAAGAAGCAATCCTAATTCTTTTACAAGAATTCCTTAAAAACTAACATGACAATTGTTTCATTGCCCCAACAAAGAAATATGTTTCTAATTATCTTTCTCCAGAAGCTCTCCAACAACACAAGCATTATTATTCATAATTCTCAATAATCAATAAAATATTGGGCAAGCATTTTATTACTAGGATTACATGCAAAGAGGCATAAAGAATGTTATCTGTGGTTTATCCAAGAATCCTAATGGAATACCTACTGCAACCACAAAACCATGCTGAAATCTATAGAGACAAACAGACTTCCCTCCTCCTAAAACCTTGCTAACTTGCTCTGCAAACGTGAAAAGCTGAGTCGATTCTCAGAGAAACCAGTGGGGAAAGAGCAGCGCCTTGAGGCAGGCTGTGTCTGTGTGCAGGCATCCTTCCTGGAGTGAGGCAGCATTTCCGGGAGAGGGAGCCCTGCCTGGTCTCCCCACTCTGGAGACTGAGCAAACCGTGCCTTGGCAATCACACTTCTTTTCTTTCCAATTCCCTGAAGTCACGAACTGGGTACAGTTCCTCCAGCTCCCATTCATATAATTGCTGCTAAACCCTCCAAAGCTGCTGTGATATTTGTGATTTCCCCCACAATGCCCAAGGACTCCCACCAACCCCTAACTGCCTACTAACTTTACCCTGTGTTTACGCAACCATACCTTTAAGGAGGCATGAGCTGCTGTACAACTTACAATTGTGGTCCGGCATGCTCTCGCCTTTGTTTCTCTGGAGCAGGCCCAGCACAGTTACTGTAGACCTTTTTCAGCCATCAGGACTCAACACTGTTTGCAAGAATAAAACGCAAATGGCAGGAGAGGCCACAGCAAAGCAAACAGCCCACTTAACAATGTTGCCTAACACACTCTACCCAGAATAACTGGCAGGGCTCTCATCGCCAACTGTGTGTGTTGCGGGGGAGGGGCTACTGCTCATCAGGGCTATGCTGCTCTCATTGGCTAATAGCATATGTGAATGGGAAAGATATATTATCTGTGAATGCTAATGAGTTACTCAGAGGTTCTATGTGCCTTGTGAGTCTCCTCGCCCCATCCCCTCAATGCCTGAAGTGCTAACCCCTTATTAAATCTTTTGACAGGAAAAAATGGCTAAAGACCCCCACAAAGGAGGTTGATTCAGCTTATCTTACCTAATGTGACTCAGATTAACGGTATAAATGCTCCATGTTCTAGCTCACTGTGTCCCCACTGTAACAGTCAAGCTGAGCAGTAGTAGTAACAGTTTCAGATATTCCTTTAGCTCATATCCAGACTGCATTACCTTTGCCAGAATTCCCATAAAATTAAGGTTCATTGTAAAACACATAATCATTTCACTACAGATAACTAGACACCCTAATCCAGTCAGAAGCTGTCATTCAATTTAGTGATTTTCTGTACTTCGAATGAAATAAACAATGGTTGGCTTTTGTCCACCCAGCATCTGTTCCCTTTTCCTAATTAGCACACTAATTACTCGTGGGGGAATTACCTTTCCCCCTCCTGTGTGGTGTTGGTGGGACTACACTCACTTCCCATCACAGAAGCTGAGGGGCTAGGTCCTTTCTTCTCCCATCACGTTAGGATAGCCACTGGCATAAGTGGAATAAGCACTCAACCAATTGGATGCCTCCTGGACTTTGAATCTTGAGTGACGCAAGGGTGGCAACTTTGCCTTATCCAGACTGTGCCAGCCCTGGCCTCATTCTCATGCTACAGGCTTCCTCCCTCTGGCTTTCTGTCTATCCCAAGCTCAGTTCTCCAGGTTGCCTGCCAATCTGTGAACACCAGAGAGCTGCTAATAAACTCCCCTTTCCTTGGGTCATCCAGAATCTTCGTCTGTTCCTTACCCCACAGCCCTCTGACGAACCCACTAACACAATTAAGGAAAACATACTTCAAAATCCACAAGTATCTTCTCTTTGGCCTACAGGAGATAGTTCAGAAAGCTCCTAATTATTAGGGCTGTGGACAAAAATGGGGGCTTCTATGGAAAGGAACCCCACAGGGTGATCTGATCATAAAGTCCTAGCTGTGCAGGTCATGGGGGGCGGGGGTGATGCCTCAGGCATATAACTTTTTAGTGCAAGGTTTATCTTTGCCTTAAGCAAGTCCTGTCCACTGTTTCTGTGCATGTAGGTTCACTTATCTTTGAAATAAACTGTAATGATCCTCAAGAGAGCTTAGAGTCCGGTTCACTATCCTGTAATCTAATCCCCACCTTGCTTTCTCCCACCTCCATGTAATCTTCCTTATGTTCCCTCCTTAATTTCAAATGCATTAAAAAAGGTGCAAAACTGTTATTCTCTGGATCATTTGAGGTCTTGCTCCCCAGCATGTATCTTCAGTTTGGCTCAAATAAACTCTTACGAAAATTCTCTACAGGTTTGGGTGTTTTCTTACATTGACAGGGCTATGTGTTTTCATTAAATCTGCAGATATATGATCCGGCTTGCTCCACGGGCACTCCTGGTGGACTACACAATGTCCAGTGATCTGATGTGAATCATTTGAATACTTTTCAACCCACAGGACTATTCTTGAATTTATTCTTCAGTTTAAAAAGTCAGTCCAGAGTCTTCGTTTTTATTAACCGGCTTAAACTACTATGGTCCAATGAGACAGCCAGCATTGTTGGTTGCATCATAGCTCAGCATTCCTGCTTGCAAGTCTTTGGTGGGTGTGATGCCCTTTTTTCCCCAGAACCAATATGATGAGAAGCTTCCCATTTCACGTGTCCTTCAGAGTCATCTGTGGGGATATCAAACGCTCCTGGGTGTGCTCCTCTGAAGTGGGTGAGAGGTAAGCAGGGTTCCAAAGTGCCTGGGCTGAGGCACCTGTGACAGGGAGGAAAGCACATCATCACCCAGAGAGCAGAGCAGAGGGGGCCATGAGACTGGCAGCCAGGTGAGTGGGCACAGCAAGTGGCCAGGCTGCCACTGTGATGAGGTTTGCACCTGAGAACCCTCACACTTATGGCTAAAAGATGTGTGGGTTCCACCCAAGGGCCTCAGGGAGGTGCTCGTGGTGGTGCCTGCTGAGCCGGGGGTCGGGGGACAGCAGGAGAAGAGCAGGCAGAGGTGTCCTCAGGATCCCCATGAGAGGCATCTCTCTACCCCAAGTCTTTGTCTTAGGACAGCAGAAACGACAGCAGTAAAAAAAAGAAGACTGCCGAGTTGGCAGTTTGCCAAGCCTTGTTTATCAGTCAGTCTCTTAAAACAGCCTCCCTGCTGCTTTCCAACATTCGACAAATCTGGCTTCCACAGGAACAGCTCACAGGAGCAAGGTTCCCAGGGACAGAGTGCTGACTGGAGAGCTCTATCTAGATCAACCGGCCCCGAAGACCAAGGCAGAGTGCAGATGCAAGGAATGGCATCTGAGTCTCGGATGATGGTCACTGAGGGGCAGAGATGTGGCTGGAAGGTAGGAGAAAAGATGGAAGAGCCAATCGATGAGTCCAAAACACAAAAGGTCTGGGGTATGCGAATGTTTGAACAAGGTTCCCCATTGGCTCAGAAGGAAGAAAGAAGGGGGCTGCTGCTTCTTGGCAACTTGGGTTTTTGTTTTGTTTTTGCATTTTTAAATTGTGATGTAATGCACCATTTTAAAGTGTATGATTTGGTGAGTTTTAGTATATTCATAATGTAGAGCAACCATCACAACCATCTAATTCCAGAACATTTCCATCAACTCAAACAGAAACCCTATACCATTAGCAGTCACTTCCCATTCTTCCTTCCCCCGACCCCTTGCTACCACAAATCAACTTTCTGTCTATGGATTTGCCTATTCTGGACATTTCATCTGAGTGGAATCATCCCATCTGTGGCCTTTTGTGCCTGGCCTCTTTTACTTAGCATAATGTTGCCAAGGCTCATCCATGTTATGGGAGGAGATATAAAAAAGAATAAGGCCTGGCCAGTGCGGCTCAGCTGGTTGGGCGGTGTCCCATGTACTGAAAGGTTGACAGTTCGATTCCCAGTCAGGGCACATGCCTGGGTTACTAGCTGGAATCCCAGTGGGGGCATGCAGGAGGCAGCTGATTGATGTTGCACTCTCACATTGATGTTTCTCTCTCTCTCTCCCTCCTGTTCCTCTCTCTCTAAAAATCAACAAAAATATTTTTTAAAATGAATAAGACACAGTTCTTGTCCTCAAGGAATTTATAATAGTCATAGAAATATGTGAGGGAATATGATGTGTTGGACAAAAGAGAAAAGTTGAAGGTTACGAGGAAGAGGGAGAGGCAGAGCCCGTACAGACAAACTGCTCTGACACTTGAAAGTCAGCAAACCATATGTGGATACTCTTTCTGCCTAGACCTCCACAGTGGGAGGAGACAGGGGAGTGGGGACAGTGGTTCTTTGGATCTAATGAGCCTATTTCCTTGGGGCCTTAAACTTAGCAGAACCCCCTTTCTAGACAGTACTGAGATCACAGACCCTAGGCAATCCTCATGGTGGAATTACTTGCTTAGAAAAGCAAAAAGATGCTGGTGGCCTCTTTCAGAAATGTGTTATGTCTGTGCAATTAATTAAATCAAGTGGATCCTTCTAATTCTAAGGGCACTGATGACCCAAATACTTCTAGTAATACATTTAGCCAGGAGATGCTGGGGGTGGGGTCCCTGAAGCAGGAACAGGGTGGGACCAGCCTGGAAGGGCCACACACAGCACACGTCAGCCTGGAGGGGTTGCTTCCCCCAGGAACTGGAATTTTAGCACATTTTTCAAGATCCCTGTCAAGTGGTCTGAAGAATTTTGGTCACATAACTGTGTCTGGAATCAGCATTTGGCAGGTCTGCTGTTGTTCTGGGAGATACTATGATAATGACAGCTATCGTGGAAATGGCACTTTCTGAGGGACCTGTCATTTTGTCAGTGACTGTCTCTTTGGAGTAATGTTTTGTATCCTTTCATCTGAAACCACTTTGTAAATATGGACGTTCTCGCCGCTGCCCTGAGGTGAGCAGCCCCCTTTGAGGAAGCTGAGGAACCCTCTCGGAGCCTGGCGGAGAACTTGGAAAGCAGGCCTGGAAATCCGCCCCTTGCCCCGGACTCTCAGAACAACGGTCCCTTGCCTCACCCCTCCTCTGCCCCTTGGAAGGCAGGGAGGCAAAGGCAGCACCAACAGGAGGCTTTCACTGCTTAAACTGTTAACTAGCATTTTCCAAAATGTGTTTCTGGTTAGTTTAAAGAAGGGTAAACAAGATTTAATAGCTGGCAATGAATCACATTTTTTTTTCCTCCCAAAATGCTATTTGGATCTACTCAAACGCCTGTCGTTCTACTTTTGTACAAATAAATAAATCTCCTTTTCTTTTGTGCATTTTTCTCTGTCCTGCATTTCCTAAAATACAATTTGTTTGACGGATGGGTTAAGCGGTTCTGAGGTTTGTTTTTGGCTCTGTAGGCAACGGGGTTGTTTTCTCATCATAATTCAGTGGGACAAGGTTATCACCCCACAAACACCAACACTTCATTTAGAATCAGAGGTACCCCCACCCGCCACAGAAGAAAGCGATCGCTAATGTTCTCGATATAAGTTTCAGTTGCTACATATGAAGTTTCCTTGTATTAACATCTCTGCCCTGCCCTTTCCCTTGCCTCTCATTTCAGTTTTGCCGGGTGTGCTTGGTGCACATACACATTCTAAAGTGGAATTACAGTCAGACGGAAAGTAAACTTGGAGAGGAAGCCCGTCATCTGCTTAGGCTTGAGGCTCTGGAACCAAGAATCGGACAAACAGGGACAAATCTAACTGCAATCTGAAAGCAAAACTAACCCAGAGAGTGTTTTGTTTTTCTGAAATACAAACCACAGCATCGTGGATTTTTTTTTTAAAGACTCAGACCTAAGAAATAGTTGCACTGAAATTAAATCTATGTATTTTCAAAAGTCACTGTACTAGAATGAAACTGAAATGTTCTCCAAATAGACTTTGAACGAAGCTGACATTTCGTTTGGTTTCCGTGCCTGGTTAAACAGAGAAGTGCCTTTTAGGTAATTGCCCTTTATAATAAAAGATGAGACAGGTCTATAAAAACATGGTGAAGGTCTTATTTTCAAGTTCTCCTCACCAGTGCAGCACCTCCGTGGGCCTGTTTCAAATGCTCTAAATCTGGGGTAAGGCTGATGCCGCTGGTCCAGGGATTACACTTTGAGGATGAGCAGGGGAGGGGGCGGATGAGCTTGTAGTTCTTGTGCTGACTAAGCTGCATGACTTCTGAATGACCCTTCATCCATCTCTTGGTGGCCCATGGGGAGGGGGCCTGGCCATGGCACCTTATACCCACAAAGTACTTCAAAACACAAGCTCTGGGTCACTCACATGATCACACCTTTCACCTTCTTCACAGCGATGTAAACTACAAGTGAGGGAAGAAGTCAATCTGAGGGTGCTTTGGAAAATCAGAAGCACTACAGAAATGTACTGTTTCACTGTCACAAAGATCCTAACTTTGAATTGGGCTTTTCCCACTGGACTTCCTGAGTTGGACCTCTTAGCATAAAAATACAGATGTTAATTTAACGGAACAAATTTCCTGTGTTAGGAAACATGAAAAATGGCTGAAAACTTGTATGTGTTGGGGGTGTGTGTCCTGGAAGAGTCCACAATTGTCTGGGCATTCTGTAAGTCAGTACAGCAGGACTGGCATCTATCTGCTCATACATATTTGTGCGAATGTCTCTACCCACTGATGCCACAACCACCAGGCTGTTTCCTGGGAATCTGTGCACTCACACGGCCTGGCTGCTGGCAGTGCTCACTCCGACATTAATCAACTTGACATCTGGAACCAACCTGAGGCACCCCATCTGATTGCCACAGATGCCTTTACTTTTCAGCTGTCAGCAAAGAGATTATTCAGTGTAGGGTGCCAGGTCTACACCACACCATCGGCATGGAGAGGGGCTGAGCGGTGTTTTAAAAAGCTGAATAATCTGGGAGTGTGGGCAAGACAAAAATTCCCTTCAGTCATCTGTCAGCTCAAACCTATACCAGGAAGGCATTTTGCCTGCAGCAGCAAAATTATTGTGGTTGGACAGACCTGGCTAGATGGTGCTCTGCATATTCTTGGAGTACATATTTTGCCCATTTTATAAACTACAGTCCTACTGAGTTAACTATATAGCAGCAGCAGCAGCCACTTTTGCACCCCTTTAGCATCCATTGGTCTGTGGCAGCCAGGGCTGCATCCCTGAGCGGTGCTGGGAAAGGTGGGGCATTTTCGTATCCTTAGGTGAGTTCCACAGGAGCTGGGCACTGCTTAGTGAATGGCAACCTCCGTGCTGTCATCGCTGTGGCAGCAGCATGGGACTGAGCTGGAGGGCGCAATGTCATTACATCCCTGTTTATTTTTGCATCCTGGGTATTCTAATGCGGAAGAAAAAGGCCCGGGACATTATCTAGAAGAGTCGCTTGTTGGAAATTGCTCTGTGATGGGTTAGGATAAAGCAGGCAATTAGAAATCAAACTTTACCTCATCAAGGAGGGGAAAGACGGTAGATAACATTGTAAATCGATCGGGAGACAAATGTCTGCCTGGATGGTCACCCACCCTTTCACAGCATTGACTTCTCAAAGCCTACAACCATGAAGAACCCAAACCAGAGCAGAAGGGCATCCTGGCCTCCCATGTTCACTGATTTAATTTTCCTCTCTGAACACATGCAGCCCCATAATTAGAACATCTACCAACCATAAATACAATTTAAACTCTGTACATGTGGGCCTACATGTTAGAGAGGCTTAGGCTGAGATACGGTTTCAATAAAAATACTCCTGCGCTGATTAGAATGTGTAAAGAGGAAATCTGTTTATACCGCAATCTACTCAAAACTTGTGTTGGCAGCAACACTTTCAGCTAATAAATGTCAATAGCAAAGCTACACGGAGGGTATGAATTAAACTACTCACAATCTGGAGGTGCAGAGCTCTAAAATGCCATGTCCTGCTCATTCTGCTATGTCCATCATGACGGAATACTACGACCGCTTGTCTGAATCTCAGACGGCTAACCAAGAAGGCATGCTTGGTGCGGCCCCTCCCACTGCTAAATTCAAGTCCACCCCTGCAAGGAGAGGAGTTTTTAGCAAAAACTGCAGAGTCCTGCAATGTCTGGGGAAGGCATTAATATTTATCCTGGATTTATAGTAGCATGATGAATAAGGTTATTGAACTAATTAAAAACTAACCGGGCATTTAATCTTTTTTTTTAAACTAACCGGGCATTTAATCTTTGAGATGCTCCATTTTTCATTTTCTGCTGTTTTATAAAAATCAGAAACCAAGCACTGTCCTTTAAGTCCACCCACCCACGTACTCATCCAGACCAATAGCTGCCCTGGTCTGATTAGTGCAAGATCCTCTGAGAGTTTACAGGGCACAGAAGAACCCTTGGCGACACTCAAGAACCAGAAGGTAGAGGAAGAACACAAAAGAGCTGACAATGGTGAACGATCACAGTGAAAGATGGAGACTGTATCTAGAGGCGGAGTGAGGGTGTGGCTGGGATAACCTGCTGGGAAGGGTAAGGTGAGAACTGTTCAAGAGCGACCTTAGGATGATGTAGGCACGGCCAGTGGTGCTGGTGAGAGCCACAGAATGATCCCTGGGTGATGCAGTCTTCTCCTTCAGGTTGGCTGTGGGGTCATCTACATTTATTGAGCTGGAGGTTTCAGAAGGGGAGGGGCCAGCTCGCTGGCAATAACAATAACAACAATATCAGCAAATATGTGCTGCCTGCCAGACACTGTGCTAAGTATTTGACATTTATTAACTCATTCAATCATAACAACAACCCTAGGAAGTAGGTATTATTGCCATCCCCATGTTATGGATGAAGAAACTGAGACACAGAGGTACAGGAACTTCACAAGGTCTTCTAGTAAGTGGTGAAAGCAGACTCATGCAGCTCACTCCACATCATGCACTTTAGCTTGAATCTCTGTTGCCTCTCGAAAGTACCAGTACCCAGTGTATGGAGCACTGTTCTAAGCAGAGACTTTTATAACCATCACGCCATACTACCTCCAACATGGCTGGCAGTCAACACGACCTACACATGTGCCCTCTATCTTTGTCTTCTGCCCTATTACATTTTCTCTAACTCCAGGCTCTGCCATAACTGCCCATCCCCCACCTTATACTCTAAGTTTGTATTTGTGTATCCCTGTGCTGTCATTTGGGGTACAAGATGGGGCCCCGCCCTCGGACCAGGCCAACCTTCCCTTTTCTGGGTACTTCAGGCATTCACTCAGATCCAATTCACAGTTGGAGAGGCTGTGCACACCCAAATAAATACAGGGAAAGAATCCAGGAAATTTTTTTTCTGATGATTCAGACTCAAGAAAAAGTCCAGATAGCCATACAGTCATTAATAGAGCACTTTCAATATATGAAATCAGTGCCTTCGCATGTGTTATTTCATTTAATTCTCATAACACCTCAGTGAAGTGGCCACTGAGGTCTCTGACTTCAATAGGAAAGATACTTAAGATTCAAGAAAAGCTATGTGACTTGCCCAAGACCACACATCTAGTAAAAATCAACAGCTGGGATTCGAAATCCATGTCTACATCGATCGAGATGCTGCAACACAAAACACCAATCTTTCCTTCAGCCTTTTACAAATAACAATAACTTTAAACATATATACATATATATAGCTGCCCTCAGCTTGTGGGACAAGAGTGGTTTTCAGCTCAAATGGACCACCACGTGTGTCTATTCATCCACGCAGCCCCGAATGAGGTGGGACAGGCTCTATGTTGCTTCATTCCTTCGACCTCTCTTCTTGAATAAGCTCAGTCTCCACATCCCACCCTGGAGTGCATTTCTAGGGGCTGGAAGCAGAGGGTCTTCCATAAGGGGCCTCCTCTGTGAAATACCATTCCTCTTGTTCTCCTGAGAGCCCAGTGAGCTGACCTTCCAGGCACGATGAAAGATAGCTCTTTCTGGTTTATTTTCCCTAGATAGTTGGAGGAATGTTGTTCTGGGCTTGTGTTCAGTGGGTTTGTGTTTTTTGTTGCTGTAATGGTGTTTTGCTATAGTGGTATTACCATATTTTGAAAGTTTTCTAAGCCATTGCCCATGCACCCAGGGGTGACTATTGAAATGATGAGGACATTTTTATAAATCACAAAAATAAATAAATGTATAAAAGCACAGTTAGAAAAATGGGCAAAGCTAACTCAGCTAAAGAAACAACTGAAAGTGTTTTTTCGGAATCTAAAATGAGTTTCATGCCTAAAAAGGTCTATAGAAAAAATATTCTGTACATTTTAAGGAAAAAATAATTTCCATGAATATTATAAATGGTAAATGCTGACTTTGGTTTCACATTCTATCTATGTATCTAGATGGAAGAAATGCAGACAGAAAAAAATAAGCATATATGCATTAGGAATAACTGTAGTGTTATATCTTATTTATGTATAGCCATTGTTTTGCTAGAATTAAACATGCATGACAATTTTTTCTTTTTAAGTTGCTTTTCTTTAAAAATTGGTCCTTTTGTTTTTTCTCATCTAATATCTAGGATATTTACCATATCTGAAAGCGTACCATTATAAGATCATGGCCAGAACCCGCTAAGAAATGTTAGAAACTAGACTTTCCGGATCATCTACTCTCCCTCCCTCTCCTTACCCGCTGCCACTCTGACCCCATCCACTCTGCCGGGAGCATGGCCTCAACTAGTTGGCGGCTTTGCTGACTGCATATAAACTTAATCCTGGTCTCCGTGGCTATCCCTGAAAACTCACATAGTTCGTTTTCCAAAAGAGATGAAAATGATTGTCAAATACTCTGTGTGCTGGGCAACATTTCAATGAACAAAGGAATACATACATGGAGGGGGGGGGATTAAATGCTTAATAATTTCATTAATAGAAAAAAAATCAACTGTTCACAGGTTGACAAAAGTTTTAAGTATTTTGTTTCTGATATTGTAGGGGCAGGCAGGGCTTTTGGTCTACAGATGGGGAGTGGGAAGGTGAATGTGGAGACGCCAACCTGCATCTCAGCACCAGGCTCCTCTGGCTGCCCCAACAGAGGGGCTGAGCCCTGTTTATGGCACAGGGGCTGGGTAGATTCAATAACAGGGGCTCATCGTGAATGATTAGGGTTACAGGTCTTGGGCAAAATCTGAGGAAAGCAGATTTCAGAACAACTGGACTTAAACTAGCTGTGTTTTAAATGACAAAGCAGATGGGCCATGAGAATCACCCTACCACATCCCACATTAGGAAAGCAGGGAACCTCTTCCCACAGTGCAATACTGTGAAGAGGCAGGTGGTCAAAAAGCAGGTCTTCTGCCAACTATAGAATTGATAAGAATATGATCACTTATGGAACATTCAGATCGCTCTGTGTGTGGTCTGAAAAATCAAACCAGAGTGTGTGTTCGGGGGGTGGGAGTAGAAGGAGACGACTGTTAGAATCAAAACAGCAACTGTATCTGGATTTGTTTTTAACTCTGCCAAAAGCATGTGGAGTAACAGAATCAAACAATTTTCTCAAGCAGAAAGAATTATTTTGCTTTCAAACACCAACCAGGTAAAAATGGCCTCAAAGATGATTAGAAATGCAGTGGCTGTTCCACCATGATTATTCTTTCTAATCACATACAAAATTTCAAATACTTCAGTAAATTACTCACAGGCAATTAAGTCCTTTAGATTCATCCTGTGATGGTGGCAGTCTTGTTGGCAATGTTTGTCCTAGAGCAGCAGTTGAGAGCCTAGCAGGAAATTAAAAAGCCACATGATTCTTTAGCTTATAATACAGTTAGTTGATTTTCCCGAGGTTACATGTAGGTACATCATGCTGATGCAAATAGCAAGGCAAGTAGCTCTGGGTCAACAGCCAGAAAATGGAGCTCCTCAACCCTACCACAGGTAGAGAATGATCAGACAATGGAGTTGGCCTTTCCCTCACCCACCGCACCCCTACACATAGACATATAACATAAATTCCAGATTTGCCCTTCAGTCTTTTTAGTGCCGCTACAGGAGCAGAAGGGGCAGAAAAAGAAACACAAGGCTGAGCCAGGCCCCATCTGGCTGCTAACTTCCCTATCTCCTCTTCTAGTGTTCTCTCCCATTGACCTGAAGACCACTTGGGTGACCCAGAAAAGATGCCTGGGACCTGTGCCATTCCCTGTGCTCTAATGGTGCTGCAGACACTGGTGTCTCCCTCACTCATTCCCTCAGCAGTACCGTACAGTCCCTTCCTATTCCTTAATGGCTATGAATATCCTACGTTTTCTAAGTCTTTTCTCCCCAAGTAAATTAGGAGCTCCCGACGGGCAGGAAACACATATGCTCCTGTTGTGCCCTTTCGTTATTGCCAGTACAGCACTAAGCAAAGAGCAGTCTCTCTAAAACAAATTGTGTAAGGAGTCTCTTTGGTGTAAGTTTAGTCAGTAGTACTAGATGGGTAGGAAGGACAGAAGAAAACAAATATCAGGAATGACAATTAGTAAGGCAAAGTCAGCCTCTACTAAGAAACCCGGTTAAATTAAAACCCTCTGTTTATGATTGCCCTGGATATGTGAGCCCTGTCCTCTCCGATCATTCTATTGCCTTTCCTCATGCTTTGTGGCTATGCTGACCACGAATAACAAGTAGAACCATGACCTTAACATCATTGCTTTTCAGAACAAACCTTCTAGTTCATCTTCACTAACTGACTAAACCTAGCTTCCAGGGGTCTTCTCACATCCTCTGTGGAATTGTTTTTCGTAGAAAGTACTGAAAAAGCCACAGAATAAAATGTTCAAGGATCTGAAAAGAGAGATTGCCCCTACTCAAACCTATAGTCAAGTAGTTATGTGAATCAAAATTCTCTTCCTTTGGGGGGCGGGCATTCTTTGCTTTGGGGGCTTTAAGGGGTTGGGGGTAGGTTGGAATTTTCACTTCTTTTTCTCTACAGACTCTACGTAAGTCAAGTGAAATAGGGACTATGGGATGGTGGAGGGAATGCAGGGCTGCTCAGCATGGGGAGGCTTATTTCCGCCACCTTTGGAAAAGATGGACACTTTATCTGTGGGCACACGGCTCTTTGTTTCCCTGAATTCCCGCAGGAGTAGGCTTCCACCCTAATGGAATTAGCAAAGGTCACTTCTCTAACCCATAAGACTAAAACTTGGGGCTCCCTTTGTAGGGGAGTCCTCGGCTGACCTTATGGCCTTCCACCGACAGTTTTGGCTGTTTCTAGTATTGAGGTTTAAAACAACTGACTATTGCTCCCTTTGCACCTTCACCAAGACAATCTTGGTCACACTGGGTACTGTGTGTAACTCAGGGTTTTCTCTCCCAACTTTTCCTCCCCGTGAAAGAGTAAGTTAGCCTGGGATGAACAGGAAATGGCTCGTTTCTGCCAGGACACTGGGACAATCGCCCAAGCTAAGGCCACAGACATGACTGTCAACAGCTTCATTTTCACCTTTTTTTCTTCTGTCCCCAATCTTTAGGCCAAAGAAGCCCCCACATCAGCCATACCCTGACCCATCAGCCCACCCTGTCCTGGCGCTGGGTCTGTTCTCCAGAGCAGACCAGGAAAAAGCCTGACGGTGGGAGGCCAGCCTGCACCAACCCCAGGCTTTTCACTGCCGGCGGGGATTAAGTAACACCCGCAAAATCAGCATTTGCACACATGCCAGGGGCTGATTACGGGGCCTCTCAGCCAGGGCCTCTCAGCCAGGGCAGCCGACGCGATTTCAGAGCAATTTCTCCGATTACTCAGCCCCAGGACAGCGGGGCGCGGCTCCAGCGCACATCCTGGGCGCGAGGAGGCCCGGCGGCTCCGCGCTCCTCACCCGGGTGGGCCTGGCGGGCGCTCACCGAGGGCCAGACTAGACTGCCACCCACCAGCACCGCGTCCGCCCGGAGCTTCCGGCTCCCCTGATCCGGCCCCGCTCCGAGCCCCCAGCGCTGGGAGGAGCCCTGTCCCGCCTGAAGCACCTCCACCTCCATCCATCCTCAATCGGCTGCACACCGCGGGCCTAAGACCCATTGGTCCCAGGCTCTCGCCACCTCTCCACCGCGGCGCCCTTGGGGGGTCTGGGCCCAAGGCTGCCCATCACCGGGCGAGAAAAGAGCCGCCAAATGCGCCTGCAGGACGGGAGGAGGGAACAGCTGTCGGTGTCTCGGCGGCAGCTTAACCCACCCCCCAACACTGAACGCGCCCCGACTGTACCCCTGCACCCGCCGGCTCTCCGCCGCTCGGCCACCTCCCCCAGCCCCGGGCCTGCGCCCCTGGCCATCGCCAGAGACCGAGCGGTTTTTCCAATAGTTAAGATAAGCCTGGGATCTTAATTTCCTTGATGGGACCGACCGCGAGGCCGTGTCAATGTCCCCTGACAGACGTAATGGAGGGTTATTAGCAATACAAAGCCTGTCGGACCTGCAGCACCAGTTCAAGGGAATATTTCGGTGTCGCACCGAAATTGCTGCGCATGTAAACCAATTTCCCCGACAGAAGGGTAAACACAGACTCGTTTGAACCGCGAGATGAAAACAGATGGCATATCGCAAACAGTTCCCCCAAATACAACAGACTTCTGGGCCAATTACACGTGGTTAACGCTGACTGGCAGAGGAAATAGTTTTCCTTGCTGCTAAATGTCACAAAAGTCACCGAAAGGCACAGAGGGAGGCCGCTTTGTTTTCGCGAAACTTGCTAAAATTAATCTGTGCTGGAGCCCCTGGTACAAAGCAGAGCGGCCCCCTCCCCTTCCCGCCGCGGGGGCCAGGCCTTTGTGGAGGAGCCGAAGGGTGGGGGGGCCCAGCGCCGGGACCTCCAAGTGCGAATCTGCCGGAGGAGAAAACGGGGCAAGAGACAGAAACCGCAGCAGGCGCTCTCGGCCTCGGGGGTGCGGGCGCGCGCGGGGGCTCCGGGCCCCCATCTCGCACCCAGCCCGGGCGGACACGGCCCCTCTTCCCGCCCCAGCTGCTCGCCCCTTAGGGACGCCCGCCCCGGCCCGGGAAGCAGGAGAACCAGGCTCACCCGCCCAGGAGGTCGGGGCTGCCCACGTGCAGGCATAGGAGCCCGGGGCCGGCCACGCGGGCGCCAGCGCCAAAGGCTCAAGGAGCTGCTCCTGCGTCCCCGGGACCAGGCCCTGCGCAGGGCCGGCGGGCAGAGGCCTGGCTCCCGGCGGGTCTGGGCCGGGAGGGCCGCGCGCCGCAGCCCCGCGGGTTTGGCGCCCCTTCTGGTGAGGGAGCCGGGACAACTGGGGGAGGGGGGGACCCCAGGGGTGGTAGAAGGGGGAGGCCGCACCCCCAGGACTGACCCTGGAAGGCGGGAGGCGTCAGAGAGCGTCGGCCCAGGCCGCAGACCCACCGGCTCACGCAGGGCGGGGGGCGGGGAGGAAGGGCCGGGCGCGCTGCGCCTGCTCCCCAGCGCCCGTCAGTCTCCGCGAGGGGCCGTTCCCCGCGCTCCCGGGCTCCCGAGGCCGCCCGGCTGGGCCGCGGGCGGGAAGACGGTGCTGGCGGTGCGGCCGGAGGAAGCGGCTCGGGCAGCCGCCCCGCGCCCGGGAGCGCGTGCAGGGTTCAGCCGTGTTTCGGTTGCCCCCTGACCTGACCCCGGGCGCACAAAGGCCTCCTGGGTGCACGGCCATGGCGCGGCCTTCCCGTCGCTGCCAAATTAATGAGCCCCCGTCAGGTTGGGTTTACAGCTCGGCCGGGAAGCAGCCGAGTGGAAAGGAGCGCGGGCCGCCCCGGAGGTACCTGCACGCAGGCAGAGGCGTCCTGTCCCGGAGGCCGGGGAGGGCGAGGCCCGCGCGGTGCCGCCCTCGACGCTGCTCTCCGGTCCTTCCGCTGACTCCCGAGGGAACGGGCCTGCCCCAGGGGACTGCTGGGCGGTGAGAAATGTGTGTCCTGCTTTAGAAAAGCAGCACAGACCCCGCACCTCACACCCCGGCAGCACGGGCCAGGCGTGCTGGGTGTCTCTGCGGCGCCCTGGGCTGCGGGCCCTTGGGGGCTGGAGTTCGCGTCCCCAGGAATCCGGTCCTCCTGCCTCCACAGGGCAGGGGTGTCCCCCAGCGAATGAGTGTGGGCCGGAGGGAGAGGAGCGAGGGTCTGAGGCCAACCCCGAAAGGAGGCATGTTCAGTCTGCGGCCGAGGGCCGGTTTTGAAAGCCAAAGATGAGTGGGAAAGGGATTTGTTGTTTGTTTTGAATAAAAGTCGATCTACCAGCTCATCCTGAAGTCTAGAAGACTGGCTCCCCATGCTGACAGCTCTGCTTTCTTATTGCTCTTTAAACACTGTGGGGAATTCGGTGCAAGAAAAATGACTAAACTTGAAGCTGGTAGAGCTTAAGGCATTGATTTATCTTATTCCTTCCAGATTTTTCAAATATATTAAGAGAAAGCGCTTCCATTTAAAAACACTTAAAAGGTCAGAAGAGCAATGCCCTCTTTCCCTGCAGCTTTGTTTGCTGTTGAGAACCAAGAAGGTTAAAAAGTGGGAGGAACTGGTGTGACTGTTGACTCCTGCATTTCCTCATCCTGGCTTTAAAGAGGCTGCCTTTCAGAAGAGGAGGGCCCTGCTGCACACCCCTGTTCTTCTGGTGACCTCAGCAAGGGCAGCACTAGGTCACCTCTCCGAACCCTTCCTGCTCGCGCTCTCGCTCTCTCTCTCTCTCTCTCTCTCTCTCATGTTTCCCTTGTCTAGATTACACACACACTGTCTGGCATCTTTTTTTAAAAAACAACACTTTTCTTCTTAATTGATTTCAGAGAAGAAGGGAGAGGGAAAGAGAGATAGAAACATCAATGATGAGGGAGAACCATTGATCGGCTGCCCCCTGCACGCCCCCTACTGGGGATGGAGCCTGAAATCCAGGCATGTGCCTTTGACCTGAATCAGACCTGGACCCTTCAGTCTGCAGGCTGATGCTCTAACCACTGAACAAAACCAGCTAGGACTTCTGGCATCTTATGGGCACTTCTGAGACTTGCAGGCCTGGCTGCCCTGTCTGAGCCCACACCTTCCTCTGAAATCTCAGTGTACTTAGAAGGTCAAGTTGTCTTTATGAAGCCAAGTAGTCATTGCCTTAAAGATGTTAACTACCTCAAAGAGTGCACACAAGTAAACTATTATGTACTCCAATTCTTTTTCTAGGTAAACTATCTCCTCAACTAAAAATTTTAACCCCTGGAGACAATGACTAAGACCAGTTGTCTGTGTTATCTCACAGCATAGTGCTAAATCAAGAAATGTTATCTATGTTGATTCTACAACTAATTAGAATTGATACAGTCCTTTCTAAAATGCTCATAACTAGAGTGGTGGGGGGGGGGGGTACCAACAGCTTCCCTCTTTCATTCCTACTTCATTCTAAATTATGTATTCCAGAAATTGAAACCTCCTGCCAATATCCATGTGTGTGAGCCATCTTGGAAGGGGATTCCCCAGCCCCATTCAAACCTTCAGATAACAGCAACCCTCACCAACTCTTGACTACATCCTCATGAAACACCTTGAGCCCAAACTATCCAGCTAAGTAACTCCTGAGTTTTTTACTTACAGAGACTTTGAAATAATAAACGGTTATTGTTTAAGCTGATCAGCTTTGGGGGTGATTTGGCACATAGCAATAGATAAATTAATACAGAAATTGAGTAAAGCTCCTCTTAACTTTAAAAGCAAGAAAAGGGACCTTACATGTGTAATCCCTTTATGTTTTCCATAGAAGACATATCTGGTCCTCTCTGCAACTCTAAGAAGAATAGAGAGTGCCATTTAGAAAACTGACCATCAGGCAGATTCGCTCAAGGTACTCAGGGACAAAATTAATAGGAAAGCATTCAGGGTCTCTTTCACCAAGCCTTTACAGCAAGCATGTCAAACTTGCAGCCTGCGGGCCACGTGCCTCATTGATTTGGCTCGTATTTGCTTTTGAGTTTGACATGCTTGCTTTACAGTATCACTGTTTAGAAGTTGGCTTAGGCAGAAAGACCCTAAAAGCAATACAAAATAAAACAAAAGTGAAAAAAAATCCCAAAGAGTCCCAAACTTTAAAAAGATTTCCTAAGAGACAGTTGGCTTTATGTAACACTCCTGCTATTCCCAGCCCCACTGCCTCTCTGGTTCTTAAAGCACACAAGAGTTTGTGGTCGTGGACCTTGCCCAAAATTGTAGCTCGTCATCAGTTTTGAGAACATTCATATATTCTGAACCGTGAAACTATTCATGGTTATGGTGTTTATAGCTTGGGTTTAAATAGGAAACTAATCAAGATAAAATCTCTGTGTGATAAGGTGCTCAAACCCCAGTCAATGGAAAGAAAGCTTCCTGCTGCACAGTGAGTTGTCTAAGTACCTCACTAGGCACTGGGTCCTGACTCAGAAACACAATAGGAGGGAGATGAAACTAACAGAGCTAATGCATTTTTCCTAGAACTAATATTGAGGTGGTAAGTGCTAGTTTGGGACAATAATGAATGAGTGAGTGACTAGCTGAGTCTGCTGCTTGTTAGGCATAAGCCCTATAGAGTTTGTTTTGGTTTCCTGTTCACTTTGAAAGAGCAAGCAGAATCTCTGGGGCCAAAACTGCTCTGACAAAAAGCTCAGCTGATGACCCTGCCTTGAGTTGGGACAAACACTTGCAAATGAAGTCTTCTCTGCTCCAGAGACAATAAAGGTGTAATATGTGTGGCCTTTCAGGAGTAATCATCAACAGCAGGGAACTTGGCAGAAAGACAGCCCGGGTTTGTTTTTTAGAAGCAGTATGCGTTCCAGTCTAAAATGGACTGCAAAGTACATACGCATCTGCAGTAGATGTTGCCACAGGTGTAGGATGTTGTGGTTTCTAACATCTTACATGTGTTCTCTAAACAATACCTCGAGTGTCTTTTTGTTTCTGGCCTGTGTGGTTTCCTGCATTTCCGGCAGCTAATCCTATGTAGAAAGGCAGCTGCCTGCAAAGCATTACTGAAAATTCTGTATAAAGATATGCATGCAGAAGATGGTGTTGGCTCTGAAAGAAGCTCACCCTGACCTCAGAGTAGGATGGAGCCAGCAGCACTTGTTGGTGAAGCTGAAATAAGTACATTGTTATTGACGGCCAGGCCTGAGCAGCTTCCAAGCGCCCCCCGGAATTCCTTCTGTTTCTGAGCCCTTAAGGGACAGAAATCTGAATTCCAAACATGGGAATGACCTGGAGAGGGAAGGGAAAGAAGGCCCCTGTTAGGTGAGAGCTTTTGCCAGCACTCCACAACCCATCAGGGAATGTCAAGAATTTGTTGTGTAAAAAAAATAATAATTTAAATAAATAATAGAATTTGTTGTGTGAATCATCCAAAAAATATTCATCCAAGCAAGCTTTGTCTCTCGAGCCATAATCCTGGGAGGTAGAGATATCTGTGGGACACAGCTAGTCAACAAACATCCAGGATGTAGAGCTTAAGATACTGGGCAGCCAGGTGCTTTGAAAAGCAAACACATCGACAATCCTGAGGCCTTTCTACACATAGCCAATTCATTCAGACTTCCTCCCAGGCCTGCAAAGCTAAGAGTCCTCCCTTCCCCCCTCCCATAAATACCCTCTTGAGACTATGCAATTCCCATTTTGAGGATTCTTTCCCATTTCAGGTTTGCCTGATATTCATTCAGGTCTCATTTCCCTACATAAAAGCATTAAAGGAAGTGTGTGTGTGTGTAAGTAGGTAATTGGTAGCTCCCTGTGTAAACTCCCTTACTAAGAATTGACCCTGTTGGGGGCTCTTAGTTTTAAACACGTTAAAATCTTCTCTTTTTTCCTTTTCCAAAAAAGTGATGGGAATGAGAGGCAGATTAAACTATCTCCTGGCAGGGATATGGTCATCTACTTAGCTTCTGAGAATAGTGACCTGGCAAAATTCTAGCCCCTGATCTCATAGCCTGGGCAGTACTTGGTGGAGTACTTGCCCCTTCTGTCCCAGAGTTGTATAGGAGACCAGGGAAAGGAGAGGTCAAAAAGGCAGCCTGCCCTGGCTGTTTGGCTCAGTTGGTTGGAGCATAGTCCCATGCACCAAAAGGTCACGAGTTCGATTCCTCATCAGGGAGCATACCTAGGTTGAGGTTTCAGTCCCAGTTGGGGCGTATACAGGAGGCAATCGATCAATGTTTCTCTCTCATATCAATATTTTTCCCTCTCTCCCTTCCTCTCTTTCTAAAATCAATGAAAACGTAACCTCGGGTATGGATTTTAAAAGGGGGGAGGGGGAGGCAGCCAGAGGAGCAATCCCATGGCTATGCCACTGGGTAAGGGAGGGCATGGATTTCTTGGAGTATCAAGGCCTCTTCTTCCATCTCCAATTAGTGTCTCTCCTCCCATTTGTAGCCTCTCTTCCCATTTGTAGCCTCTCCCTTATTACCCAGCAATCGCCACAGGGGAGTAGGGTAGAGTGGTAAAGTAAGAGTCTGAAACCCTCCCTCCATCCTTCGGACCCCTAGCCAACATGGCAGTGATATGAATCAAGGATTCAACCTATAGATCTGATATTGCAAAGAACTGACAAAGGTACTATTTTCCTTTTACATTAGCAACTTACAGTAGTCCGTAGACTGCATGTGTGTCAGGCACACAGAGGAAGGTTACTGTGTAGAACATTAATTCTATTTTTTCTTTAAAAAGCATATCAGATTACTTAGTGGACTTCCAGTTAAAAATAGCTGGTTACATACACACATTTGCCTCCACTCCTTCCAAAACTTCACTAAAGTGACAAGTAAGGGATTAAACAAACATACAAAAAACAAAGGTAAACAAAGAGGAGGAGAGAAACACTGACAACATGCTAGAAGCTGAAAAGCATTTGGAGGGATGGTAATGACTAAGCAGACCCACAAAGTAGAAAAGCTAACAGGCAATCTGCCTGACACCATAGAATCCTCAAAAGGTCTAAGCACTGGCAGGACCAGTTGTCTCTGGAAGTGGGGGTAATGGTGGGGCTAAAATCCAGAGGATTGGTTGAGCTTGTTTAAGAAGCAGTGAGGCCCTATCTCCTTGAAGAGGATAAGAAAAGGATCTGTTGGACTGGGGGAAAACAAGAATAGGCAAGGTGGAAAAAGTGTCCTGAAACAGGCTGAATAAGTGCAAGCTGACACAATGATGGAAATTAACCCCATTGCCTTCTGCCCCCCTAATTAAAGAGACTTCTTTGGGGGGCATCTAGCCAGCTTAAGAGAAAAGACCCAGAGTCTGACATGGGGATGAGTATGAAATGGCCTACCCAGATCACCCCACTGAGAAGCGCAGAGGTGGACAAGCCCTGCTTGCATACAGAGCTTCCTGTCAGCTTTGTAGCACCCTACTCTTACATATGAATGGTAGCCAAGATCACCAACATTTGAAGGAGACTTCTAATAGGAAAGAAAGAGGCCAAATCAACAAACAAATATGCAACAACTTGGAATAAAATAACATACAGAGATGAAACCTTTAAAAAATGACTATCACAGACATGAAACAAGAACAAGATGTTATAAAAAAAAATAAGAACCTTCAGAGGCTTAAAAGTAGGAGTAGAAATGAAAATCTCAATAATAAAAGTTTCAAAAAAGAAGTTGAAACAATATCCCTGAAGGTAAAACAGAGATATAAAATAGGAGACAAATAATAAAAAACTTAGAGGACCAACCTAGGAGATCCTTCAACTGACAAGTAGGAGTCCCAGAAAAAGACTAAGAGAACAGATGGGAAGAGATCTTCCAGTAATTCGTTAAAATCAACAGAGCTAAAGACCTACCAGGTGCTGGCCACAATGGATAAAAATAGATCCTCACGCAGGCTCATCATTGTGACATTTTAACACTTTAGGACAGTAGTTCTCAACCTCATTCCGGAGGATGAGGCCCAGAAATCAGGATTTTAAAAAGATTCCCAGGTGATTCTAATGTGCAGCCACGGTTGAGAACCACTGGTTTAGGACAAAGAGAAGAGCCTAAAAACAATCTATTGCCTCCCACGCGTGTCCCGGCCAGTGACAAAACCACAACCTAAGTATGTACGTACCCTGCCGGGGAGTCAAACCCACAACCTGTTGGTGTAATGGATGACGCTCCAACCATCTGAGCCACCTGGCCAGGGCTATTCTCCCTTTTATAAAAAATGAATGTTCTCATCCTTTTTTAATCAGGAGGCTATATAAAGATAACAACATATGAAGTATAAGCCAGAGATGCACAATCCAAACTCATCCTTTATGAGGACATGACACAGGATGCACTATCTCAGGGTCTAGTTTACAAAGGCAAAGCCTATGACCTTGAGGGCCCAGATTCTTCTGTGTGTTTATCTTCCCAAGACATCTTGGACTTGGTGCCTGATGGGCAGGCCGTGCTGAGTGAAAGCATCGAGGCTCATTTGTCTACAAATGGCAAGTGACATCAAAAGCAGAAACTCTGGCTCCTAGTGGGAAGCTCCAGTGCAGGGAAGGAGAGTTCTCTCTGCGTGCCTGGGGAGAGATGCCCGCTGTCCGCTTCCACGAGTTCTCAGGGAGGACTGCTCATCACCGACTCTGTCAGCACAGACCAGATGCCACCTTGGTGTCTATGTTATAAATGAAATGTTACCGTGCCAGTGGGGTTTGGAGCTTCAGCTTCCAGGCCATGGTCAACACTGCTGTTTTAAATTACAAGAGACCAGAAAAATTCTTTGTTCTGCCCTCTCTTTGTGTTAGAAAAAACATAGGTGTTTGTCTGTTTGTTTCTTGAATCCAGACAAGTATTAGCCTGGATTTGTCAAAGTTTGTCAAGTTATTTACATTTTTAATTCATAAGTTAAAGATTTGGGCTACAAACTATCAGAGCTAGGAAAATGTAAGAAAATAGTATGCATTCTTATGAGTAACTCAGCATTTCTAATTTTAAACTGTTTCTTTAAGTCTCAAGTCTCTGACTTCATCTTGTTCGTCTGTCTGAGAGATATTTTAATGTTTGTATCTGCCAGGGCTGTTTCTGAAGGACCAGAAATGCTGTTTTAGCAGAGTTTCCCTCCAGGTGGCTATGGAAGTGAGCGAGGTTTGTATTCTCCCCAAAGCTGAAGAGTGAGAGGGACTAACATTCTGCTTAGCAAGGAAGGCCTGTGTGGATGACTCTGCTGATGGGAGTATAATCCGACGTTAAAGTTTAACAGCTACCAAAAAAAAAAGTTTTATTGAGTGTTAACAGCAGTTCTGTGGGGTTGTACTCTCAGAAAGGAATTTTTTTAAAACACACAGTAGGAAGCTCACGGGAAGTTATTCAACTGGACAGCATGGCCTTGTTCAGGAAACTGGCTACAAGCGCCAGCAGAGCATCCAGAACAAGGCTGCTAACAGTGCCCAGGCACCCCAGGCTACACAAAGCAGCCAGTTTTGCTTAGGAAGGCTCCTGAGCAATGGCAGTTAATATTTAAACCAACTCATATTATTTGACGATGGAGCTTTTGCAGAGGTGTTATTTCTCTTAGTGCACTCAACCTGAGACCTCCCAGACAAGCAGAGACCAGAAACCTTCTCATTCCATTTCAAATGCAGAACACACTTACCCAAATTGGAGGAAGAGACCTCTGACATGTTCCCCCTCTCCCTTTCTACATGGGTCTGCTTCATCTCCATGCACTCAACACGTATAAAGCACCTACTCTGTTCAGACACTGTCTGGAATTGCGCTTTCAGTGGTGATCAAAGAGGCTCAAACTGCTGCCCTTTGGCACTTACACTTCAGTCCCATGAACTCAGACA
The DNA here is from genome assembly GCF_000147115.1 of Myotis lucifugus. Taxonomy (NCBI): domain Eukaryota; kingdom Metazoa; phylum Chordata; class Mammalia; order Chiroptera; family Vespertilionidae; genus Myotis; species Myotis lucifugus. Next base: position 40,206,892 of record NW_005871048.1, on the reverse strand, counting down.
ATGTTAGAGGTGGAGCCTATCATCTTCAGAAGTTATAAACCCAAATGGCTCCAAGGGTCAGACCAGGAATAAAAATGCACAAAGGTGATAGGAAGGGGTGGTAACTACTGGTATAGCAAACCAGAGAGTGTGTCCCAAAAGTCGTCCAAACACAGTTTTTTAGAACACTATGCAGTCTAAGCAAAACACCTTCGAGTATCAGAAGCCTCTAATGGCTGCTATTCAACTCGAAAATGTCCTCAGGCCAGAAATCAAGGCCCTGAAATGGTGCCTTGCTCAAGGTCAGGGAACCAGGCAGTGACAAAACTGAAGCTAGAACTCAGCTGTCCTGGCCCTGGCCCACTGCTGTTTTACTAGGCTATGTTCCTTCTGGTCCCCTAGTTGGGGTATCTCAGAAAGTTACTAGTGTTTGACATGATTTTGGTGAACAACTTATTCATTCTCTCAACAGTTGTTTATAAAGGTCTATCATGTGCCAAACACCAATGAAAGCTTGAGAGGTTTGAACAAGATCAATGTCAGAAATGGGCCGTCACCTCCTAGAGCTTAAGAGCACATTGCTTCAGCAATCTAGATGTATAATTAGTAGGAAACAATAAATTCCCTTTTTCTCCTTTGAGCACTTCTGAGGCAGTAGTTATGACTCCAGGCCCGGAAACATACATGGGCTTAACCTGAACAAAAATTAAATGGAATGTTAAATAATTGATGTCATGTGTCCTTAAAATTAACAATTGGCATAAAAATTTACTATGGAATAGTAACTGGGTACATATTAGGTGGTCAAATCAGACTTTTGGCTGTAAGTTTTCATGTGTAACGCAATTTCAGCTGCCAAGCTGATGCCAAACTTTGGCTGCTTTCTAACAGGCTCCGCAGTAGCATGGTCAAGTGCCAGGACTATCTATTCATTGCACAAACATTGATGGAGTGTCTGCCTACCAGGGCTTTGTGTTAGAGCACTTGTGTAAGTGATATGGTATTCAAAGACCAGTGTTTATGAACCAAAGATAAGTTGAAAACTATTTTTTGCTAAGAATTTCTCAGAAGTGTAGTAGAATCTTTTGAAAATATCCAAAGTTAGGTGTCCTAGGCCAGCAATTCAGTTGCACCACCTCCTATAGCTGGAAGGAGAAATGACCAGAGGTATGATCTATGGTGATTCATGGACTATGGCTAATGGTTTGACTGGATGGCCAGGGACTTGGAAGAAATATGATTGGAAAATTGGTGACAAGGAGATCTCACTATTAGCCCTAGCAATTCACAAGAAACATTTTTTATAGCTATCCCTGAAATTGGGCTCTGCTAGTTCAGGAGTTTTAATTTCAAAAGGAACTCAGCAATGATTCCAGTGAACTGGAAGCTGAGACCGCCACCTGAACACTTTGATTCACTGGCTCCTTATACCAGTGAATCAAAAAGCAAAGAAGAGGGTTATTATATTGGCTCAGGTGATTGATTCTGATAACCATGGGAAAATGGGGATTACTACACCATAGGGTTAAGGAACCATATTTTGGAATGCAGAAATAGTCACCTCTTACTGTTTCTGTTTCATAGGATTAAAGTTGATGGAAAACCAAAACATCCCAATTCAAACAGAACTGCTAAGGCACTTCAGAATGAAGGTTTGAGTCACCTCCCCAGGCACAGAACCATGACCAGCTGAAGTGCTTGCTTAGGGGAAATGGAGTGGGTAGTGAAAGAAGGCAATGATATATACCAGCAACAGCCATGTGACCATTGCATAAATGAGGACTGTAATAGTTTGGGTGTTTCTTCCTTATTTTGATATTTATATATTTGTATATATATTAACCAAACATGTTTGTTTTCTTCCCCTCCCTCATCCTCATATCACCTAACCTGAAATGTGTTAGATAGTAGTTAACTTTATATTCCAATACTTAAATTACAGGGATTTTGAATCAGCTAGAAGAATTAACATCACCCAAAACATAAAAGGGGGGACTCTGAATCCTCTTCTGAGGAATTACTGTGTTTTTACTGTATCTGTGATGGTTGTATCATGTCAGGCTGAAGCACGACTTAGTTATGGTTCTCATTTGGAGATAAAATATGGCTTAAGGAGCTGTGTACAGTGCAAGTTGACAAGGGGTTGACTGTGGTGGCTTCATAACGTGTGGACATGGCTAGACTGAATTCTGTTTCCCAGAGTTTCCCTCCCTGTATGTTTGCAGTTAGATGTGTCACAAGAGAGATTGTTGTGTGAGATCTGAAAGCAGAAAAGAAGCAGCCGCCATTGCTGTTGATCTCCTGGTTCACCTTACTGGTGCGACTCAGCGGCCAAGCCTGCAACAGCACCACTCTCTCCTGGATATTCCTTCAGCTTCTCAGACTCCTGGGCCAGGTGTGTGTTAAGTCCATGATGAAGGACGTCAACTTCTTCTGCAGACACTGATACCATCAAGGTCAGAAGCAGCTAAGACTGTCAGCTTATGCGTGTAGGTTCCACCTTATCCTTGCTCTACCCTGCTTTGCACTCACCTTCCCTTTCCAGCTGCCTACCCTGAGGACTTAGATTTATAGCATCTGACACAAGACAACCTTACAGAAACTGCTTAACCACCTCCCACACATTGCTTAAGATGAAATCTCTGTAACAAATCCCTTACCACATATATATCTCCCTGTGCGTTTGCTTCTCTGATTGAACCCTGCCTGATATGGTGGCTTAAAGAATAGGGGGATTTGTTTCCATCACATGTAACAGTCCAAAGGTGAGCAATTCAGGTGAGCAGCACAGCTCTGTTCCACGTGAACATTCAGGAACCCGAGTTCCTTTCATTGTATTGTACCATTGTCTGAAGGCATTGTCTTCACCCACCTGGTCAAAGCTGAAGGTCTACTTCCAAATTCCAGCAGCAGGAAGACACAGAGTAGGGTACAGAGGAGGCTTATTCAACATACTAGAGGCCCAATGCACGAAGATTCGTGCAAGAATGGGCCTTCCTTCCCCTGGCTGCTGGCACCGCCTTCACTTCGCCAGAGCTGCCTTTTCTGCCTTCCCACGCTGCCCAGAGGCCCGGAGCAGCTGGGGCGGTGCAGAACGCCTGCATCATAGCCATGGCGAGGATGCCTAGCATCCCGCCCCCCGGTGGCTAAGGCGCTGTGTATGTAAATTAACCTGCCGTCTTTGTTGGGTTAATTTGCATACTCACTCCTGATTGGCTGGTGTGCATGGTAAGGGTATGGTCAATTTGCATCTTTGTCTTTTATTAGTGTAGATAAGGCCCTCCAAGTGACAAACATCACTTCCGTCCACATATTGTAGGTAAGAACTTCATCACATGTCCTTACACAACTTCTAGGAAGACTAGGAAATCTGATCTAATGAGGTAGTCATGTGCCAAAAAAGAAAGAGTAAAGGTATTTTGGTGAACAACTAGCTGCTTCTACCATACATATATAGAAGAGTGTGACTATTACTATATATAATAGGTAATATTAATATATAATAATGCTATATTACATATTATAATAATGTATTATAATAAACTGTAATATACTATAATATACTATACTATATGTACTAAAATATATAATTTATTTTATACTATATATTATATATTATAAAATATATAACTTATACTATATATAATATAGGTAATAACAGATAATAGATAATGTTATATACTATGATGCAGACCTCAAAGTCCTAAAAACAGCATAAAAGAACCATTAAAAATGAGCTGAGTTACCCTGCAAAATAAAGTCAGGAGCAGCCTAGTACAATAAAAAATTGAATTGAATGCTTCCAGATTTAAGATTTTTTTGTGTGCCAATAAATAAATAAATAAACTACTACTGTAACAACAAACGCCAGGAACTTTCCCAACTAAAAATCATAATTGATTACAAGCTGTTGCCTACAGTATTGAGTTACATTTTGCCTTACCAACAAAATGCCTCAGTAGTTAAAATGATTTTGTTTGAGATTCACATGGATTAAATAGCCTAGAACACATCCATCCTAGACTTCATCTAAGAGAGAGGAGATTTGGTTCAAATATTGCTTCTCAGCATGTCAGGAAATGTTTTCTTCAATTAAGTAATCTTATTTTAGAGTTAACTCTGTGCCAAGAAAATAAACAATATATCTTTCATGAACACATCCACTCTGTTGTATAAAAACTTTTATTTTCTGGGAGGCTGCTCTTGGAATTTGTACATATAATGAGATCAGAGCTGGAAAAATCCTGTTTTCTTTAGCATTTAATGGCTTTGGAAACTATAAGGGAGCCATGTGACATGGTATAATGACAAAGTTCTGTGAACAAGTGAATATCAAAGATCAACAGATAGTCTTTCCCCCAAAAAAACCTGCAGTTTTACAGGAACACTGCATTAAGCACAGTGGGATGTTTCCACTCAATCTTGAGCTGCGTAAAAATTAGTTGCAAGAGAATCTGTTGCTGATCACAGACCAAATGCTGTTATGCTTTCAACACATTTAAAGGGATTAGGCATTATAGCTATGCATTTCTAAGATCAAGTTGCATTAATGGGAAGTCAGGCAAAACCCTTGAGGTCCAAGTGTCTGGCTATCTAAAGAATGGCATCGTAGCAGGTAAAATGCTAGAGGACTTCTTCTTGGAGCTCTGTGCTCCCCACTTCCAGGTAAGGCTCCGGGTGGAGGCTGGAGCAGGAGTTGTGTTTGCTCCACCTCCCACTGCTCCCAACAACCTCTGTCATGCTCCAGCAATACCAAATGGCTCCCACTTCCCCTGACGTGCAGTGCTGCTTCTCTCCTCCGCGATTTTGTATGTTGTTTTCCACCATTAAAGTTCCTTGCTGTCCTACAAGACTCAGCTCCAGCAGCACCTTTTCTATGAAGCCCACTCTCCTCTTAATTTCTTTTTTTCTGACTCTTCCATGCCCGTGAACTTCTTAAAAGCAAGAAGCCACCTTGATATTATTAATCTTACATTCCTGTTGCCTAACAAATCCAGACTCATGGTGGGTATATGATATATGTTTGTGAAATAACAAGTGAATGTTAAATCTAACAAGGTGGGAAAAGGGAACTTTCCAATTAGCCAACTGGGGCTCCCTTTCTGACACAGTAAAGGGCAAGTCCCAGAGTTCATTGGTAAAGAAGGTAAGAGAAATTCCTCTGATCTTTCTCATTCTCCTCTCAATCTGTACCTGGGTCAACCAAGACCAATTAGTTAGCTTCCAGTTGCCAAAAGAGTTGAATCCCTCCTATTTGCTTGATGACCCGTGAAATGCACTAATAAACATTTGCTGGTAGGAGCTACATGGCAGACCCTCCACACTTCGAACTGTAGTGGGATAGCCCCTGTAGGGACATATACCAGGGTAAGCGCTAGGGTAAAATAGCAACACAGAAGAAAACTTTCCCAGACCTATGTGGAAGAGCTTCAGTTATTCAGAAGTAAAAGTGGCTTCGCTCTGCCTAGCTTTTGTGAGCTTTTTAGTGGGGACTAGATCTACCCAATCACCTTTCAAGCCAAGCTTTAAAAAAGTCTGTTTCTACAAAACCTTTTAAAAGCTTAAAAGCGCCACACCAACACTGGCCTTATCTCCCACTACTCCTTTGCAAATGCTCTACCTGTCAGCCTACCTGGACTTTTCTCTAGTCCAAAAACACACGTGTGCACAGGGCCTTTCACCTGCGAAGCAATCTCCCCATTAAAATTCTTCTTCTTGCCCTGACCGGTTTGGCTCAGTGGATGGAGCGTCGGCCTGCGGACTGAAAGGTCCCAGGTTCGATTCTGGTCAGGGGCATGTACCTTGGTTGCAGGCACATCCCCAGTGGGGGGTGTGCAGGAGGCAGCTGGTCGATGTTTCTCTCTCATAGATGTTTCTGACTCTCTATCCCTCTCCCTTCCTCTCTGTAAAAAATCAATAAAATATATTTTAAAAAAAATAAAATAAAATTCTTCTTCTTGTCTAACTTCACCCATGATGTCATGCAGATATCAGGTGCCCCCTGACATGGTCTGATAAACAGGGAACTGCTCCTCTTGTTCTTCACCTAATACTATAACTCTGATCCAGGGATTAGAAAAACATCCGACAAATCCAGACTGGGGGACATAATACAGGATCCAGACATGGGTTTGCATGTAGGTGGTTTGCTTTTGGAAGTGAGCCCAAGTAACAGGAGTGGACTGCTGGTGAGTATGGGCCTGGCTGGCTCAAGGTCTCATTGTGGAGTCAATTAAATTCCTAATATAACCTGCAGTAATTTGGAGTGTACATGATTATGATAAGTTGCTATTATATTCATGCAAATGTAACAGTGAATGGAGGTTTAGCTAAATTTTGTATGTTTTAAGGAACATTTCAAAAGCAACTTGCACAGGTTTGAAAATCCTGACAGAATAGATGGTAAACTGCCCCATGCAGTGAATTCTTCCTGAGAACCAGGCGCTGTTTTAAAAGTCTGTATATCTGCCAGGTCCAGAGGCCATAGTACTTTCATCACTGGCACCATTAGTTTCATTTCTAAACCAACCCTTGGATAAACAGCAATTGCTCCTGTTATTGTAACACTGTGTTAGTGGGAGGGCATTCATTGGTCCTCCCAGACTCATTTCACAGCGACCTGCTCTGTGACAGCTGCCTTGGAGAAGCTGATCCACACATACGTGATTATATCAGGTGCTTCATTATGTATTTCTTACATGGAAGAATAGATAATACAAGAACAAATAATAATACAAAAATAAACTCTTTCATTTTTTTTAATGTGCCTCAGGCATGAAACAGCTCTGGCCACCAACACAGGCATGAGGCTAGGATGAACAAAGGACTGTACATCTGCTTTGCCCCTGATTGATATAAGAGCAACACCACCAATCAGGTGTCTCCTTGCCCGTTGCCAGGGGGTAAACTCTGTTTTATGTACTCATAACTGTATACCTACATTGCCCCCCCCTGTATGTTTGTAAAACATCTTTCATTCTAGACTTTTAAAGTGATTTAGAAACCATGACTTATTAATAATCACACCCCCTGAGCTGTTCATCTAAACATGGTCAGATTAAGGGGCTGGGGGTTTCTGAGGTCTAGAACTCCAGCTGTCAGAAACAGAACTCTTCAGAGAAAGTGGGTCTGGACCTCCTTTAGCACCATTGCGGCTGCCATTATTTCTCTGGTATGGCGACTCAGACTTTCAGAACGACTCGGGGCCATCACCCCTCTCTTTTTTTTTCCCCGTTGTTGTGTGCCATTGTGGTCATGGTGTGGATCGAGATGAGAAAGGTGCTTTGAATGAGTTCTCTGTAGCTATGTAGCATTCAAAATCCAAGCAAACTTAAAAATGCAGCTCCAGAGATGCCTTTGGGCCACCAAGGCACCAGGAGCTAATGCTGCTGCGCCTCAGTGTTGAACCGAGACCCCGGCCTCTCCCCAGCACCTCTGCACACTCAGAGCTTCCCCGGGCTGCGTGCTTTGGGAAAGAAGCCTGCATCTCGAGGTTAGTGATCTGGTTCTGTTTCCAACTGGCCAAGTGACCTCAGATAATTCAGTCTCCTAAGACCTCAGTTTCCTCAGCTATAAAATGTGAGTGGAGGAATAGAGGGTCTTTCAGCTCCAAGATGTTATGATGTAAAAATCTTGCCAAGACAAACATCTTAAGTTTGTTTTCTTGCATTTCCACACCTCCCTCCTCTGTACTTGACCTGCACATGGAAAATATCTGATGCCTCACCCTTCCACACCCTCACCAGACACTTAAGCAAATCCGAATGTTTCTTTTATAAAAGAGCTTGTGCCATATTTTCTGCACATTTGTCTCTGCTTTTCCAGTAAAATCCCTGCCACCTCCTCAAATCACAGTGGGTAAGCATTGTATCAGACAGATAGCTGATTTGGTTACTTCAGACATCTTTTTTTCTGTGGATCAGATGATGGCTTCTGGTCTACCTATTCACCTCTGATTTACCCTCAGGGGTTTTGAAGTAGGATGTTTCTCATTGTGGGGGGAAATGTGTTTGGGGAATTCCTTTGCCTATTCTGGCCTGACCGAATTCCAGTTGACAACCTCTGGGAAGAGTCACAAGCTGACATTTTTATTTCCATAGATATTGTTTGTCAACAGAAAGTTGTGAGGAGTTGGTTGGGGCACCATGGTTAAAAGCAGCTCTTTTGTTCCAATCTTTAAAGAAAATTAAAAATCCACTCTTTCAGATACCTCACTTCATCCAGCATCCACTGAAAATACGGTTGCTGACAGCCATGTCAGCGTGAAGATACAGAGCATCGGAGTGAGGGAGGACTTTCCACTTTAATGAGAATGTCCCTGCGCTAGTTTCCTCTGGGTCTGGCGCCCTTTTGGAAGCCTTAGGCAGCGGCCCACTGCTGATAGACTTACTAACATTTAACTTGCAATCTCCTACTTCCCAGAGAGGTGCTACGTTAGGGTGTAACATGATAGAAAAGGGCAAAGAACTTGGGTTGCTATGCACCCAGCACCAATCTTCTCTGATATCAAGGCCTTTTTTCATCTCCTCATGCAAAGTCCTCATGCAAAAATCAAACCAAAAAAAAGAGCAAAAACAAAGCACTTGAGTTGCATTTTTTTTTGCTTGAAGTCTCTCTCACTTTTACTTTTCATGTTCCTTTGAACATAGTTGTACCTCAGCCCTTCCTGATTTTGTTTTATTCTCCAAGACAGATTTTACTCTTTCCTTTCTAAAACATCCAGATGACCTTTGCTTTGGGCTTTTTCTAAATCACCATATGTTAGATAATTGTGCCCAGAGGAATTACTTTCAGAGTGGCCTAAACACAAAAGAAAAACACACAGCCAACTTTTGCTCTAGAGTAGTGCAAACATTTCCTTAAACCTAAGTGTCTCAAGAGGGAAATTGACAGAATAAACCTTTCACCCAGCGAGTCCACTCTGTGTAGTGCTTGTCCTGAATCCTTCTTCTTGAATTTTTATATCCCTGATTTATCTACTGTTTTGCCAATAAAAGCAGTCATGCTCTTTGATTTAAGTTTTTTTTACAATGGAAAAGTGACCAGAGAAAATGACTCAACTGAGTGTTTTATTAACGGAAAGAACTCATATGCCAGCAGCAACCCAAGCTCTTTGCCCTTCTCTATCATGTTACACCGTAATGTCGCACCTCTCTGGGAAGGAGGAGATGGCAAGTTAAATGCTAGCAAATCAATGTCTTTTCAGATGTTAGGTGCACTAAAGTGCCAACCACAAAACATAAGAACCTTCAGTATTGAGAATTGACATCTATTCATATAATTATCCATTACAAAGCAACTACCAAAAAAGGGGGCCTTCCCTTAACTGTTAGGCTTAACATGTCTTACAGGGTGTTGGCTGGGCTGTGCTTCCTCTGAAGGCTCTGCTGGAGGCCTCCCTGGCCTCTTCCCAGCTTCTGGTAGTTGCTGGCAAGCCTTGCCACTCCTTGGCTTGTAAATGCATCACTCCAATCTCCACCTCCATTGCCACATGGCCTCCTTCCTGTCTCTTCTCTTCTTAAAAGGACCAGTTATATTAATCTGCCTGGCTGTGAAAACAAAACATAATAAACTGGGTGGCTTAAACAGCAGACATTTTTTCTCACAGTTCTGGTTCTGGAGGCTAGACGTCCAAGATCCAAGTGCTAGCCTATTTGGAAGGACATGGGTTTTCGGAGGACACTATTCGACCTACTATATCCCCCTAAACAAATGATAATCTCTTCTGTATTTAAATGAAATAAATTCTTTAAATGTCTTTAGAAAGTGAAAGGAAAGCTCAGTGGATCCCCTAAGAATCTTTTCCATTTGGTCATCTACCCCATTGGTCCTCAAAGTGTGATCTAAGGACCACTTTGTCCCAATTCAGCTTCAGGGGGACTGATTAAAAATGCAGACTCTTAGCCATGGCCAGGTGGCTCAGTTGGTTGGAGCGTTGTTCCGTATACCAAAAAGGTTGAGGGTTCAATCCCCCTCCGTTGGGGCAAGAACAGGAGACAACCAATTGATGTTTCTCTTTCTCTCCCCTCTGTCCCCCTTCCTCTCTCTCTCTCTAAAAAAAAACAACCCAATAACATATCCTCAGGTGCGGATTTTTTTAAAATATATTTTATTGATTTTTTATAGAGAGGAAGGGAGAGGGATAGAGGGTTAGAAACATCGATCAGCTGCCTCCTGCATACCCCCTACTGGGGATGTGCCCGCAACCAAGGTACATGTCCTTGACTGGAATTGAACCTGGGACCCTTCAGTACGCAGGCTGATGCTCTATCCACTGAGCCAAACCAGGTAGGGCAGGTGTGGATTTTTTAAAATGCAGTTTCTTAGCCTTCACCCCAGATTTACTAAGTCAGAACTGCTAAGTGTAGAGGCCAGCAACCTGCATTTTAAACAAGCTCCTGGGGTTTTGTACACACTAACATTTGAGAACCACAGATCCACAGTGTCAGAAAATGCCTTATATTCCCCATGCTGCTACTTAAATTCAATTTTTTTTCTTTTCAGATGAAATTGAGAACAGCTGGTCAACAATTTTTTCTTATATTTGAACACCATTTTAAAGGTATTCCTTTCCCCCCTCCAGATCAAATAATATAAATTCAAATAATATTAACTCCTTAGTCTTGATAGGATGTATTTTCTAATCATTAAATCATTTATAAATTCTGGTCAAATTCTTGTCATCTCCAGAATCATAGGCAATACTTTTGACTATCATAGGTTTTATATTTCAGATTAGAAAAATCTAAATCCTACAGAAGTCACACTGAATCATCCTAATCAAAGTTATTTCCAGCTATGGGTGGGAGGAGGGGGGGTACATACTTACATATTAATAGTCTATGAGATAGAGTCTGCCTCTAATTCCTTCTTCCTCCCTTTGTGTCAACTTTGATGAGTGAGGAACCTACTAGCTTATGGGCTGTTTGTGTTCAGAGCCCTGTGGGGAGGCAACAGGGGGATGTGGAGGTGATGAGACTGGGAAAGAGGGTGTCATGGAGGTAAGACAAAAAGCTGAACTGAAGCTTTTGCAAGAGAAATGACTTGAGAACCAGTCATTTCTTTTTGAGCAACACAAAAATGACACTTGGTGAGGTCCATACATAGCATTGTGATTCTGTTAGAGTCTGAAGGTTTGAAAAACCTTGAACCAATAGCTGCTAATTCTCAACCATGAATTTTGCTCTCACCCGAAACAGAACTCCATGCTGATCCATCATTCACATATGCATTCAGCAAACATCCCAAGTGCTCTCAGTTTAGACATGGAAAAGCAGAGTTATAGCGTGTACCAAATTGTGCTCCAGTCCCTGGAATTTTGAACCATTCAATGGGTCAGGAAGGCATCAAAGAGTTGTGTGGGCAGAATTGTTATTGAATCTTAAAACTGAAAGGTATCTTGTAAAAGTATCACATTATTTTAGTAAACATAGTGTGAACTAAGAAATTTTCTGGAAAACTTCTCCAGGTTAAAGAAATGACTGTCCAGCCCAGCCAGCTTGGCTCAGTGATTGAACGTCAACCTGTGAACCCGGAGGTCACAGTTCGATTCCCGGTCGGGGCACATGCCCGGGTTGCAGGCTTGATTTTCAGTGTGGGGCGTGCAGGAGGCAGCCAATCGGTGGTTCTCTCTCATCAATGATGTTTCTATCTCTCTTTCCCTCTCCCTTTCTCTCTGAAGTCAATAAAAATATATATTTTTTTTAAAAAAGAAATGACTGTCCAAGTGAATCTTCATTTCCATCTCTATCACCAAACCTGGGATATTTCCAGAGTTGCATCTTCTCCTGAAACTATCATGCTTTGATTCCAATTGACTCCTTGGAGTACCCAGTTCCTCCTTTAAAATTCTGCCTGGGCACAAGGAAACCCCCTTTCTTTAGTTTTCCTTCATGCGGCTAAGACAGGCTGGCATTTAAAATTGACTTAGCTGAGTATAATGGGAGAACCAAAAGAAAATATAGACAACATAATCATAGGTTTTCAAGGTATAGAGAGTTCTGAGTCAATGTTGACAACAGCAGAAGGACTAGTACAATGTCAGAGGCGGATCTCTGCTAGGTGGCCTGAGGCAATAGCTTGTTTTCTGACCTCCAGAAGCCTGGCCCTTCCTACCAGACTGGAGCTTCTAAAGACCAACCAAAAGACACTGGTCTCCTAAGTCAGGTGCTGGGGGTTCCATGAGCACTCACTATTAGCAGAGGGAAGAGTCTTTTCTTCCTTATTGCCCCATTGCCCAACACAGTACCTGGACATATTGGGGCTCGATGTAATGTCTCTTGGATGAAAATTCAAAACTTTTCCTTATATAAATGACCAGAGCAAACCAAAGTCTTCCCACTTACTTCTAGTGTTAGATGTGAGGGCCACACTTTCCTCAAATTGTTGGGATTGCGACGATGGGCTTCCTGACTTTGGTGATCTGCCCCACCCAATCTGGAGCAATTTAGGGCCTTTCTCTCAGGAGAAGTTCCTTCTTCATACACGGGACAACTCAACTTCAACACGTGGACATAAGACGGGAGTCCTCATACACCCAGAAACAGGAGCTGCCGTGCAGACCTGACCTGAGATCAGCCAACCGACCTCTTCATTTTGAAAGAGAGGCTGGGGCCTAGAGAGTGATCAGTAGCTCTCCCAGCTCCCACGGCCATCAGTGGCGGAGATGCACCCAGGTCACTGAACACCCAGGCCTGTGTTTCACCTCAGCTCTCTTCATTGCTCTGCTCCTCTGCTTGGTGACTTCAGAAAAGCTGTGGGAAGCTGCTCTCACCTGGGGCCCACAGGCGATCCCAAGTCTCCCTCTCCTGTCCTCAGCGTCTGATGGGCCTCTTGCTAGTACCCTACTATTGTATCGCTTAAAATGCATGATGTCTAAACTCTTGCATTATCTAAATTATTGCAAAGTAATAGTTAAAAAATAATCGAAGTCTCAGGTCACAAGAACAGTCAGGGAAAGAGGCCTTGACACATGTATAAAGATAAGAAAGGAGAAAACTCCATTTTTAAACTTGGAAAGAGAACACTGTATGTGGTATTCATGTTATCATTGACTGACACTTTTCAACGAAAAACGTGATATTGATTAATTTGTTGGCCAGGATGAGGATAAGTGTTTGCTGGGCTCTGACTACAGTCAGTGTCTGTTCTTTTGCTGAAGAGGAATGTACCCGCTTTATGAATCGACGTGCTTTATGTACCGGCTGTGGCAGAGGCGGTGGCCGAGACAGCCTGAACACGGGAAATCACATTCGAAGGGGAAGCTCTGGGCTGGCAGAAGCGTGTTAACCTTTCATCCATGTCATTTGGGTTTAATATGTTAACTTTGTAGTAAAAGCTTCTTCTTTGAGCTCAGGGTTCATAAAAAGTGTTACTGGTCCTTGATGTTCCCAGTTGAGGATAGTAAGGAAAACAGAACCCTGAAAGCTCACATTGATTGAAGCAATGACGGAGCTGGGGGGGTCAGCCCAGTGCCCCGGCTCCTCCCCAGCCTGACAGAACTGAACGGCTATTCACAGCTGCTGGAGCCCTTCCAAGCTGCGAGTGTAAATGTACTTGTATCATCTTTGCAGAGAGGAACTGTGTAGTCCCCAGTGCTTCCTGGTTGATTCGGATCGACTGTTTATTTGTTTAGTCCTGTAATGATATTATCCACAGGGCTAGCGCCACACAGGGAGGATGAGGAATTCCTGGAGGAGGGCGGCTGTGTGTGTTTATTGCCCTGTCAGCTCTTCACGACAAAAGACAAAAGTTGCTGTAATTTGCGTGTTCCCACACACACATGATCCATATGGACAATATCGAGTATAGGTGCTGATGAAGAAAAAAATAAAGGATTAGCAGAAATCAAGATGCCAGCTGCCTTGTGAGAAAGGCAGAGAAATGCTCTCACAGTGAGCCTCTGATTAAACACCGCAGTTCCAGAGCTGGAAGGAATTCTGAGATGTTATCCATCACCAGAGGAAAAAAGAACCACCAGCTCTTGACTGACTTGGGCCTTGTGTTGCCTTGGACATTGAGCCTTTTTTTTTTTTTTCATGCTCAGCAATTTCTGTTGCCTTAGCAGGTTTCTCACAGCATTGTGGATTTGGAGGGACCATGGTTTCTCTTTTCCTCAGCACATTTGTTGATCGTTCAGTTTCAATGCCGTTCTTAGTTGTGGGCATATAATCAACGCCAACTCTAGTTCATCTTCTCAGTGTCAGACTGAAACCCCTAAAATGTGCTGCCAGTTAGTTCCTGATTGTTTTTCTGGGAGCCTGCAGCTCTGAAAGCATTTTACCTCAAGAACGTGCCTTTCATCCAAGAAACACACTACTTGAAAGAAAGGGCAAAATGAATCGACAGAGGCCGCCTATCACTCAGTGGCTGGCAAGCAAGAATGTGCTGAGGGACAGTTATGCCCAACCTTCTCGCTGATTGTGGGTCCACGATGGCCCTGCCACACAGAGGCTGCTGTCATGCTGTTTGATCCGTGCCCCCTGACTGTCTCACGCGGTTCACTGATGCCAAGACAGTGACAGACACTGCAGGGAGGGCTGACTGGGAAATAAATGCGAGTGGGATGGATGGCTGCCACAGGCCTTGAGAAACAACACTCACCGACAGGCTCGAACCACCCCAGCAAAGTGATACAACACTGCCAGCTGCCAGTGAGAAATGGTGGCACTTCAGACAGCCTGGGCTCGTTTTGACTAATGGGGTAAGGCAACCATCGGTGGATCATGAGTAGCAGCGGTCCCAGAAAATCTCCATTTGTGGTTCCCAAACAACGGAGACATTTCATGACCAACAACATGGGATCTTCCGGGCAGCATGCACTAAAGCACCCGTCCACTGAGGCCGACGCCTCCAACGTGTATCTAGTGAAAGCCGGGCGTACATAGTGTAATCTGAATCACAGGATAAAGGGGAATCGTGCTTAACAAGTGACCCGGAGATGGTTAGTGACCCTCAGGGCCCTGAGCTGATGAAGAGGCTGCAGTTGAGAGGCAGATGCTGCTGCGATTTGATGTAACCTCAGGCTGGTACCCACCAGCCTTGGAGTTCGCCTGTGCAGCTCCTCTAAGTAAGAAAGAAAACCTAGACGAATCCCCTCCCTTTGCTGGCTGGGTGCGAATGGGAGGCAAGATGGGAGGTGAGGGAATAAACTTGCCCTAGAACAACTCAATCAACTATGTTAAACAGAGGGGCTGTTATAAAAGCGAAATATAGACGGTGCATGTATTTTTAATGACCAGGACGAGGGTGCCCTGTGCAAACATCAGCAGCTCCTGCCTGCCGAGGGCTAGAAACGCGCCAGGCGCGAAGCTTGGGTTCCCTGCCACCCCCGCCTAAGGGCGCCTGCCTGGCCCTGCCAAAAATCATTGACAAATAAAGAGCTCTCAGAAATGGGCCCTACCTCTGGCCAAAGAGGAGAACCTCTTTTCCGATAAATATTTGGCCGGGAAGGGGGGAGGGGAGCCAAGAGTAACAAAGGGGGCCGGCGGCCTGGGTTTGTTTGCATTGCCGGCCGGCAGGAGCGGCCGGGCGCAGCTGACCACGGGCACAGATAGGTTAATTTCCACATGGAGCTGCAGAAACCCTATCCGCGGTTGCGAAGCGTGGGGTCAGCCCAGCATGTTAATCTGTTTAGCATGTGCGCCGCGCCGCGGAGCAGACCACCGGGGCGCAGGAGGCGCGCCGCAGCCCGCTCTCCG
>NW_005871048.1:40165633-40191115 GCF_000147115.1 Myotis lucifugus | reverse complement strand
AAGGCAAGTAAGTGTAGCGGGTGGCGGCGTTTCGAACCGGCCGCGCCCGCGGGCCCCTCGAGCCCGCCGGCCCTGGGCTCAGCGCGCCCTGGAGGCTGAGCGAGCCCGGTGCCCGGCCGAGGCTGGGGCCACAGCGGCTGGGGGACCCGCGGGCCCGAAGCGCCCCCTCCCCCGCCGTCGGGATGGGGGAGGGGAGCGCCTCCTCTCCGCGCTCGCACCGTGGGGGGGCAGGGGAGCGAGGGGTTAGCCATTTAGAACATTTTTAACTAATCAAAATATTTGCTGATGAGTATTTATTTTTACAAGAACTCGGTTTGGCTGGAGACTTCCCGAGCAACAATATGGGCTGCCGTACTGGGTTTGTGACGGAGCCAAGTGCGGTTAGGCTTATTGAATAGGCGCGACGACATCACTCGCTCCGGAGATGTTTCTCTGTTCTGGGGAAGAAGGTTTCCCAAGACCATCTTTCTGCAGATGGCGCTTAGAGCACAACCACATGTCCCCCAAAGCACGAGAGGCTGCGTGTATTATGTTTGGGCTGAATGAAAAGAGGAACGCACGCCCTTTCCTAACCAAGCAACAGAAGGGAAAAGAGCAGACAATGTCCCCGTCTTGAGAAAGGAAAGCCACAGCCTGGAGATTGGAGGGTAAATACAAACAACAGCAGAACTGGATTAACACCCACATCTATCTCAACACACCCCTCCAGCGTGCTCATCTTCCTTCCTCCCAACACTCAGGAAAGAATCACGTTTAACTTCACTGAAATAAAGTTGTTGAGTCTAGTCCAATGTGATTAAACAACTAGTTCATTCAAGTCATTGCAAAGCGGCTGGCCACTATCTAGGAAAACCCAGGAAAGATTAGGTCAAGTGTGAAAATGGACAAAGGAGGGTTCGTAATAAAGTACTTTAGATTGTAAAGATATCTGCAAAAATACTGGACTCTAATTTTTTAAATGCTGTTAACTAAAAACTGGATTAAAATCTCTTCATGCCCTAACCGGTTTGGCTCAGTGGATAGAGCCTAGGCCTGCGGACTAAAGGGTCCCAGGTTCGCTTCCCGTCAGGGATGTGTACCTTGGTTGTGGGTACATCCCCAGTGGGAGGTGTGCAGGAGGCAGCTGATCGATGTTTCTCTCTCATGATGTTTCTGACTCTCTATCCCTCTCTCTTCCTCTCTGTGAAAAATCAATAAAATATATATATTTTTTAAAAATCTCTTCATAACAGTAACAGTCATTAAGAAAATGGATTGCTATGGCATGAACTCCTAATTATTAACCTCGAACCATGTAACAGTTAAGAAATACTCCCTAAAGAGGACATCTCAGGGGCTCTGTCCTGGGGAAAGGGAACTGGGGCCTGGTTCTCCTGAAGGGGGCATGGCTTGCAGGGCATCCCTGCTGAGAAGTGCCTGCAGGAAGTGTAAATGAGCATACATGCTCAAAATCGGAAGTTGGATCAGAGAAGCAGAACATAAATCTACCCATCATGAAAAAGAAGACTTCCCAAGTGCAAGATGAGACAGAATCCCACCCCACGTCAAGGCACAAACCAAGACACAGAACTGGTTCCTATACATAGAAAAGAAAATATCTAAAGAGTTCTAGAGACTCTCAGCTCAGTATCACTTGGTAGTGGCATCTGGTAACTTTCAACGGCCAACATTAATACTAGGATAAAGAAGTCAAGTCAACTGTTAGGAATAGTGAACCCACATCTCCCTTTATTCTATATTAGAGCTTTTTATTCCATTTGGGAGCCACAACTAAAGATATTTGGAGAATTAAAACAGTCTTCCTTCTTTCCTATACTTCCTTCACTTATTTGGTTTATATTGGTCATTACGTGTCCTGATTTTACTGACTTAATGACAGTTGCCACCTATCTAATTTTGGCCCCAGTGCTCCTCCAAATCAAAAGTAAATGATCCGTGTCTCCATGAAGAGTGAAAAGAGCTTGTGGCTTCTTTTGATCAAAGAGATCCATGGCTCTGAATAAAACAGAAAAGAAAAGATGGCACTAATAAAAATTGCCTGCACTTTATATTATTTTGAAACTGGTTGGCAGAGATGAAGAAACTAAGGAAAGTAAACATTTCAAAAAAACAACCAAAAAAATCATAGCTGAAGAACTTAAATCCTTTGGAATCAAAGAAGAGAACATTTTTCAATATTTCCAACCTGAATTTTCTTTGCTCAGTGACTCCAGCCAAGAAAAGCACACTTTGCTCCTGCCAGTCAAGAGAAAGACATCAGTAAAGTACCTGGGTGTCCAGTAAGTCAAGAAACCTGCCTGTCAGGAAGGTGGCGTATTCCCATGCCTAACCTAGGCTTCTGATGACCTCTCACCTCCATGTGAGAGTGTCTCCGTCAGCTCAGGATACCGTAACAAATACCATAGACTGTGTGACTTAAACAAATAACAAACATTTATTTGTCATAGTTCTAAAGTCTGGGAAGTCCAAGATCAAGGTGCTGGCAGATTCAGTTCTTAGGGAGGGCCTCCTTCCTGGCTTGCAGACATTTCCCAGTTTTCACATGGACACAGAGAAGTGAGTGTTGGTCTCTTCCTCTTATAAGGACACTAACCTACTGTGGGGGAGGGGACATCCTCATGAACTCATCTGAAGCTAATTATCTCCCAAAGGCCCCACCTCCCAATACCATGGGGGTTAGGGCTTCACCATATGGATTGGGGGGAGGGGCACACTCAGTATACAACAGGGGGGCACATTTCATGGCAATGCAGCTATTGAGCTGATAGGAAGGGAACAGTGTGGGGCAAATCCCACCCCACGTCAAGGCACAAACCAAGACCCTGCAAAGGGCCCACCTCCCCCTTTAAACCTTTCTCCATCTTCCTTTTCTGAAACTCTCATCCCTCTATTAGAATTTTTGCCATCCTCATTTAGTTCTGAGCCTAAACTACTTTGGTTTAGTTATATTCCAAGGCCCCAAATGTATCAATGACAATGGTGATATGATGATTACAGAGCTAATGTTGATTTGACCTGTCTCATATGCCAGTGCTTTGTATTTATAATTTTCACAACAAATCTGTGAGATAGGTATTATTAGTGCCCCTTGACCAATAGAAAACTGAGGCTCAGAGAGGTTAGGTAGCTTTTCACCAGGTTAACTAGTGGTGGAACTGGGTCTCAAACCATTGGCCTACTGAGCCTGAGCTCTAACCAGTTCACTGTCACATAATCCCCTCCTTATGCACACAGTGGGTCCCCCAAATTCTGTAGAGAATAATAATGTTAAAGTCTATTTCAATGTTCCTGGGATCAAAGAACGCCTAAAATTTTGAGTCTCAACCCTTTTCTTACTGGGTAGAAAAATTATATTTCCAGTTTCTATGCTGTATTAATTCTTACTCCCTCCCCCTTCTTAAACTGAGGTCTTTTTCCATCACTTATAACTAGATTCTGTTTTGTACCTCACCTGAGCCTGTGTGTTTCCATTGGTTGTAATGAGTGATTGACAGCTTTAATTTTTAGATGCATTAAACATCAAAGTGTGGAAAATTTTATTTATCCCATTTGTTATTCTAAAAAATCAAAGACTAATAAGATATAGGAAAAAAGTCAGACTTGCATGGAACTGAGTTTCCCAGGGCCCCCAGTAGGTACATGGAATCAGGGCCAGAAATGAACCCCAAGCTTGCTGAAGAGCTCCAAGAGGAGAGAGTACAGAAGCCCAGTTAAAATGCACAATGGGCCTAGGAATGGCCTCCTATTATGACAGTCTTTGGACTAAGAGTTGGATATCCATCAATCAGAGAAAATATAACAGGGCCAGGAGTCCTGGTTAGCTCATGGGTCTCAAGTGTACAAAGCTGGTAATGCTGGTGGTTTCCCTTCTGAGTACGTATACTCACAAATTGAGGGGCAAATCTTGTCAAGCACCTTGAGTGCCTCTGAGGAAAGCATCATGGAGAAGTTACTGTATTTTCTACAATGATGTTGCCTCATTCCATCACCAGAAAGTATTTTTTCCCAAATAACGTGATTGATGAACTAAATAGCTTTTAAATCTCAACGGATGCATGTTGTTTAGATAAGCCATTTGTCTGGGGTTCCAAATGAAAAAGAGGATCCATCCCCCAGAATTCCTCGAACACCAGGTGCCCTTATAAGGGCCAGACTTGCCTGGAAAGGAGAACAGAATGACTCTGCCTAGTGAATCCCCCAGGCTTCACATTCCAAAAGTGTCCCATTAAATGAGTCCAAGCAGTTGCTTCTGAAATCATAAATTCCAAAAGACAATGAAAGTTACAATCACGAGGGGTAACAGAAGCCAAACACATTAGGAACATGTTCCTTGAGCAAATAGCCTAATTCCGGACACGCGGGAACACATGGTTTGCCTCAAACATGTTTCATTTTGTCATCGCACTGAGTGCACAGTATTTCTCTTTGGGTGCAAGAGTGATTGATTTCGTTGGGAGAATTGTTTGTAAGAACATGAAAGTTGCCAAAGCAAACACGTTGGAGGGAAGTGTGGAGAAGGGGAGTAAGAGTATTTGGAGTAGAACTGGGTATGGGAAGTTCATGCAGAGGTGAGACAGTGAGATGTAGAACAAATAAAAACATTCTGCACACTTCATCTACATAAATTATGTTCAGAAATTCACTCTGTGTAGACATTCGCTGTGCAGCTACAACGCTCCCTAGTGTGCCTCTAGAATGTGGGCACTCAGCCAGTTTTTAAGTGAATGATTTGTAACTTTTCCTCCACATAAATTAATCTATTAACATTTAGATCATCCCGATTTTAATCCACAAAAGTCATGTAGTCATTGAAAAAATTCCTCTAATCTATTTGTCTTGTATGATAGAGTTCTATTACTGACTTGTATTAAAATAGATTGTCTTGAGCTATGTTGACAAAGTAAAAAACATTAAGAATATTTCCTTTGATCTGTTTCTCTCCCATGAAAAAAAGAAAAACTAAAAAGCTACCTAATGTCCTGGCTGCTGCGGCTCAGTTGGTTGTGCATCATCCCATGCATGGAAAAGTTGCTGGTTCGATTCATGGTCAGGGTACATGCTTGGATTGTGGGCTCAGTCCCCAGTAGGGGGCGTGCAAGAGGCAGCCAATCGATGTTTCGCTCTCACATCAATGTTTCTCTCTCCCTTTCCCTTTCTCTCTAAAGATCAATTTTAAAAAAATATTTTTAAGTTACCTAAATAATACATAGTAGCATTTAAAATTATGTGAGTTTGAAATGTTCCTTTTGGTCATTTACTTTAAATGGTCATTTACTTTAAGTTACGCTAGAGATGATAATTTTTTTAGTTCTTATCTGTCTGTAGATATTAGCTTCTAAGAGATGTAAAGGTGTTATAAAATACTCACGATGCTGCCCAGCCAGCATGGCTCAGTGGTTGAGCGTTGACCTATGAACCAGGAGGTCACAGTTCGATTCTGGGTCAGGGCACATGCCTGGGTTGCAGGGTTGATCCCCAGTGGGGGGCATGCAGAAGTCAGCCAACCAATGATTCTCCCTCATCATTGATATTTCTATCTCTCTCTCCCTTCCTCTCTGAAATCAATAAAAATACTTTTTTAAAAAATAAAATAAAATACTCAGATACTTAGATGCTTAAGTGAGCAGTTATGTCACAAACTAACAAGTGGAAATTTTTTGTTTACTCCATTAGCATTATGTTTTCCATATAGCTATTCTTGGAGTACAAAAGGAGGACTTGTGAAAATTAGCAATAGACTATCCATATAAACATTCTCACTTTAAAATGACACTCTAAGTACAAAATAAGTAATTTAAACCCAGAGAATAGAGACTTTTAAAAATCATCATCCAAGGATATGTTTTTTATTTTAGAGAAGGAAGGAAGGAAGAGAGAGGAGAGGGGAGGGGAGGGTAGGGGAGGGGAGGGGAGGAGAGAGGTGTTGTCTAAAGGTCTCCCCAGATTCCTTCCCACATGGGTTTCTCCAATGAGCATCTGACCATGTCAGCAGGCTGCATCATAATGAGTAAGCAAGTGAGCAGAGAGAGGACCACCTAAAGAGAGAGAGGGTGTATCAGCAAAATGGAAGACACAATCTCTCATACCCTGAGCATGGAAGTGACATCCCATGGTTTTTGCTGGATTTTCTTTGATGGGAGCAAATCACTATGTCCAGCTCATACTCAAGGGGAGGGATTACATCACTGGGAGTTATGTCAGAAACTCCTTACATGTCCATGATCACTATTGGGGGTATGAACCGTGTCCAGGGCCAGGGGTGAACCTGAGGAGGGGCAGTGAAGGATTAAAGAAGACAGACAATGGAATACAGTTAGGACCAGGTGGATCACCGCCTGGATGAGGAAACAGTGACACAGCCTGTAAGCCAAGGCTTTATGTTATAGTCAGATCACACAAAGCAAAACAAGGGGAGTGGTCAACACATTTTACAATGTTCTTTTTTTAAAAAAATATATATTTTATTGATTTTTTACAGAGAGGAAGGGAGAGAGATAGAGAGTCAGAAACATCGATGAGAGAGAAACATCGATCAGCTGCCTCCTGCACACCCCCCACTGGGGATGTGCCCGCAACCAAGGTACATGCCCTTGACCGGAATCAAACTTGGGACCCCTCAGTCTGCAGGCCGAAGCTCTATCCACTGAGCCAAACCGGTTACAGAGTTTCAAATCTATTTCATTACTCAAGCCTTGTTTTGGCAGCACTTGTTGCACCTCCCACAGCCCCTTAGCTACCTAGGAACAAGGTATCCTAGGAATAAGGTATCCTATAAGGTCAAGCTTAATTGTGCTAGGAGGGCTCTTCCCCCAACCTGGGACTTGTATGTGGCTCTGCCACAGGTCAGTCTGAGGCTTGACCCTATGGCCGCTCCCTACAGGGGTACACTTCCCTTGCATCCTAGGCCCATCCTAGGTTCTCACAGTGTGATTCCTGAACCAGCAGCAGCACCTGGGAACTAGTTATAAGTGCAAATTCTCAGGCCCAATCCAGCTCTCTTGCATCAGAAACTCTGGGAATGGGACTCAGCATGCTAACAAGCCCGCCAGGTTGTTCTGAGCATGCTAACGTTTGAGAAATATTGCCTTAAAAGCAAAGGGAATAGAGCTGGTTGAACCTCCCAATTTCTCTCCTACAAGACCAGGAACTCAGGCATGGGAAGGTCTACCCATATTGTCAGCATACCCATGACCACTAATGGTTTTTTAATAATAAGGACAACGGTTTTAAATAATGAGGACAATGGTTTTTTATAATAATCATAAACCAGGAGACATCTTACAGTGGTACCTCATATGGCATAGCCAGATTTTTTAAAATATATATATATTTTTTTATTTTTAGAGAGGAAGGGAGAGGGATCGAGAGATAGAAACATCAATGATGAGAGAGAATCATTGACTGGCTGCCTCCTGCACACCCCCTTCTGAGAATTGAGCCCACAACCCAGGCATGCACCCCTGACCGGAATCAAACCCAGGACCCTTCAGTCCACAGGCAGACGCTCTATCCACTGAGCCAAACCAGTTTGGGCTAGCCAGAAGATTTTTTACTTGGACTTAAATTTTTCAACCTAATGGACCTCATTCACATAACTCCAAAGGCTGGTATTTGGTAGGTTTAGAGACCAAAGATCACCTGAATAAACAGCTAATCAGTAAAGTTTCATTTGGTTGTCTAAATGCCAAATTTGTTCAAATACCTTGATTCTGTAAGTGGGCTCTTCTTAAACACTGTATTTGCTCTAAAAAAAAAATGACCACAGGTGTAAGTTATGAGGTGGCTAAGAAAACTAATTATATGCACTAAGTTCTTCTATGAAATGCTATAGCAAAATGTCTACTCTGCCCCAATAGTGTCCTTTTGGTCTCTTTATCATCCTCTCAAACTCATCATCTTTGGGAAGGCTCCATGGTATTGTAGAAAGTTAATCTGCAGCATGCATTGGACAAGGGGGAAACACAAGGTAAGGAGACCAGATGGGAAAAAAATATTTCAGTGGTACAGGCACAGGCTAATAGGGCCCTGACCTCTGATTTTTAACAGAGGAGGAGAAGGGAGAAAAGGCAAATCTTTACAGAGGAAGAATTGATCGGACTTAGTGACAGGCTGAATGTGAGAACATAATGAAAGGATAAAAAAGATGATTCTAAAAATGTTAAGCCTGAGTTAATAAGAAAATGGAGAATTGTGGATAGAAGTAAAGCAGTCAAAAAGGAAGCTAATTATGGAAAGATGCTTCTCTTAAAAAAAATAGTGGATATGTTTAGCAGGTGTTGGAAATGTAGTTCTAGAGTTTGGAGAAGATATTGGAGATGAAATCTGGTTATCACTTAAATAAGAGAAGGCTTGATGCAATGTCTCTAAGTCGCATCACCATGATCATCAGAGTTTGTTCTCCCTATGCCTCGCTCACTATCTTCTTCACTTTTCCCAGCCGGCTCCAACTAGGAGTGTTGCCCTCTATCCCTTAATCCCCTTCCACCCTTTATCAGTATGGAAATTAAGAACAGGCTATAGATGACTGAGACCTGTCTCTAAAATCACTCCTCCTCCTCCTTTTCCCAAAATTACATATTCCCATTGTGGCATCAATATAATAGAAATATGCTGGAAGGGTTAAACATACTTCAACAGTTAATCACATAACTGACCCTTTTCCTGACCTTTACATCCAAAATCATTCTAGGCACTGCCGAAGAAACCTCAGACTGTGGTGATCAGAATAGGAGGGTCTGTTGGTTGCTTTATATGCTTTGGTCTCTCAGTTTGATGAAGTTCCCGTATTCATTTCCTGCTCACTGAAAACATTCTACTCTTTCTTGCTATTTTGTTTTAATTTTTATTGATTTCAGAGAGGAAGGGAAAGGGAGAGGGAGATAGAAAGATCAATGATGACAGAGAATCATTTGATCAGCTGCCTCCTACACGCCCCACACTGGGGATCGAGCCTGCGACCTGGGCATATGCCCTGACCCGGAATCCAACTGAGACCTCCTGGTTCATAGGTTGACCGCTCAACCGCTGAGCCACACCGGCTGGGCCACGTTATTTTTTATATATTCTCTTCTCAAGTATGATTTATCTTCTTCAAGGCTCATTTTAAACATTACCTCCTCTGCAAAGTCTTCCCTGACCCTACCAGACATAGTGATTTCTTTCTCTGGGATCTTATATTAATTAGTTCATACTTCTAATAAAGCACATTATATAATATTTTAAGTAGTATCTATGTCTTCTTCATCACAACCAGATGTCTTATTTTTCTTTTTACCTACAGCATATCACACCATGCCTGAGATATAGTAGATGCTCACTAAGTGCAAGATGAATTCATGAATAAATGATCAAGTGTAGGTCTTTGGTTTCCCTTGATTATTTGTTTTAATGGCAATATCAGTATTTTAATGTGATCTTTGTTTGTATTTTCTTCTACCGTTATGCTATTTTATGCCTATAGTGCTATACAGACCCAATAATCTGGTAACAAATTCCCAAGTGTTGACACTTTTTATAGTATTTCATAAGAAGTGGTTTTTTAGTGTTAATTTTCATGTATTTTACTGAATTTTAAAATGAAAATGTTTACAATTTTTTTCAAGAATTTCGATGAAATTAAACAAAGTAATAGGTCTTAAGTTGCTTTATTTTTAAAATAATTAATGTTTTCAGGCAAATCAAGAAGTGAACAAAAAAATTAAGCTAATTACCGTGGATTTTTAAAATAACAAAACCAGATTTTTGTCAGATACCCACGAACTGGTTCTTCTACTCAAGTCTCAGATTCTGTGTGGTCCCTTCTGGCTTCTTTAAACAGGTGGGAGCCCATCCAAGTGAACAGGTAAACGAATGGGTGGAATAAAAGAAGTTAATCTCTCTCCACATATAAATTTCCAAAAATAATAGGATAGTACATGTGTGTCAAAGTAGTAAACCACTAATAATATATAGAACTCCAAATTCCTAGTGGAAATAAAATAATAAAGACACTCAAGGAAGAGAACAAGTACCATGGTTAAAAGACGGGCACCAGGACTCAAAACTTGTCTGAAATCCAGTCACTCATGATTTGGTCTGCTTACAGTAGGAATTTAGATTGTTTTTATGTCATGGTCCACTTACAGATTGTCAGGCCAGATCTCATGGACAGAATCTGCATTAAGCCCCTGGTGTAATTGTGCCAGTTGTTGATCATGAAGGCTGAACACATTCATTGCTAATGGAGATTTTTAACAACTTAAACTAATGGTAGTACTGGTTAAGTTACCCTATGCTTTAGTGGAGGGAATAAGAGAGTTACAACCATGTTTAAAACATTTCACTTATAATAGTCCAAAATTGCTAACCAGGTAAGGTAAAGTAAATTGCTTTGCTTAGAAAGAGATTAATAAGTACTACCCTTTAAATACTCAATACCTTACTTATCATTCTATTTCCAAAATAAGACACATTTCCAAAAACCAAATTAAAGCCTGGCTCTAATAATGAGGCAAATTTTTAAATCTTCAACAGAGCCTATGCATGCAAATGGTGCTTCCTTCTAAGCAATCACCCTGGGCGGCCATAACAATACCAGAGATGCTGTCACTCCCAAGAATAGTTTGAGAACTCTCCTTCTGTGGCCAGTTTACACAAGATGATAAATCTTCAGGGACACTTTGGCTTTGCTAAAAAACTGTTTTACCTAACTTGATCATCTGCTTTATTCACAATATCTTAGTCTCAAGCACATTTGGCTCTTTGTAAAAAATCAATTCCACCCTCAAATGATAAAGTTTTTCAAATAAATGGACAAATATTTTTATGTTCCAAAAAGTCTTCAGCACTGGGCCTATTAATAGAAAATACAAATAAAAACGATCAGTCTTTTTTTGTTGTTGTTGTCCATGTTAAACATTGTTTATATAGCCCTAACCGGTTTGGCTCAGTGGATAGAGCGTCGGCCTGCAGACTGAAAGGTCCCAGGTTTTATTCCGGTCAAGGGCATGTACCTTGGTTGCGGGCACATCCCCAGTGGGGGGTGTGCAGGAGGCAGCTGATCGATGTTTCTAACTCTCTATCCCTCTCCCTTCCTCTCTGTAAGAAATCAATAAAATATATTTTAAAAAATAAAAATATATATTTTTAAAAAACATTGTTTATATATACCTGTTGCAAGGACAAGGCTAAATTCATTGCTGTTATTAATTATGAGAAATCAACCAATGAAAGATCTTCTCATCAGCAGAGTTCTATTAATGAAACACTGGCTGAAGAATCTTTTACATATTTCTTTAACTTTTTATTTTGAAATAATTATAGGCTCACAGGAAGTTGCAAAATTAGTACATAGAGTTTCATGCACCCGTCAACCAGCTTCTGCCAATGGTGACATCTTATATAACTGCAGTACAATATCAAAACCAGGAAATTGGCATTGTATAACTCCGTTATGTAAGGCATTGGTTATAAGAAGACTTGTCCATGCTCACCATTTGTACATGAATTCGCGCGCGTGTGTGTGTAGTTCTATGCAATTTTATCCCATTTATAAATGTGTGTAACCACAGTTAGCAAGGCACAGAACTCTTCCACAACAAGGAACTCCCTCCTGCTACCCTTTTATATATGAACCTCTCCCTCCCTTTACCTGGCAACCACCAATCTGTTTCCATTCTATAGTTTTATTATTTCAAGAATGTCATTTAAAGAGAATCACCCAGTTGTAACTGTTTGAGGTTGACTTTTCACTAAGCATAAAGCCTTTGAAATCCAGTTCATTGCATGCTCCAATCATTTATTCCTCCTTATTGCTGAGTAATATTTCACTGTATGAATATGCCAGAGTTTCACACATTGAAGGACATGGATGTTGTTTTGTTTTTATTTTGCTATTATTACAAATAAAGCTGCTATGGACATTTATGTACAGTTTTTTCTGTGGATATACATTTTCATTTTTCTGGGATAAATGTCCTAGCGTATGGTTACTGGGCTGTGGATATACATTTTCATTTTTCTGGGATAAATGTCCTAGCGTATGGTTACTGGGCTGTATGCATATTTTGTTTTGCAAGTACCTGACAAACCTTTTCAGAGTTACTATACCATTGTACGTTCACACCATGAGAGATCCAGTTTCACTGCATCCTTGCCAGTAGAGAAACTGAATATTGCCATTTTAAGTTTGGATATTCTGTTAGGTATGCAGTATTTTTAACTTATTTTCTGAAATTACTGATTCAATTTATATGACTGTTACTATGATAATTCAGTAGGAATGATTTTGTCTTCACAATGTATTTCTGAGTATGAACTCTAAGACATATATTAATTTTTAGATTTAAGATTATAAAAAGATGTGTGCTCTACTTCAAATTTACCAATGTCCAGTAGCAAGCAATCAAAACCTAACGTCAGTCTCTTCCCCCTGGTCTCATAAATTTTCCCAGGGCACGAACATGCCCTTGCCTAAAAATGCTCTCCTTCGGGGCGGGGGGGGGGGGGGGGGGTAAAAGTCCTACTGGGTGCATTCTCTTATTTTAATTGGGGTAGGAGGAGACTAATGATGGACTATACTTGTTGTCTCTGGTTGGTCACCCACAGCATGAATTCATGAGAGAGCTGGCTTTGTGGCTGATTGCTAGGGATGCTGGGAGAAAGCCAAACAGTCATAATTCTGCAGTTTTCCAGTGCTTCTTCTTTTCTAGAAAACAGCTTTTCTATTTTCAAAGTTAACTGGCCTGTATGATGACCCATAGATGGGACAAAGTATACACTGCCAGGTTAGCTGCAAACACTTTACTTTCAAGCAGAATTCAAAGCACACTTGGCAGGCTGTTGCATCACGCACTTGCACATCTGAGATAGAACAAACTGGATGCAATTTACTTTCTTCTCAAGTTCATGCCATTCTTTGTGAAGAGGCCCAAAGTACTTACTACTAGTGTGAGGGGCTAAAATGGCAAGTAGGAAATAGAATCCAATTACAAAAGTAGCTGTGGCTTCTGCTCTCCTTACATTCACCCACAATTACATCTTGAAAATGATGTGACTAATAGTTGCTATGGTAAAATATTACATCATATTTATTTACCTACTTGTAATCATAAAATTACCTCTGCTGTTTGATAACGACATGGTTTTGGGGGGCTGGAGTTTTGAGGGGTGGGGGTGTTTGTTTTTAATTTCCAAGTAAGGTAAACCTTTCCAGTGTCTGCCTGCCCTTCTTGACTTATATAAATTGACTTACCATTTATATTGCCTTATAAATAGGAGCTTGAGCAAGTGAATTTCAAAAAACCTACTGATGAGTAAAAGAAACCAAAGACTATATATACATTGCATGATTCCATATATTTGAAGTTCAAGAGCATTTAAAACTGCTCTAAGGTGAAAGCAGTAAGAACAGTGGTTGGCAGTGGGTTGGTGTTGACTAGAAAGGGGCATGGAGAAGTTTTCTGGGGCATTTAAAATGTTCAATAACTTGATCTAGGATATGGTTACACAGGCGTATGTATATATGTATAATCCATCAAGTTGTGTGCTTAGGAGCTGAGCAGCTTATTGTGTTATTCTTTAATTGAAATTGAAATTAGCAACCGAAATGGAAAAAAAAAGGTTTGATGGTAAAATCAGAGACAGAATAGATTTTTGGTTTTTCATTTCAAAGTTTCCAGGATTTTTAAAATTTTGAAAATTATTATTTCCCCCCAATGCAAATGAGTCACTCTTCTCATTTCTTCTCTGTTCTGCCCCTTCCAACTTCTTAACTAGTTAGATTTATGTTGCAATGTCATGCATATTGTAACTGTTAAATTAAAATATTGTGAAGCAGGGTGTGGAAGCAGTAAAATTCTATTAAGATCAGTTTAGGCCTTTAAAAATTCCATAATTCTTTTCACTCACATGATATCTTTCATTCCATTTTTGAAGTTTGGATCCAAGGAATTTTGCATGCTGTGGGTTGACATTTGGTTAATAGCATAGTTTGCTGAGGTTCCATTTTCTAAATTAACAATATCAAGAACAATGACCTGATGATATTTCTTTGTACATGTGACTCTTTTCCAAAAAAAAGGATTGGGGCAACAGAAAATGAGAGAGGAAATCAAACCCTCTTGGCCACCTTTATTCTAGAGCAAAGTGTGTTTCAAATTTTTGTAAAAATATCAGCTACCACGCTGTTACCAAGAAAATGAGCAAACAACTCCACACATACACAAAATATGTAGTTGTAATATGTCTCCTATTTCTCATTTCTATCTCGTTTCCCTAATATTTTGTGTCTTGGCTATGAAAAAGATAAAATCTGCATATATCAACATATACACCATGCGGATTAAATTAACAGCTTTCTTGAGGTATTGAACCAAATCAGGTTTAACTTCTTAAGACATATTTGGGAATGGGCTAAGAGGGATGGAAGAAGGCTGAGGAGTATAGTAACAATCTGTCTGGATAGTAGTAGGTGCTCAATAAACATTTCCTTTTTATTGTTGATAGTATTACAGACGTCTCCCAATGCCCCCCTCCCAGCCCCTGCCCCACCCCAAACCCCAGGCCTTCACCACACTATTGTCTGTGTCCATTGGTTATGCATATATGTATAGAAGTTCTTTTTCCTTATAACAAATTATTTATGCAAGTGAAGAAATCCTAAAACAGTGTGCGACCAAGGCAGTGGAACAGAGGGGCACCTAAGATTGCCATTCCCAAATGCCAGAGTTGGATATTCCACGTTTAAGAAAAGGGTGGGTGGGTGGAGGGTTTAAGACCAAGCTCTAATAGACAATAGGAGAAATCCCTAGGAAGACAGATGGGGAGAGAAATAGCAGCCTACCGAATGCAAAGGGGTGCTTTCCAAGACGGGAACAGGAAACTGGGGGCCCTTTCCCACTCGGCTGTCCCCACCTCTCTGCTGCGCTGCATGTCCTAACGCTTGGCCTTCAGCTGGGGGCGAGGGTGAAGGGGCTGTGGTTGGATGGGAAAGGGGGGCCTGGCAACAGGTGGGAAGGTGGCGGACTTTTGTCTCCGGGAAGGAAATCGGCTGCGCTGGAAGGGTGGAAAGCAGTAGCGCTCAGGACTTGAGTCTTGGGGATCCTGGCGTTCTCGCCAGCGCCCGGGGCTCCCCTAATTAGAGGAGGGATGCAGGGTGGCATTAGTTCCCAAGCGGTTTAATCGAGCCTCTCTTCAATGGCCAGGGATAAATGTAGCCACTGTTACTCTGTGCTGAATGGGTCGCAAAGACTCCCGCCCGCCCCCCAGCGTGGCCATTCAGGGCTCTTTTCACAACCTCTAAGCGTTTCAGTTCCCGGGCCTAGCGACACTCCAGAGCGCTCCTAATTAGTCTAATTAGAAAGGTGGATTGATAGATGGAAAGAAGACAGCGTGGGTTAGGAAGATGCTCAATGCTGCCAATCTCGGCTGGATTGCCGCTTATTCTTTCCGGAAAGAAAAGGCCGCAAAGAAGGAGGTCGGAGCCGGAGCCCGCCCGCGCGGAGGCTCTGCTCCGGCCGGATTTGCGGGCCGGGCGGTCGCTGACCCCGCGCTTCCCGCAGCCAGGGCCTGGCCGCAGGCACCTCCCGCTTCTCCAGGGGAAGTCTCCGGGCCGCGGGCTGCGGAGCCCGGCGGGAAGGCCCGTGGATGAGAGGCGCACGGGCTCTCGCCCCTGAATGGCGTCTCTCCGCTTCTCCGGGCACCGCGGCCACCGGTTTCTCATCCGAAAAATCGTGCGGAGGCGTGGCCCAGAGGCCCAAAGACCGGTGCGGGGCTGCGCGTCCGGCCGCGCCACGTGGCCGCTCCCGGCGCCCTCCCTCCACGGCCTGGCTTTCAGTCGGCGCAGTGCCTCCTCCCCATAAAGCTGAAACCCCAAGCAAGGAAAAATTGGTTTGGGGACGAGGCTTAATTGCGCGCGGCTTCGGGTGGGGTGCGTGCGAGGTTTCTGTGCCCTGGTCCCGGGGCAGGGCCCTCCACCCGCGCCGCTCGCTTCCCGGGGTCTGGGCGCGCTCGCGGCCGCTCGCAGGGACCTCGGGCGCAGGGGGGCCACCTGGCGAATTCCAGCTCCGGCGCGGCCGGGGGAAGGCGGGGAGGGCGCTGCGCGGGTGGCTTCGAGAACACTGAACCTTTAATTGGGCTATAAATCAGACAGGGGAGTGCGGTGGAGTTTGTGCAGGTGTAAAAACAGAGGGGAAAGCCCTGGCCGAGCAGCCGAAGCGCCGGGGCAGGTCAGAACCTCCGGCAACTCACATCTAGATAAGTCCGCTGACAACAAAATAAACAGTGGAGAGGGCCGGGCGGCGGGAGCGCGGTGGCCCCGGCCCGCGCGCAGCGGCACGGCGGCCATCGAGTGGCAGGCGGCCTCTCTTGGCTTTTTGTTTGGGGCTTTTTAGGGTGCGGGGGTAGATAAGAAGGAGAGGCAATATTATCTCCCCTTTCGCCCTCTTGCTCGCCGCATCGCGTCCTGGTGGGCAGAGGACTGTCAGGCAGTGAAGGTTTGGGGAGTGCGTGCTGCCTCACCCGTCCCTGCGAGGTCTGGGTGCCCGAGCTGTCGGTGTCCACGATCGGCGTTGAGCACCGGACGGACTGGCGAAGGCGAGAGACGACGGGTCGCGGCGCCCCCTCCCAGACTGGGCGTTACCGAGAGACAAACCCTCGGCTCCCGCTTCATTTTAGGGGCGGGCGTGGGGGAAACATTGCCGCTCCCCAGGCCCAGGAGGTAACAAACCAAGTAGAAAGGGTCATCAAATATTAATTCGGTGCACCGCTCGGGAGCAAAACTCTGTCAAAGCCCCATCGAGACGTTGGCACAAGCGGCGAACGGATTCACAGACGAAGGAAAACAATACAAGTCTCGTTAGATCATTTTTCTGGACATTGTTTAAGGTCTGAAAGGGACCAAATCGTTTCAAAATGTTGCCAGTAAAAATTATCCTACGTGGAATGCAACTAATCCTTTTAGGTTCCTGTCAACTGTTTCCACAAATGGAATCCGATTTTTCAAATCAAAGATCCAAAAGTCCTTAGGGAGAGATTTATTACATGCCAGAGCTTTAGTTACAGAATAGAGTTACAATAACAACTTGCACCCACCAACTCCCTAAAATAAGGGATCCCATCCCACACATTCTAAAGACCTGTATGTGTGTGGGAGGGTGGCAGGGGGGTAGTTTGCTGGATTCCTACTATGTATAAAGATGGACGGAAGGGGGGGGGGAGAGGAGGCAGGCAAAGAAATATTAAATTCCTTAAATAGAAAAACAACACGGAGCTCTTCAGCATGTTATTTTTGTCCTCTGTACCCCTAATTACTTTTGAATAAGAAAACAAGACCCAAACCTGATGACTTATCCACAATCTCTTGCCGATAACTTAAAGGTGAGGTTAATACTTGAATAGTTTACAGACTATTGAGGTTTTTTAAATGGTTCTGTTAAATGGATAAATGAAAAAATTACCTTGTTAGCCCTCCCTCCACCCCATTGTTCCCTGCTGAAAGGCTTGCTCCTGTTGTCCCATGAGTGTAGGCTTATGTTATTAGAGGCAACTTGGTGGCGGGAATTCTTTCATTTGTTTCTTATATTTAAAGTGGGAATAAGAAGATTTGCAATGTAGCAGGTGCTCAATAAATACTGCAGACTAATCCCACTTTTCAAAGCTTAGTGGTTAAAGAGATGACTGGTAGATAAGTAACTAGAGAAAAGAAATAGAGCAAGAGACTAGAAGAGTGGATTTAAAACACCACTGGTTTGTTTATTTTAGAAGGGAGGAGAAAGTTATCTGTCCAAATACACATCTGGCCGAAGTAAGACAAAACACAATGCCATGTCTTTTCCTCTCACTATTTCTAGAAAGGGCTACATAACCATTTATTTCATAGACGGGATGGGTATTTGGGGGGAAAAAAGATGAGTTTTTACATAGAGCCAAAATTTTTTCGTAACTAATTTAAGGATGTTGGTATACTACAAAGTTTCCTGGAAGGTTAAGGATGTGGGAAAGAAGTCACAAAGGAACCATGATTCAATACATTTGTATAGGTTTTATGTTTTCCAAAGCACTTTCACATCAATTGTCCTATTTGATTCTCACAACGCATGTCCACACTCCAAAAACTATAAATGCGTGTGCAAACTGACCTAACATTTAATCTCAACCTAGTCTTATTGCTCCTGTTGTGGGCTTTGGAGGTGTGTGTGTGTGTGTGTGTGTGTGTGTGTGTGTGTGTGAGAGAGAGAGATTCCCTCCCCCTCTCCATAGTCTGTGAGTCATTTTCATATATATGAAACTCTCTACATAAAAATAATAAAAAACAAATAATCAACTTACTTTTCATTCACGATAACCCTTCATTGTTGACTTTTCAAAAAATGTGTCATGTCCTTTATTGCTGAAAATAACTGCCTTTTAGTGATATTAACGGGGATTCCTAGGCAAGTATGCAAAGAAGCTTCTGTTTTCTGCCACAATTAACATCCGCCACCTCCTCTTTTTCTTTGCCAGTCTGTTATTGACCAGTATTTGCAAATAAGAGAGACTCCTCAGTTTGTGCCTGCCTGGGTGCCTCTGGGACAGAGAGGCATGGGCATGGCCTCAGACCCCTCTCTACCACTGGGCCTTCCTGATCCTCTCCTGCTGCTCAGTGAACTAGCACTCCGGGACCTAGAGGTGCATTTCATGATGCTTGCATTCTGCTTCACAGACTACATAGATTCTCCTTAACTCTAGCGTCCTATGCACAAGGAAGCACCCTATCTTGAACAACAGAGTCACTCTCACTTTAAGAGTAGGAACATATCTTTCCAAACCTCATTTCAAATTCAGAATTAGAATTTGCCAGGTTTTCTAAACAAAGCATCTGATGTTGACTGTTTTTCTTTGGGGGGTGAGTTTTTATTGTCTTTTGCAGTCTAGAATTTAAAAGAAAAATGTTTCTAAGAAAACCACTCTTTCTCTAGAAAATCGATGTTATCTTGCATTAAGCACTGTCCTTTGGGGGGAAATCACCATATACATTTGTGTAGGCAGCCTGCAGCTCACAATTAGTCAGGTGCAATCCCAGCACTGCCGCCAGCCTGGCTGTCCTGGTGAGGGACAGAGCACTGGCCCCAGCACCTGCATGAGGAAGCTGGGCTTCAGTGAGGCTTCTGTGGCAATGGGCAAGGATGGGCTCTTCACACCCAGGGAAAGAGGTGATTCCAGCAGGTGGTCTGGAATTCCCTTCCCCAAAAAGCATTTTTAGGGAGACCTCTGGCCAGGCAGGTCAAGCTCCAGGTGGCATTGCCCCTGGGGGCGCCAGTGCAGTGGATTAATTGTGCAGGGGCTATTGGGACCT
Organism: Myotis lucifugus; assembly: GCF_000147115.1. Lineage (NCBI taxonomy): Eukaryota > Metazoa > Chordata > Mammalia > Chiroptera > Vespertilionidae > Myotis > Myotis lucifugus. The sequence goes on along the minus strand of NW_005871048.1, from coordinate 40,171,803 downwards.
GCTCAAGCCACATCGTACCCAGCTGTTCAAGGACAGTAAAAATGTTTGAGATGGTGGCTGGAGTGAGGGTGAGCACATTCACAGAAAAATGATTTGCTTTCTCATTAAATGTGCAGTTAGCTGACCTGACTCTGACATAATCTATCCTTTTCCACATAGGAAGGATGTGGCCCTGGGTGTGGTTATGAAGACCTACTTAGCAGTTTAGCAAAAAGATCTGCCAGTTTGGCAGATTTTGACCACTAAAAATCAGTGAAAAAATGCAGAGGAAATGGACAAATAGAACAAAGGTGAAAAGGTAAGGCGTGGGGTGTGTGTGTGTGTGTGTGTGTGTGTGTGTGTGTGTGATGTTTTAAAGAAGAGTGCTACTGCAAAAAAGTTTTTTGGGGAAAAGCGATGCTAGAAGAGTGCCATACAGAACTAGTTGGAAAAGACTGACACATTCAAAATAATTAAGTATAGATTCCAAATGCATTTAAAACAAGGAGCTGGGGGACCTCTGGGAAAACCTGTGTAGAGATGGCAGGGAGGAAGGTCTAGCAAGAATCCAAAAAAGTGTATAATAAATAAATGACTCTTCTACACAGTGATCTCTAAGGCAATTGCCCCATCACGGGGGTGGGGGTAACCAAATGGCAGTGTAATGTATTGGAAATGGAATTAAATGCTGAAGTCCCAGTAGCTGTGACATTGGGCAAGTCACTTCATATCTTTTGAGCCTTGTTATCTTTATTTCTAAAACGGGCTCAATAACAAATCTTATCCTCTCTATTTCATAATGTAGTTGAGAGAAACATTAATGAAAGTCCTTTTTAACAGTTAAAGGAACACCCAGAGAAGGGGTATTCTGTGGTGCTGGTAACCTCTGCTTCTTGGTCTGATGCTGGTTACACGGGTGTGTTTACTTTGTGAAGAAAATGGGTGAAATTTGTGCATTTTTATGTATGTGTAATATACTTTGCTACAACATTTACTTTTAAAAGATAGAGTAGCTCAAAACAGTTTTTAAAGTTGGGATGATGATGATAAAGGCAAGGAAAATTATAAATGTGGTTCTGAGCTCACAATCTACCCTCATGTCTCTTCCTAGCCATCTTATCACACCTGAAGACTCAGGACTCAAAAAGGGGTTGGTGATAATGATCAGTTGTTTCCTCTCTGTGTGTTTGCTTGTTATTGAATAGTATTTTCCTGGTAAAGAGGCAGGAGGAGTGAACCAGGAAGTTTCCTGCATGCCAGAGGTTCAACAATAAAAAGCAAAGAGCCTAAGCTGTTCACATCAAGGGGAAGATGTGATTAGAGAGATGTAACATGCAAAGAAATGATCTGAAAAGTGAATTCAGTTGGGAAAGTACAAGCCCCAAAGAGCCCTGAGCAGCTGGTCACGATCAGATTCTTCATCTTTCTGTCAAATGTAATCGTATCTGAGTTGGCAGGGTATTTATTGCTAAAGTCGAAGGGCCAGATTTTACACTAAACATATTTACACATTTACATTTGTGGCCCTATAAACACTCCACGTTTCACTGGCCATGACATCAAACACATTTACCAACAAAAAGCATATGCCTAATTACAAAATCATAGGGGAGAGGGGAGGCAAGTGGCAGCTGATGGGCAATGAGCGTGCACGCCTGTGTGTGCAGGAGTGTAAACCCAGCTGCAACACCAGGAAACCGGTAGAGACAAGAATGGATGCTGACAATGCCCGGCCCTCTCCACTTGTCTTCTGCTCCCCAGGCCTGTCCTTGCTGGTTCAGTTCTAAAGGCGGGAGGGGACCCCTGGCATTCCAATTAGACCCAAGGTGACCCCCTGGAGGAGCCCAAAGACAACAGGGTTGTTCCCAGGCAGATTTCTGATTTGGATTGAGTTTGATGCTGTTATGACCTGTAAGTTGCCCCCAAATGACTTTTTTGCAGTCAGTAGTAAAAACAGGTGTGAGCAAAATGTGTAGCCAGCAGAGAGTTTTAAAACTAAAACCGGAGTCCTTAATTCCTGGCTTTGCGCAGCAAGATCACATCCCTACCCATCAATAGCAGTTGTAATAACACTGTTAGTTGCTCCAAGCTTGGTCCTCAGTCAAGCAAGGAAATCAGAGCCACCAGGGCCATAGAGGAAAACAAAACCAGTACAACCGCTGGCCTCAAACAGCCTTTAACAAATGACACAGGCTGGTAGTCCATCAAAATAATCACCTTCCATCAGAATAACCACCGCCCCCAGCTCCTCAGAGGACAGGCTACAGGAAGAAATGGTGGGTTAAAAAGAAGGAAAAAAATGCTGGGAAGGGCAGAAGCCTTCCTCCCAAATGGATGCTTACTACATTTACTGTAAGAATTTTGATAATAAATACACCCCGAATTTTAGTTCCATCAGCAGAAAGTTTGGGCAGGAAAGGACCTTTGAGCAGGGAATGGAGAAATAGAGATGTGCAAACAGACACATCTCAGTGAGTAAAAAATAGGGAGAAAATAGGTACTCATATTTTTTCCTTTCTCTCCCTAGTTTCTTTTTCTTTTCTTTCTTTACTTTCCTTTCTTTCCCTTTCTTTCTTTCTCCTTTCTTTCTTTCTTTCTTTCTTCTTCTTCTTTTTTTTTTTTTTTAGAGGAAGTGGCTCTTAAATAAATGCAGGGAATGGGGATGGGGAATAAACGCGTTGTTGAGCAGAAGCGCTAGCTTATTTTAAAGAAATAAAACAATTGCCCAATAGAGAAAAAAGAAACCAACCAAGAAACAATCTCAGGTCATGACACCATGTGTGGTACAAGGAGCAATTCAATCCATAAGGGCTTCATTACCTCCGCAATAGATAACATTTGGCTAAATCCAGCCGCAGATTAAACCTCCGCGGCACCAGAGCCCTGAATGGAGAGGCTCCTTTTTGTGTGGTCCGTCTCCGGGATCTGCCCGAACCATTAGCCCCAATAGATCCCTCTCCCTATTAACTGCAATTCCCTCCCGACTGCGCCTCGGTCATTTGTCTCCAGGCTCTACGGGGGCGTTTGATGAGCGGAGAAACGAGGGGAAGGGGAGAAAAGCGTCGGGTTAATGAGTTGTAGCAAATCCACACTTTGTAGTTGGGAGGAGGAGAGCTGGTGGCCAATGTTTGTCCAACTGGTTTATTTTTGGAGACCCAGCCTATTGAGGAAGGCTTGTTCCAGCGGGCTCCGTCCTTACCAACACACAAACATCCTTCAAAGGGGACCCGAGCTGCATTTGCATGCGAATGAGGAGCCCCAGGAGGAGACGTCCTTGCCCGGCAAAGGCCGTGGTAGTCGGGCGGCCTTTGTTCCAGCACCTGCTCGCCTTCGCGGCCTGACCGGGCTCGCCCCGCGCTCCTGGCTCGCGGGGTCCACGTCCACGGTCCACCGCCCGGCCCTCGCCCCGCAGCCCAGATTCCACTGCTGTCCCGGCCCACGGGTCACCCGGCCCGCGGCCCTTGCTGCTCCCCGCTCCCCAACTGCAGGCCAGGCCGGGCTTATTTTTCCTTTGGCTCAGAGCTCACTAGACGCCGGTGGTCTCTCTAAAGCGCACGGACGAAGCGGGACCCGGACCCGGGACCCGGAGCGAGGCCAGCCCTGGGTCGCCCAGTGCTTACCTGCCATTGCCTTAAGCGCACTGACAACCTGAGAGGTGGGGCCTGTCCCGGCACTTTCTTTTAAAAATGCGGGAATCTGAACTTAGAGAGGGATTGGCTGGGATTCCCTGCGTTCAGGACTTCCAAGCCTCGTGCAAATAATGACACCCAAGTGTTTGTGTTTCGCTCTCTTCGTCATGACTTTCATATCAAAATGTCACGGCTACACGTTATAGAGGGCTTCGAGGTGCCAGCAGTGCCTGTGCCCTTTGGGTTCCGCCTGCTAACGCCTCCCCACCCGGGGGCAGTGGCATCGATGCCCTCGGTTCCAAAGTCCCCTCTCCCTTAGCCGCGCTAGAATAAAAATAACTTTTGCACATAAGACTTTTGCCTAACAATACTTTGATTTGTATCTATATAAGTTTGAGGGTGAATTTGTTTACTTTAAACTCATTTAATTTCTCCCAAGCATTTGGCGGGGGAGGGGAGTAAGAGCGAACTTAATTTTGAGGCAGTGAGTCAAGTTTTTTCTCTCTCTCTAAAAATAAATGAGAGAGGGCAGGGCATCCAGAATGCATGTCACTGCAAAATACTGGCCTATAATTCAGTCTTCGATAACTTGCTAGGTTAAATTTGCAGATCTTCTGATATATACCTGTTCAGACATTTGAAAAACTGAATAAAGAGATTTTACTTACTCTGCAACTCACTGATATTAAGCATTTAAATTATGTTTTACACATGCCCTGGTTTTATTTGAAGCCCTCAATAACATTCAGTCATCAAAAGTAGTCTCACATATCTTCAAAATCTAAAAATTGCCTGCAATAAGTTTAAAGAAAACATATAGAATTTGAAAAGGTATTTTAAGTTACCTAAATTGTACAAATATAGTTAGTTCAATAAACACCTGATGCATTTTCACTTTTATTATTCATTTAAACCAGATTTTGATGTTTGCATTTTAGGATAAAAACTTCTTTATGCAATTACTGGAATCCCTTCTGTTGAGAAAATAGTAGCTTTACTAGGAAATACCAGGACTTTCAAATACAACTTATTTTGTATATGTAAATACATAAAATATATCTGTATATATTTTCTTATTCGGGACTTTAAAGCTATTTAATTGATGATCATGTCTATTACATTTTTAAAACTAAAAACTGTCTATTTAGTTGTAATGCTTCTGTTACTATATAATACTATGTTGCAGAGTTTTTACAGACACATACAATATTGTGCTCAAACGTGAATGGACACTGCTTGAAATGGGGAGCTCAAAAATAAAATGAAAAGTTCTATAAAATTATCCTAGGGTAAGAGTGGCTTTAATTTTAAATCGCCTTAATAATCATCAAAATGGAACGGAATGAGATTTGACAATGTATACCAAAGTGACTTCTTTTATTTGTAGCCTTTTAAAAATAACTTCTGATCTCCTGCAATGAAGTTTCTGTTAAAGTCTCTTTGAAAATAGCATTTGCCTTTTCTATAATGGGTTCGTTCCTACTTCTCTCACATAGAAATTTTTTTTAAAATAAAAAAATAAAGCAAACTGAGAAGGGGATGACTGAAGCCAATTCTTTTGGTGGGTTTTCTTTGAAAAGTAAGCATTTTATTTCTGAAAAAAGTGTAAAAATCTTACATTAGAATAGTACAATTGCCAGTAAAATTTACAATACTCCTTGTAAAGAATATGCAGTAAGTACAAAATAAAAGTTCCGCGTGTCTATTATGATACAAAACACAGGTTAAAATAAGAAAATTTTGTTTTTCCTTGTGTAAACATGTTTGTGTTGTTGTTTTTTCCTTTTCATGAAAAAGTACACCAGACAAGTGTCCTCAAATAAAAACTACTGCTTTGCTGGCATTCTTCAGGGCCTTTACTATTTCTGTATTCGTATTTTGAACATTATGGATTAATGCCTGGACCTGAGAATCTCTAGACCTCAAAAAGGCTTTAGAATGTTTAAGATTTCCCCAAAGTCAAGGAAGCCCCTGGTGCCTAGGCCGGGCGGGCCCCCCAGCACCCTCTTCCTCCCCACCCGGGCCCGAGGCTGCAGCACCGGGCGACTTTGCACAAATACACGGACCCGCGGAGCCAAAGGGCGCGCCGAGCTGCGGCCAAACAGTCTCCTCCGAGAATCCGAAGCGGCGAGGACGGGGTGTGAGGCCGGGAGGGGCCGCGCCGGGAGGAGCGGACCGGACACCAGAACCACCGAGGGGAGAAAAGGAGCGAGCCTACCTTCTTCCTCAAGCGCGCTAAGAGCGTTACTAACAATTGGAAATCCTAGCAGTAAAGTTCTCCACACTGGACAGGGCGGTCCCTTGGTGCAGAGTCCCCAGGGCGGTCGACGAGGAGACGGAGGAGGTGGCGGCGGCCGCGGCGGCCACGAGGGAGCGAGTGAGCGCGGCCGCGTGACCCACGGCCGCCTGAGCCGCGCAGTCGCCGCCAGGTCCGGGTCCGGGTCCGGTTCCGGACGCGGGCGGCGTCACAACGGGCTGAGGTCGAGGCGATGCCTGCGCTGCGGCGGCGGCTGATCGGCGACGGTCAGCGTCGGGTCTCAAGCTGGCCTCCGATGATGCTCT
>NW_005871048.1:40161849-40164530 GCF_000147115.1 Myotis lucifugus | reverse complement strand
ATTCCTCATTACCGCTTGGAGGGGCAGTTTCAGTCGGGTACAAGCTTTCTTCGGATTCATAAAAATCTCGCTTTGTTACAGGGAAAAGGTATCGCGCCTCGGGGGCTCCCTGCAGGGGGGGCCCGAAAAACTTAGGAGGCTAGCAGTTCCAGGGGCCGGAACCCTTCCCGCAAGGGGAGGCAGCCTCCTCTTTTTAACTTTCTGGGTTTAACCGTTTTTCTCCCAGGCAATGGGTCCTTTCCAACCTGTTTAGCGGGGCCGGGGAGGGGCCCTTGGCATTACCCCTCCGAGCGCCCTGTTCCCTGAAGAGGGGGGAGCAGGGGCGGGGGCCTGGGAGAGCTAGTCGGACGCCCGGGAGGGTGCGGGAACCCAGAGTCTAGGGACAGAACTCCGCGAGCCGAGGGCTGCGACCAGGAGAGGGCGGACCTTTGCTCCGCTTATAGCTGAAGGGAGCCTGTCACATGGTGTGCACGTCAGAGCGCGGCCGAGGGACGCGCAGCAAAGCCTAGGAAACCGGCTCTGCTCAGAGAAAGTTCACCCGCAGGCGGGAGCGAGGGCTGGGAAGAGGGAGCAGGAGGCCCCCAGGTTCCTTGCCACCGGGGCTGAGCCCTGGTTGACGGGCTGGCCCGCGGGGGTCTGGGCCCGCGGCAGGAGTCGGAGTTCCCCGCCTCCTCCTCTTCAGTGAGCGCTCAGCCCCACCTCCAGATGCGCTCTCGGGACTCGACCGTGCGACCGCTCCACGGCCTGCAGGAGCCGTGCAGCCCGGCACCGCGACACCCCCTCGTCTGCGGTGGTCCCTGGGGAATGGCTCTAAGGTCTGCGGGGTTGTCCCATCTCCCCTAGGTTGGGCGAGCCCCCATCGAACCTGATGAGACACCCCCCCCCCCCAGTTTAAGCACAATAATTGTTTATTGACCCTTTAACCTGCCTCCTTCAGTTCTTCTCCAAAGACGTTTGTTTTCCCCCATCTGTTAATAAAAATGCTGTTAGGGCAGCGTTTTAGTCACTTATCTGCAATTGAATGCTCTAGAAATGTGACAGCTAAACTAAGCCACTCTAATGAGAGGACCTGAAAATTTTAATGGGAATAAAGAAAGCAATGATTGAATGCAGAGAAGAAATAGAAACACTTAATGAAAAACCGAATACACACAAAAAAATTCAAAAAAAGTTTTTGTACCTAGAAACTCAAAGTCTTTTCATAATGGGGGAAGGGACTCTCTAGTCATAGGTAAGAGGAACTTCCTACGCAACACTTCACAGTAATCTCCAAATACTTAAATTACTATAATGTATACAAACATCTCTACTCAGGTGGGCTTCATAATAGAAACTATAATGATAGATAAAAATTTTCAGACCTGTTTTTAAATGTGTTTTTTTAATCCACTAAGTATTTCCAATAGCTACTGGTGAAAAGAATTGAAATTTAAAAAAAAAAAAGATTCGAGTTCTAGTCAACTCAATTTTTTCAGGTGACAGTAAGCAAATAATTCAAATATGATTCTATTTTAAGTATACCTATGTTTGTCACCAACTCTAATCATTTTGGCTAGTGAAAAATTATAATAGCTGTGAATTCACACTCCCATAGCAATAGCTTTTGGATTTTGGCATTTCCTGAAACACTTCTATTTCAAAGTGGGGAACTTGCCTCACATTTCTGGCTTTCTAATTAAAATGACAACTTGACAAGAACTGAGAATCAAAACTCAATGGCTTTCTGTAGGAACAATCATCATCTACCCTTGTGTATATCGTTTTATCGACCAAGTACTTTGCACATTTTGAAACGTTTCACTATTCCCCTTATCAATCACAGAGCCTCAAAAATAAACTATTCCCCCATTTAAGACTTCTTTTTAAATCGAGTTTTTGTTGCTGAGAACAGCTACCAACCGGTTACACTTACAAATGACCCATGAAGTTCATCATAGATTTGAAAGATCTATGAGAATGTCTCAAAGTTCTAAATAAATTATTTTTCATTGACTCTCACTTGATATATGGCTGAACCATTTAATTATTGTAATGGGGTTTAGGATTAACCTGAGCCAACATTAATCAGCACTATTAATCAGGCATTACATTGCTTTGTTGTTGTAGCCAGGAGTCCTTACCAAGGAGTTCACTTTTACGTTTGGAAGTTTCAGTGGTGTAAGTACTGCTCAGCCCATTTCTAAATAAACACCATGATTTTCGTTGGACTGGGGGTTGGTGTGTGGCAAAGTAAAGATGAAACGGAGAGGAAGAATTTGTTCGCCGACCATTAGTTACTTTAGAATCTAAAGTTACAGCCCTCCTTCTGCTGTTACCACTGCCCTGAACTTGTCGGGCCAAGAAGTTCTGTTTATAACTGTCTGAAGGTCCCTCCCCACAGGGTTAAAGGGCTCTTCCCTGAAAACTTTTTTTTTTTTTTTTTTAGAAAGTGGCAAATTATCTTCTGCCTATTCAGGAGAAAGTGTTGGGATTTACTGAAGGTCAGAGCGAAAGATCAACCCAGGAGGACCGCTGCAGGGACAGAGTGTTACCAGAGATTTGGGTGAGCTTTTCTAAAGCCCCACATTTGGGCAGTCCACTTGCTTCGTTTGTTTTAGTTAAGCTACACATTTGTATGTGATTTTTAGCTCTGCGCTCGTAAAACTCCCCCAGCGCGGAAACCCAGCGCTTCGTTTCCCCCG
>NW_005871048.1:40049676-40161749 GCF_000147115.1 Myotis lucifugus | reverse complement strand
AGCACCCAGCTCTCATTCGAGGCTGGGAACGCCACCCCGCCCCTCAAGCAGGTACGAGGCACCAGAAACATTTCCGTGAAGCGGGCCGGGGACCACACATTGACCCCGGTCCTGCGCGTCCTGCCGGCGTGGACGCAGGAATTGGCGGGGCGCCTACGGGGCTGGGGGAAACCGCGTGGGGGAGGGCTGCCCCCTGGCGGCGGCAAGGCGCTGTTCTGGTCCAGGCTCTAGCCGGGATCCTCAGCTCGCCAAGATTCATTCCCACCGAGCTGTTTTGTTTTTTCCTTTCTTTTTTTTCCTTTCTTTTATTTGCCTGCCTGCCTGCCTGCCCCGCCCCCACCCCTTTTTTTGCTTTTCTTGCGCTACAAGGCTTCGGTCGGTTTGGGCGCTCCAGGAGCCCCTGAGGTTTTACCAGAATTGTGCGCGGGAGGAGTGGCCACTCAGCCAGTGGCCCTGGCCTCTGACCGAGGCTCAGTGAGGTCCAGGGACCTCCTAAGATGGGCGGAGGCTGGTGGAGACCTGGGGTGTAAGCTCCCGGGACGGAAACCCAGGTGACTCCTCCCTGGGCTGTCCCTGCTTTATGTCATATAGCGCAGCCCAGGAGTTGACCCATGAACATGAACCTGAATGTGTTTCCAAATGGCGGCGTCCCTCCCCAAAGAGTCATTCCACAAGCCTGTATTGAGATGCTACTCTGTGGCTGGCATTAGGCTCTGGAGAGAGAAAGAAGAAACAGGAGTCCCTGGTGTGAGGGTACTCACCGTCTCATGGGGGAGCCAGGTAGATAGATCATTGTTATGCCCAATAGTGCTTTCTACTAGTAAGTCCCCTGGCTGAAAGTGAGCGGTGCTCCAGGACCCCTGCCCAGTTGTCTGTTCCATTCTTTCATCTGCGCTGCCCTCTATTGTGGCTGTACCTTCTCTTTTTAAATTCAAACATCTGAAGACCAAAAAGAGCTCCTTGTTTTTGTTTGTTTGTTTATGGTGTGCTAAAATATACGTAGAATAAAATTTACCAATTTAAGTGTACAGTTCAGTCATTAAGTACATTCACATTGGTGCAACCGTCAGCACTATGTCTAGAATTTTCCCATCATCCCAAACTGAGACTCTGCACCCATTAAAGAATAACTCCCATTGCCCCCACCCGACTCCACCCCCCAGCTCCTTGGCAACCATGATTCTGCTTCTCCTCTCTATAACTCTGACTACTCTGCATATCTCATATGAGTGGAATCATTACAATATTTGTCCTTTGTGTCTGGCTTATTTAATTTAGCAACATGTCTTCAAGGTTCAACCACGTTGTAGCATGTGGCAGAATTTCATTCCTTTTAGGCTGAAAAACATCCCACTGTGTGTATGTTCCGCATTTTGTTTACCTGCTCATCCATTGATGGACATTTGGATTGTTTCCTCCTTTTTTGTTTGTGTTGGACCTCCACTCACCTAGCTCTTTGTAACACTCTGCAATGCAGTAGGCACTCAATAGAAGTTTGTTTGTTCATGTTCCTATACCCTTTCACCTCAGAAACCCTCAAAGGGACCCCATTGCCCTGACAGAGCACGCACACTAGTGAAGTCACAGTAATGGTTTCTGCCGTGTCCATCTGAATTTGTAACCTCCACTTGCTTCTAGTTTTGAGACTTTCAGACTCAGACTCTGGACATTCTGTTTCATTTTAAAAAGTAGAACTTAAAACTTCACCAAAATTAGCTTTAAGTGACCTTGTGGCCATCCCCCATGCACATGCTTTTCACATCATTTTTATGCCGCATTATCTGTCTTGATTCTTGGGGGCCCAAGATGGCCTTAAACGTTGTCTCTGGCTGCCCAGGGCCCTCCACTTGGCATTCTCCTGTGCTGTAATATTACCTGCCATGAGCGTTGCTTCACACATGCCAATTTCAAGGTCACAATAACTGGTGAAGTGGGTGCCTCCAAATGACGGCTGAGGAAACAGGAGTGGGGAGTTGCTGCTAGCTGTCGTGGAGGTCTCAGCAGCGGAGAGAGCCTTCCTTCATCGTGTTCCAGTTCCAGAAGCCTCTCCCAGTGCAGTCCACCAACACCATGGGCCACGCTCCTTCCCCCAACCCCCCAACCTGTGCTTCATGGCTAGTTAGGTGGTCTGAAAGTAAGTTTAAAACATGGTATTACTTGCTGATAGTGCAAGATGGTACCTCTCCCAAAAGCATGTACATTTTAACCTGGGGATTCTGTAAATAAAATGCCCTTAATCTAGTTTTGAATGTGGGTCTTTCGGCAGTGTAGTTGGGAGGTGAGATTCCTCCGTGAAGAAGCTGTTTTAGTGGCCTCCTGGGTCTCACTAGGCAGCCTGTGCTTGCACAACAGCTCCTTAAACAAGCATTTCATGGCCTGGGCAGGATTCAGAAATCCTCAAGAATTCAGAATGTCAGCAAAGGTCTAAATCTGTGTTTTATAACAGCACAATTATTTACATGGACTCAGGCATTTCCATTACCACAGTCAACTTGGACCAGCCCTCTCACCCCAACACATACCGACACAGAGACTTACTTAGCTCTGGATCTCACTGGTTTGCAGTGGCACACTCCAAAATCAAAAGTTCAAAAGGTTTCTTTAAAAAAAAATTTCTGTCTTTTAAAAAATTCAATATTATTTTGTATTAGTTTCATGTATATAGCATAGTGGTTAGACAATCATATACTTTACAAAGTATTCCCCCCAATAATTCCAGTACCCACCTGGCACCATACATAGTTATTACAATATTATTGACTATATTCCCTATATTATACTTTACATCCCCATGACTATTTTGCAACTATCAATTTGTATTTCTTCCCCTCGCCCCGACAAATGATTTCAGAGAGGAAGGGAGATAGAGAGAAACATCAATGATGAGAGAGAATCATTGATTGGCTGCCTCTTGCACGCCCCCTACTGGGGGGGTGGGTCGAGCCCTCAACTAGGCATGTGCCCTTGGCTGGAATGGAACCTGGGACCCATTAGTCCGCAGGCCAACACTCTATCCACTGAGCCAAACCGGTTAGCGCCCAATTCGTATTTCTTAATCCCTTCACCTTTTCATCCAGCCTCCCTACCTCTCCCCTCTGGCAACCATTGGTTCATTCTCTGTGTCTATGAGTCTGTTTCAGTTTTGTTAGTTCATGTTTATTTGTTTTTTAGATTCCACATACAAGTGAAACCATATGGTGTTTGTCTTTCTGACTGACTTATTATACTTAGCATAATATACTCTAGGTTCATCTATGCTGTTGCAAATGTTAAAATTTCATTCTTTTTTATGGCTGAGCAATATTCCATTGTATATGTGTACTGCTGCTTTTTACCCACACGTCTGTTGATAGGCACTTGGCTTGCTTCTATAGCTTGACTATAGAAGCAATGAACATAGGGGTGCATATATTCTTTAGAATTACTGTTTTGGGTTTTTGTGTTTCTTGTTTGTTTCTTTTTTTGTTTGGATATGTATGCAGTTCCATTTCTAAGGTTTGATGACCCTCCATACTGTCTTACATAGTGGCTGACCAATCTGCATTCCCACCAACAATGCATTAGGGCTCCCTTTACTCCACATCCTCACCAACATTTATTGTTTTTTTATTTATTGATGATAGCCAGTAGGTGAGGTGATAGCTCATTGTGGTTTTAATTTGCATCTCTCTGATAATTAGTGACATTGAGCAACTCTTCATATGTCTACTGGCCATCTCCAGAAGTGTCTCTTCTCCAAAGTGTCAGATCCTCTCCCTGTTTTAAATTGGGTTGTTTTTTGGGGGTGTCGGTGTTGAGTTATATGAATTCTTTATAAATTTTGGATATTAGTTCCTTATCTGATGTATATTGGCGAATATGTTCGTCCATTCAGTAGGTTGTCTTTTCATTTTGTTGATGGTTTCCTTTGCTGTACAAAATGTTTTTGTTTGATGTAGTCCCATTTTTTGTTGTTGTTGTTAACCCTCACCCACGGATTTTTTCCATTGATTTTTAGGGAGAGTAGAAGAGAGAGCGAAAGACATAGAGAAACATTGATGTGAGAGAACACATCGATTGGTTGCCTCCTACACGGCCCCACCAGGGCCCAGGCCAGGGAGGAGCCTGCAACCTAGGTACATGCCCTTGACCAGAATGGAACTATTTTATTGATATTTTATTGATATTTTACAGAGAGGAAGGGAGAGGGATAGAGAGTTAGAAACATTGATAAGAGAGAAACACCAATCAGCTGCCTCCTGCACACCTCCCACTAGGGATGTGCCCGCAACCAAGGTACGTGCCCTTGACCGGAATCAAACCTGGGACCTTTCAGTCCGCAGGCCGACGCTCTGTCCACTGAGCCAAACCAGTCAGGGCTCCATTGGTATTTTGATAGAAATGTTATTGAATCTATAGGTTGCGTTGGGAAGTATGGGCATTATTTTATATTGGTTTTTAGAGAGAGAGGAGGGAAGAAGGAGAAACATTGATGTGAGAGTGAAACATCAATTGGCTGCCTCATACCAGTACATGCCCTCTACTGAGGATCGAGCCTGCAACTGGGTATGTGCCCTGACAGGGAATCAAACCAGCAAACTTTTAGTGCCCAGGACAACACCCAATCAACTGAACCACACCTGCCATGGAATGGACATTTTAATGATGTTTTCTTCCTATCCATGAGCATGGTATATGCTTTTACTTATTTGTATCTTCTTCGGTGTCTTATAATTTTCTGAGCATAGGTCTTTTACCTCCTTGGTAATATGTATTCCTAGGTATTTTATTTTTTATGCCATTGTAAATGGCATTGTTTTCTTTGTTTCCTATTGGTAGTTCATTATTGGTGTATAAAAATGCAACCAATTTTTGAATATTTATTTTGTATCTTGCTACTTTACTGAATTCATTTATTATTCTAGTAGTTTTTTGGTGGAATCTTTAGAGTTTTCTATACACAATATCCTGTCATCTGTAAATAAGGACAGTTTTACTTCTTCCTTTCCAATTTGGATGTCTCTTATTTTTTCTTCTTATTTTTTCTTCTTTTACTTCAGTTATTTTTATATTTTTGTTTTTTCTGGGTTACTATGTAAAATGAATCACTTAATGTGGGTCACAATAAAAATGTTTGAAAGCTACTGTTTTAAAAGAACACATATGTCACACTTTTGCTATTATTTTCTACCTTCTCTGGGACTTTGCTCACTAATGATGGTCTTTCTCGCTTAACTCTCATCTCAGCTTACAAACATGTTCCAACCCCTTGTAGCTAAAAATAAAAAACAAGCAAAGATGCTCCTCTCTTCTGTGCCAATGCAAACTAGTGCCCTCTCTCCCCTTCCTTTCACCACCTAATTTTTCAAAAGTCTGGTTTGTCCCCATTGCTTCCATGTCATCTCAGGCTTACACACACATTCCTTCTGTTTGACACCGAGGGTCTGATGAACATGGTTCCTCAGTGCAGGTGGGTCATATCTTCTTTCCTGACTGTGCTCAGGAGGCATCAGACACTTAGCTTGTGAGGGAGTCAGGTTGGCAGTGCTGCCTGATTTGGTTGAGATTTCAGAATCTGGTTCTCAGTCTCTTCTTCTGGAATAGCCAATGCTTCTCACCCCATGACAGGTTAGCACTTTTGCTTTTCTTTCCTAGACCCTGTGCCCCAAATGAGGAAAGTACTGCTCTATGGACCCCGTGATTCCTCCTCTGCTGCAGGCATACTGCACTAACCTTACTAATGAACTCTCAGCCATTTCAGTTGTTCTGAAAATCCTGTTCTCACTCCTGAGTCACTGCTCTCTGTTCTGTACAGTTTATGTGAAGCTCATTCATTAGGGGCCTATTAAATTGACTCAAGGCAGGATCACCTATTTTTCCTGATTAACATCTGGACCTAATGTCACGGAAGGCCATGAAAGTTGAGGGCCATCGTCTAAGAGCTAAGGTTCCAACAAAAACATTAGCTGTATCAGATAAAATTTTGTGAACAAGGATAATTTTAAAGACAGTGCCCAATACTATGTAACAAGTTATCCAAAATTTGGTGGCTTGAAACAAACATTTTATTATGTGCACAATCCCTGTGAGTCAGGAATTCACAAGGGGGATAAAGGGATTGATACATCTGTGTACCACAATATTTGGGGACTCAACTAAGAGGGTTTGAAGGCTGAGTGATCCAGGACTGGAAACAGGAATCATCTGGAGATGTCTTTATAGACACCTAGAACACCAACACATGGCCTTTGCAGGTGGTCTGGGCCTCCTCACAGCATGGCTGACCAGTCTCCCAAGAGAAGATACATCACCTTTTATGACCTCATCTAGGAAGTCCATAGTAGTCTCACCAGCCACCCAGATTCAAGGGGAGGAAACTATTATTTTATTAGGGCTGCCATAACAAAGTACCACAGACTGGGTGGCTTAAACAACAGAAATTATCTCACTGTTCTGGAAGCTAGTACAGTGGGGCCTTGACTTACGAGTGTCCCGACTAACGAGTTTTTCAAGATACGAGCCGTCTCTCGGCCGATTTTTTGCTTTGAGTTGCGAGCTAAAATTCGGGTTACGAGCCAACTTCAAATACCCCACCGCTAGTTGGCGCAGCGAACGTCACAGTGAATGCCACAACATCAGCCCAGCATCACGTGTCTCACTCGTTCACTTTATGATTTGACATACGAGTAATTTGAGTTACGAGCTCCGTCACGGAACGAATTAAACTCGTAAGTCAAGGCCCCACTGTAGTCCAAATCAAGGTGTTGGCAAGGTGGGTTCCTTCTGAGGGCTGCAAGAGAAGGATCTGTCCCAGGCCTCTGTCTTTGGCTTGTAGATGACTTCTTTTTTTTTTTTTTATTGCTTAAAGCATTACAAAGGGTATTACATATATGTCCTTTTTTTCCCCCCCCCCCCGCCCTTGACAATACCCCGGCTTCCCCTACCCCCCAGTGTCTTATGACCATTGGTTATGCTCATATGCATGCATACAAGCCCTTCAGTTGAACTCTTAACCCCCTCCCTCCTGCCCCCCAACCTTCCCCGGCCTTCCCGCTGCAGTTTGACAATCTGTGTGAGGCAGCTCTGCCTCTGTAGTAGATGACTTCTATGTCTCTTCACATCACCATCTTTCTTTGTGTGCCCATGTGTCCAAATTTCCCGTTTATAAGGAGACCAGTCATATTGGATTAGTGTCTACCTGAATGACTTCATTTTAACTTGATGGCCTCTATAAAGACCCTATCTCCAAATAAGGCCACATTCTGAGGTATTGAGGGTTAGGACCTCAACTTATGAATGTTGAGGGGATCACAACTTAGTCCATAAAAGGAACATAGACCCCAACGTTCAATGGGAGTGTGTCAAAGTCACCACATAAAAAGTGCATGTGGGAGATATTGCTACTGCCATCTTTGGAAAATATAATCTACGTCATGATATTAAAAAGTTTAATGATGAGAGTTTGATAGTTTATATTATTCATTTTATATAAGTCAGCTCACAGTATAATAAAACATATAACTTGGGGGGAAACCTTTTTTTTTTTTTAAATCCTCACATGAGGATATTTTTCCTATTGATTTTTAGAGAGAATGGAAAGGAGGGGAGGAAGGGGTAAGAAGGGAAAGAGAGAGAGAAAAACATCAATGTGAGAGAGATACATCAATTAGTTGCCTCCTGCATGAGCCCTGACTGGGGCCAAGGATCGAACCTGCAACCCAGGTACGTGCCCTTGGTGAGCAGGCCAATGCTCTAACCACTTAGCCACGCCAGCCAGGGTGGGGAGAACTGCTTTTATATGTTTCATATTTTATATGGTCAGAGAGCTCAAATACCAACTGTTTGGTTCCAAACAAGACACCTAGAGACTCTATGGCTGACTCTTTCCCTGTGGTTCTCAACCTTGGCTGCACATTAGAATCACCTGGGAATCTCTTTAAAATCCTGATTTCTGGGCCTCATCCTCCGGAAATTCTGTTTCTTTGTTACTAATGTTGTGGCCCCACCCCATAACAAAGAAACAGAATTAGGCTGATCCAGTAGATTTGTCAACTATAGGGCTGTGTGATCAAATTCAGATTCCTTAAACTTAGCCTAAAAAGGCCCTCACCTCTCCCCAACTCTGCAGTCACATCCCCTGTCACTTCCCACTTCATGATTCCCCATTAATAATCCTGAACTACCAATAGCTCATAATACCTGACATGCTGCTTCACTCCACTTGCTGGGCCCTTGCCCAGGCTGCAACCCTCCTCCCACCTCAACTGCCAACCTATTTTCCCTCCAAAATCCAGCTCCCATGTCTGCTTCCCTAACTACTTCACTTCCACCCCCGTCCAGAATTCATCCTTCTCCCTCCTGTATTCCGATGGTACCTCATTCACACAGCATATTAGCACACAGTGGGGAGATAGCTACCTCTTCCCTGCGAGAGTGTGATCCACCTGAAGGCGGTTCCGTGCCATCTTCACTTTAGCATTCTCAGCATCTAACCCCAGGCTGAATTAAATTAGAAGAAGCTGCTTCTGTGGGGTTAAATGGAATCCTTTGTCAAGGAGGGCTCCCTCGTATGCGCTGCTCCATATTCCTCTATTCAGTCAGGCTGCTGTGTGTTTTGTTAACCTACCTGACCCTGACATAATCAGGGAGGTTTCCTTTCAGCGTTTAGCATAGTACACACTAGCTCTTTCCCTCAGCAAGAAAGCAGATCTCTCTAAATAAGAAAATAGATTTCACCCGCTGGTGCAACAAACTCGAAGGGCATTAGCATCCAACAAAAAAGCATCCAAACCAACGCCCTGCTGCCTCTCCTGCCATGGACACCTGTGTTCCCTCCTTCATCCCTCTAATATTCATGCTCTGGTTTCACATCCCAGACAACAGGGGCCAACATTTGTTTCATATTGCCTGCCTTCTCCCGGTTACCTCGCCTTTGCTTGGAACTTTGACCAAGACTGCAGCTGCAGCCCATAACTGACTCTCCCAATGTAACGCCTCCAGTTTCCAGCCAATAAAAGCGTCACAGATTATATAAAAACTCAGTCCCACCAAGAGCTTTGGCAGCATTCATCTGGAGACCTGGGATGTGGTATTGTCCAACATTCCCATGGCTAAAGTCCTTGCTTCTTGCTCTGGCTGGTCTCTGGGGGGACGGCAAGATAACTCCGCATTGGTTCTCTGACTTTAGGGTGCATCCACATCACCAAAGGACTGCTACGTGTTGCTGTGCCCCAACCTCAGAAGTGCTGATTCAGTGGCTGTGAAGTACAGTCCGAGAATTTCAAAAAAGCTCCCAGGTGATGCTCCAGGGACCAGACTTTGAGAACCACTGTGGTAGAGTGTCTGGAGGGTGGACCAAGTTATTACTGGCTTGTTAAGTCTAAATAGTGGTTCTCAAACTTGGCTATATATTAGAGTCCCACTGCACGGATTCGTACACAGGTGGGGTCCCTCAGCCTGGTTGGAGATCAGGGCTGATCGGGGCAGGCGGGGGTGGGGGGGGCGGGGGGAGGGAGGGGAAAGGTGATGGGGGGGGAGGGGGAGGGGGAGGGGCAGGAGGGCCGCAGGAGAGGAGGTTGGCTGGGAGAGGGGCCACAGGAGGTTGGCCAGCCAGTGGGAGGGGAGGGGCTGTGGGCAGTTAGCCAGCTCAGGGGAGGGGCTGCAGGAAGTTGGCTGGCTTGGGGGAGGTACCATGGGAGGTTGGCCAGACACGGGATGTTGGCTGTGGGAGCACACTGACCACCAGGGGGCAGCTCCTGCATTGAGCATCTGCCCCATTGTGGTCAGTGCATGTCATAGCGACTGGTCAACCTGTCGTTCGGGCTTAATGGTCGCTTAGGCTTTTATATATATAGATACTAGAATCAACTGGTGAGATTTATTTTTTTAAATATTTTAAATATTTTTATTGATTTCAGAGAGGAAGGGAGAGGGAGAGAGATAAAAACATCAATGATGAGAGAGAATGATTGATCAGCTGCCTCCTGCATGCCCCCTACTGGGGATTGAGCTCGAAACCTGGGCATGTGCCCTTGACTGGAATCTAACCTGGGACCCTTCAGTCTGCAGGCCAATGTTCTATCCACCAAGCCAAACTGGCCAGGGCACCTGGGGAGATTTTAAAATTTCGGCTGCCCAGATGTGCAGAGGGCCCAGCAGCATCCAGAATGCAAGAACCTGAGTCTCCCATGGGCTCCTCGCTGTCCCCAATCCCGCAGAGGAGGCGGCGGCCAACTGTGTACAGCGCACAACAGCTGCAGGAGCTGGAGGAATTCTTTAAGAGCAACCATTACCCGACCCGCCAGGAATGGGAAATCCTGGCGGCCAGGCTGAACGTAAAGGAGCACCAAGTGCATGCGTGGTTCAAGAACCGCAGGGCCAAACATGCTAAGCTGCTGGGACTGCATAGTTGGCAGGGCTCGGGAGCCGGTGCTGAGCACCAGGGCCCTGGAGTCTGCGCCCCTGCGCCTGCACCTGTGGGCCCCGTGTTCCAGGAGGACCCTGTGTTCCCCAGGGGCCCAGGTTTCTGCAGCCCCCCTCTGCACAGCCCCTTCAAAGTCTTCCCAGTAGCAGATCCCAGTGTCCAGCCACAGCCATGTCTGGTGGATCCCTGAGCAGGGTGCCCAGAGCGTGGTTCCTGTTGCTCCAGCTACAGCTCCAGCCCCAGCCGGGGCCACAGTCTGGCCTCAGGGCCCCTACGCTGTTGTGACCCCTGGATTCACGAGCTGCGCTCACCCCAACACCCCTTGGAGGGACCCTCCTCCTCCTCTACCTGGGAACAAAGAAGGAGATGACTTTGTGGATTAGAAGGACTGGACGTTACTGGCTCTATAAGAGATTGTGTCCCTGCAAAGTCCTGTAGATTCTGTGGTGCCAGAGGGGACTAGGGCGTCTTTGGCCAGTGTGGTGTGGGAAGCAGTGCCCACAGGTTAGTCTACTGCAGCGTGAACACACCTCCATTATTCAACTTGGGGAAGTGGCCTTGCTGTGTTCACTGTGCGGCCACTGCGTGTCCTGCTGCTCTAATGTCCCCGTCGTGTTAATTAGGGCGCGCGTGACATTGCTCCGGGTTCTCAGGTCTAGGAGCTCAATAGCGGCTCCCGGTGGATGTTCTGCTTTGGTGGTGCTGCCGGAGAACTTCCCGAGAACCCAGCCCAGCCTCGTAGGCCATTTAATTTTAATTGCACTAAATCCACAAATCTTTTTGGTGGTAACTGACATCTTTCTACAGCACTGAGCTTTACAAACTAAGTATGTTATTCCTTCATTTGGTTGTTTGCAGAGTCTTCATGAAGTGTTATTTTAATCATCGAGGTCTGTGGTACATATTTTTATAGATTTATTTCTAGTACTTTTATTGTCTGACATTTTGGGTGGTATTTTAAAGTCTGTCATGTTTATAGGATGCGGTTAACATATTTTATGTTGGTTCTATATTTTGAGCCAGGGACCCTGACTCAGATTGTTAAAATTCTATAACTTTTTGGGGCATTATCTGGGGCTTGATAATTTGAAATTTAATAGAGTGCATGGTTACCTTGTAAAAGAAGAGAAAAACTTCGGCTGCCCAGGCTGCATTCCATTATAAATCAGCGTTTTTGAATGGGAAGAATCAGTATGTTTAAAAGCTTCCCAAGTGCTTCCAGTGTGCAGGCAAACGCGAGAACCAGTGATCTAGACCAGCAGTTCTCCACCCTGGTTGCAAATTAGAGTCACATGGGGAGCTTTGAAAGCTTATTCCTGCCAGGAGCCCCACCCCAAGCCAATTAAATCAGAATATCTGGGTGTGAGGCCTAGCTGCCTTCCTTCCTTCCTAGTTTTCCAGTTTTTTTCTAAAGTTTAGCCAGTGTTGGGAATTACTAATCTGGACTTCAGTGCATCCCTATTATATAGTCACTAGAGGCCCAGTGCACAAAATTCGTGCATTGGGGGAGGGGGGCCATCAGCCCAGCCTGGGCCCTCTTGCAGTCTGGGAGCCCCATGATCGATCACCCCAAAGAGGTAGGCCCCGCCCACCCACCACCCCACAGAGGGAGGCCCTGCCCACCTCCCGCAGTGCCGCAGGTCGGTGGCCTGGGCCTCCCTCTTTGGGGTGATTATGGGGCGATGGCGGGGCCCCCAACCAATTGCATCGCACCCACCTTGGCTGGCCTGGCACCAGTGTGTGTCATAGTGTGGTCTTCCGGATGGTCGTTCGCTGTTTGGCCGTTAGGTCAATTTGCATATTATACTTTTATTATTATAGATTTCTGTTCAAAGTCATAAATCCCTTCTCATTTTGAAAAGGACAAATTGGGGTAATTACTTTTGGAAAACTAGAGGGGACTGGCCTGAATAATCTGGGAGGGGGTGAGGACAAGGAACAAACCTTCTCTAAAATCACCCTGAGCAGCACTTCTCAGAGCTGCCTGGCCCTGCAGCATCTGCGTCAGTAGAAATGCACACGCTCAGGTCCTACTCCAGAAGTTCAGAGGGGGGCTTTGGAATCTGTGTTTCAAGTCTCCAGGTGATTGACGCATGTTAAAGTTTGAGAACCACTCGCCAGGGAGATAGCAGTGGGGGAATTAAGATCTTGCTCTTCCATTTCTAATGATAATTCACCTCTTTATTATTATTTTTTAACATACCTTTCCACCGGACCTCTCAAAAGGAAGACTATGGCAACAGCAGTAGCAATGCCAGAGCCACCTGGTTTGATGCCAAGCGAGTCAGTGTGAGATGGCACAGTCAAACCTCTAGCACCCTCTGCTGGGTATGGGCTTCCTCCCTGACCTTTCACTTAGCCTTAACTCGTGGTTTTTGTGTACTTACCAGGATGGCCACAGGTAATCCCCAAATTCTAATAGCCATGAGCATTTAGTAGATGCTCCAAGATGGCACAGCCACCCGGATATGATTAAAACATCCTGGGAGGCTCTGGGGCTCCTGTTTGCCCATCTTCTGTTTTCCATTTCCTCGCCAGATGGGGTCACATACTCTCATTTTTATGCAAGTCACACACAGGAGCCTGTGCAACCAGTGCTTTGGAGGGAGGCCCTGATGGATTGA
Source organism: Myotis lucifugus (assembly GCF_000147115.1). NCBI lineage: Eukaryota > Metazoa > Chordata > Mammalia > Chiroptera > Vespertilionidae > Myotis > Myotis lucifugus. Next base: position 40,148,723 of record NW_005871048.1, on the reverse strand, counting down.
GTCCATCAGTATTTTACCAGAACAGAGCCTTCCTCTCAGCCTGGAGACCAACAAAATAGGAAGCAGCTCAGTTTTTTCCCAAGAACCTTTTATCAAGGATTCGCCCACAGGGCCTATTTGAATGGAACTAGGGCACTTAGGAAATGTGAAGGGACACCTGCAAAATGAACAATCCCTTTGCTGGTGTTCTTGGCAGGAAGGGAACCATTTTATTGAGCACGTACTAATTCTCAGGATCTTACATACACAATTTCACTTAATCCCCACAACATTGTGAAGTTAGTAGTATTATTCCTACTTACAGAAATACAAACATATAGGAAACAAATTCAGAGAGACTGAATGACGTTCCTGAAACCCCTCAGCTACTGAAGTGAGATCCACCCTCTCACTGTTAAGCCCTCAGTCCATCTGGGTGTGGCTTTGCCATCCACACCACACACAAATGCCAGCTAGCCCTGGCTTGTTCCGACCACTGCTTTACACTTCCTGATATAAATGGTGAAAATGGATACAATGTTCAAAAGAAACCAGTATAAATGTGTGCTAGGTTTTAAGAGTTGATTCTTGGGATGCTCTATAAAAATAAAAAATGTGAGCAAAAAATACTTTATGAAGGAAATCCTAGAAGTAATGGCATCAGAAAGCACCCTATTTCTAGTACTCACCTGAATTTGTTTTCCCATTGTTCTGCTGTCCAACTTCCGACCCTATCAAGGACCTTCATGGATTCTCCAGCTGAGCTGACCAGGACTAATACCACACCCAACCTCTTTTAGCCCCCAGGTGCTCTACCCCTGACTGCTCTACCCCTTTCTCCCACACTCCATCCTAGTTCCCACCTGTGGGTGAACAATCCACCTGGGAAGGGGAGAGAGAGTACCTTCTTCCCCACAGCCTCCCAGCATTGAGCACTGTATTCTTTTAAAATCTTTACCATTTAAGCCGAAACCGGTTTGGCTCAGTGGATAGAGCGTCGGCCTGCGGACTGAAAGGTCCCAGGTTCGATTCCGGTCAAGGGCATGTACCTGGGTTGCGGGCACATCCCCAGTAGGAGATGTGCAGAAGGCAGCTGATCGATGTTTCTCTCTCATCGATGTTTCTAACTCTCTATCTCTCTCCCTTCCTCTCTGTAAAAAATCAATAAAATATATTTTAAAAAAAATAAATAAAAAAAAATAAAATCTTTACCATTTAAATAGTAGCAATAAAAATTTCATTATTTTCACTGGCATGTTCTTAATTGCTGTTGAAGTTTAAGACATGTATATTTGAGGGTTTGTTGTTATTTTTTTCCTTTGTTAATTGCCCTTTCATGTTCTTTACCCACTTCTCGTTGGAAGTGGTTCTTATTGATATATTAGAACTCTTTATTTACTAAGGATGTTAATCTTCTGTCACATATCAGCAAATACTTTGTCCCAATTGTCTTTTGACTTTGGTTGTTTTCGCAGCACAGGAGTTTTCAGTGGTCAAAGCTATGGTTTCTTCCTTCAGGGTCTTTCTAAGAAAGACCTTCCCCACAATGAACTTTTAAATTTATTTACCTACTAGAGGCCCAGTGCACAGATTCGTGCACTGGTGGGGGCGTGGCCTGCAGGGATTGGCCTGCTGTGGGAGCACCACTCATCCCAGTCAGCTGAGCAGCTGTGGACCCACCCTCTGAGCGGCTGTTGAATGAGAAAATTAGTCTGAGCTGATATTTTGGGGTAATGTCTTGGGTAAAGGCGTGTTCTGTGTCCCGGAGGAACCTGGCAGAGAGCTTTGCACCCCAAAGCCACTCGGTGAATGTCCTTGATGTGTGATTCCATTTCAGTGACACCATCCGGGATGTAGAGGCCACCCATGCTCCAGGATCCTCAGCCATCAGGACAGCCTCCCCAGGAGGTCCATAGTCACATCACCTCTTGCCATCTGCCTATGCCAGCTCCTCACACTCTTTCTAGAACACACCTTAGAGGGCCTGCCTCAGCTGGTGGGGTCAGGCCAGAGTCTGGATTGTCTCAGGTATTTGATAGGTACAGAGACTCAGCCTCACCCTGGGCCTGGTAGTGGCTGTTCCCACTGTGGGAGCACACTGACCACCAGGCGTAGCTCCTGCATTGAGCATCTGCCCTCTGGTGGTCAGTGCGCGTCATTGTGACTGGTCCACCAGTCGTTCTAGTCATTCCGCTGTTCGGTCACTGGGCTTTTATATATATAGATATATACCTTGTATAATTTTTATGTCTCAGTTTTTACATTTCGACCATCTGACATTTATTTTGGTGTAAGGTATGGGAAAGGACTCTAGAGTTAACTTCCCCTCAGATGGATAGCCAGTTGTTCTAACACCGTCAATTGAATGATAACACTTTCCTCCCTGGTATAAAGTACCACGTTTATTATATATATATAATTTTTTGCATGTACTCTTGCTTTCTTTCTAGACTCTCTATTCTTTCCACTGATCTATCTATTCTTGTGCCAGTACCACACTGGTTTAATTTCTGCAATTTTTATGTTTTAATATCTAGTTCATGCCTTCTTTAATAACATTTTCCCAAATATTTCTTGGCTACTATTGAACATTTATTCTTCCAGGTGAATTTTGTCAAAGCTTGGCTTTTCCACTTACTGTTCTAGAAATACCTGGGTCCACCTCTCCTTGGCTCTTCTTTCCAGTATTCAATAACCATTACCTGTGCCTCCCGTTCACCTGGCACTGTGCTAGGCACTAGAGATATAAAACTAATTTGACCCAATCCCTGCCCTCAAGAGGCTCATCACATGTAGGAAAATAACACCAACAAATGGGGGCATTAAATCATGATGTCTGCTGTGAGGAGGACTGAAAGGGTAGAGTACCAAAGAAGGTTTGATGTATCTCCTGAGAGAAGTAGAAAAGAAAATTGCAAGAGGTCACCTGTGCTTCACCACTGGGCCTGGTAAGGGGACTCAAGAAGTTGTCTGTGATGACTATGCAACACTGGAACCCTAAGATTCCAAAGTTCTTAGGGGCTTAACACAAAAGTTTGCATCCCATCGTAGCACTGCCCAGTGGAGCAGCCTTTCTGGTTGCTCTCACCCCATGCTAAAGATTCCTTCTACATCATATCTTACATGCTGGTAAAAGTACAGTGCCCTCCCCTACTCTACAGCTCTTCATGTCTTTCAAAGCATTATTTGCCTGTTTTATGTCATCTAAAATTCCCAACAGCCTTGTGAGTATATATCATGATTTTCATTTGAAAGATGTATAAATGGATGCTTCGCAAAGCTAACACATAAAGTAAGCAATGTTATGTAAATGGATGTTCAGAAAGACTAACACCTGAATTAAGTAATCTGTCCAAAGTGCTCAGAGACAGAGCCAAGCCTAGAAGGGAAGTCTCAGTTTCCCCGGTCAGGTCTCTTTCTATCACAGCCTGTGGCCTACAAAGTATTCAACCTGTAAGAAGGTATGTCTAGAACTCCAGGATATCACTCCTCTACCCTTAACTCCCCACCTCTTAATGAAATGGGGAATCCTCTTTCTTTCTACTTCTCCATCCAAATGGAGAGGAGGAAAAAAGGCTTGGACAAGACTGGGATGAGGATCTAGATCAGCGGTTCTCAACCTGTGGGTCGCAACCCTTTTGGGGGTCGAACGACCCTTTCACAGGGGTCGCCTAAGACCATCGGAAAACACATATATAATTACATATTGTTTTTGTGATTAATCACTATGCTTTAATTATGTTCAATTTGTAACAATGAAATTGGGGGTCACCACAACATGAGGAACTGTATTAAAGGGTTGAGGCATTAGGAAGGTTGAGAACCACTGATCTAGATGGAGGCCAAAGTGGAGCTGAGGGGAAATGGGCCTCTCTGGGAAAAGGCTCAAGGAATTGTGGCTGTCAGGGTTTCTGGCTGAAGTATCTCCAAAGGCTCCCTGGCTGGATCCCCAGTCACTACCACTCACCTACTTCCGACACTGCCACCATTAGCAGCTTCTGAACAGAATTTATCTCTTCCTTTGGCAAGTGATGGACAGAATTCAGACTCAACTTTTCATCTCTTCAGATGTAGCTTTACATACACACACATACACACACACAGAGTAAAAGAAAAACAAAACAACAAAAAAGTAGAACACACACACAAAAATCAAAACACACGTCTTTAAAGGATTTTTGTTTTGTGTTGCATTAGTAGTAGTAGTAGTAGTAGTAGTAGTATTTTAAGGGTGTGTATTCTTACTAGCAGTGGAAAAGTGGTAGAGAATGGTGTTATTTCATGTAAAGAAAGGAAGACATTTTCCCTATCCCAGTTTTTCTTTGGGAATATCTGGGACAGGAGATTAATCTGCAACTCTTGCTCACCTGGGTACTTCATTGCTGGAGCTGCGAGTTGAAGAGAGTGAATTTGGGGTCAACGTTGGGAAATGGGCTGGAAGCTGCCAAGACTAATATTAAGGACGGATGGGGGCTGCGAAGAGCTATGGGGGAGTGTTCTTCGTACCTCAGCCTCCAGACCTCAGCCTGGACCAGCTGGAGAGGGTGAAAAAAGTGGAGGTGGGGATATGGGCCAAACAAGGGACAGGAAAGAAGGGAAATCTTAAGTCAAGAAATTGGGAGGGAATTCCTACAGCCGACGCTGAGGCAGAAGGTGGGAGGGTCTGGCCTCTCATGCACGTGCGAGGGGGGAGGGGGAAGAGAGTGCGGAGGGAGGGAGATGAAGTTAAGTGACCTAGGTAGCTGAGCAAAGTCAGGCTTGTAAGGCCAACTGCAAAGCTTGCTTCTGTACCTAATGTGTATTCCATCTGCCAGTAGAAGCACTAATAAATGTTACATGTTGAAACTGTTGCACTAGCTTGTACACAAAAATTCCATATGCCAACTGACTGGACTACATGAACACATCTGTCAAAAACAGGTCTCTTAGGCATAATTTAGGATGTTCCAAAGCAGCTTTATAATTGTTTCAGCTTCCAGCTGGTATGAATTAACTCTCATAAGCCAGGTCTATTCTCACCGAGTAAAGAATTGGGCCAAATGTCCAAATAATTCAAGTCAGAAACACTCTTTGCCTTCATTATAGAAAGTATCAGTAGCAAGGCCCTTTTCCCCTCAAAATTATGCTGCTGATTGACTCCGTGTTAGATGTCGCATTACTAACATGTGTTAATCTAGCCATTTTTACAAGATTCTGCTACTCCAACAACATTTGCAATTTAGAATGTACGTTAACATGCATTAGGTGATTAGATCTCAGGTGCCAAGTGCATTTCAGTTGAAAAGTCAGTATGTGAGAACTCCTGAGATGGCCCTGTCAGATCTGTTCTCTCGCTACAACGGGGATGCAGGGAGGAGGAATGCAATCCTCCCCTTTAGAGGGAAGCTTAGATGTAAACATCATGTGTAAGTCTGGGCACATATATAATTCTAGGAACTGGAAAATTTGTTTCTTCCTTTTCCCTCATACTAATTTTTTGTTTATGTTCTTATTAACTTTTTTAAAAAATCTTTAGAAAAGGAAGTATAAAGAATGACTGAATGCCCTAGCTGGTTTGGCTCAGTAGATAGAGTGTCAGCCTGCAGACTGAAGGGTCCCAGGTTCGATTCCGGTCAAGGGCATGTACCTCGGTTGCAGGCTCCCAGACCTGGTCGGGGTTATGCTGGGGGCAACCAATCGATGTGTCTTCTCACATGGGTGTTTCTCTCTGTCTCTCCCTCTCCCTTCCACTCTCTCTAAAAATCAGTGAAGGAAATATCCTTGGGTGAGGATTAAAAATAAATAAATAAATAATTTAAAAAGATCAATGGAAAAATATCCTCAGGGGAATGAAAAAAAAAAGAATGAATGAAATAACAGAATCAGGATCTTCAAATGTCTCAGCACGATGGAACAATGGGAAGTCTAACACAATGAAATGTAGCCAGTATGAATGCAAATCACACCCAGGTCTCAATGAGAAATTCATCAGGAGGAGGCCTGAGGAAAGGCTTGGGGATTTCAGTTCACTACAAGTCATTGAGGCTGCCCTGGTGATGTCTGAGACTATGCTAATATATGAATACTATCCAAAACAGGGCAAGAAATCCTTCCTCAACTCTGATTCAGATACTATGCTCAGATACAGATTCCTCATCCTATCTAATAATAGACAAACAAGGTAATTAACCGTACCTCCGACACGCTTCCCATTGGCTAATCAGCAGGATATGCAAATTAACTGCCAACCAAGATGGCGGCTGGCAGCCAGGCAGCTGAAGCGAACAGGAGACTTGCTTGCTCCAGTGATGGAGGAAGCCAAGGTTCCCCGCCTGCTGCTGCCGGCCTCTGAGCTGCACTCTAAGCAACAATGTTGCAATTATAAAAGCTAAACAAACCCCAGAAACCTGCTTTCAGGCAGCCAGGCCTCAGAGCTGGAGCTGCAACAGTGTTTCAATTATAGAAGCCAAACAAACCCAGATACCTGCTTTCAGCAGCCGAGGTCTCAGAGCTGGAGCTGAGCCTCAGAGCTAAAGCCAGCTCTCAGTTCCAGTGACAGCCATAGAAGGTAAATAAACCCAGAATAAAAAAAAAAAAAAGGAGAGGTTGGGAGCTTCAGTCACCCACCAGCCTGAAAACGGCCCTCAGCCCCTCACCCAGACTGGCCAGGCACCCCAGTGGGGACCCCCACCCTGAAGGGGGTGTGACCAGCTGCAAACAGCCATTATCCCCTCATCCAGGCTGGCCAGGCACCCAAGCGGGACCCCCACCCTGATCCGGACACCCTTCAGGGCAAACCAGCCGGCCCCCACCCGTGCACCAGGCCTCTATCCTATATAGTAAAAGGGTAATATGCAAACTGACCCTAACAGCAGAAGGACTGGGAATGACTGGTCACTATGACACACACTGACCATCAGCAGGGCAGACGCTCAATGCAGGAGCTGCCCTCTGGTGGTCAGTGAGCTCCCACATGGAGGAGCTCTGCTCAGCCACAAGCCAGGCTGATGGCTGCCAGTACAGCGGTGGTGGTGGGAGCCTCTCCTGCCTCCTCAGCAGCGCTAAGAATGTCCGACTGCAGTTTATGCCTGCTCCCCGCTGGCAAGTGGACATCCCCTGAGGGCTGCCGGGCTGCCAGAGGGATGTCTGATTGCCATCTTAGGCCCAATCCCCCGGGGAGCGGGCCTAAGCCAGCAGGTGGTCATCCCCTGAGGGGTCCCAGACTGCGAGAGGGCACAGGCCAGGCTGAGGGACCCCCCGCCCCCGAGTGCACAAATTTTTGTGCACCGGGCCTCTAGTCTATATATATATAAGCCTAAGTGACCACTGACCCGGCCAGTAGCTATGACATGCAATGACCACCAGGGGGCAGACACTCTGATCGGTAGCAATGACGCACACTGACCACCAGAGGGCAGACGCTCAACGCAGGAGCTGTCGAGCTGCAGTGACTTGGCAGCTGCAGTTCTCGGGTGATGCACCCGGAACCAGAGAGGAGGGAGCCCGATTCTAGGGTGCATCACCTGAGAACCACCCTCTCGCAATCCGGGACCCCTCGGGGGATGTCGGAGAGCCGGTTTTGGCCAGATCTCCACAGGCCAGGCTGAAGGACCCCATTGGTGCATGAATCCATGCACCGGGCCTCTAGTTTTAATAATAAATTGGAGTGGATCCAAACAGGGCACCCAGCCTGGTAAACAAGACATAGTGCCTGCCCCTAAAGGACACCTAATGCAATGGGGAAAACTGAGTCAAACTGAGTGCAAGGAACCTGTGAATAAGTTTAGCCTCAGAAAGAATGCTTAGAAGGAGCCATTCAGTATGGAGGGGATATAATTTTGGTTACCAAATATTTGAGCATGTCATATGAAAGAGATTAAATCTGTTTGGTATGCAAAAATGAGAAGCAATAAGCAAACTTTACTAGAAGACAGAGTTCTGCTCAATGTAAGGGGAAAAGATGCTCTTTAAGCTACCTATGGATATTAGTATATCCATTCTCAGTGGGAGTAACAGTTCCCTCAATGGGGCAAAAATGATATTACAAGGGTGTCTAGCCCTCCAAAGTTCAACCTCACCCAACAAAGTCTTATTCCTTAGTATTTAATTCCTCATGTTGAGCTTTCTTAGGTGTTACATGAGCATCACTGACACTGACCTGGAAGATTCACAAGGTATGCAAGATCACTACTCCAAAACTATGGTGAATAGATGGCTGTGATTGGAGGACTCTCTCTCAATTGATCGCTTCATCTCAGTTATATTGTTACAAATGGACTGCATGTGCTATTATTGTCTACCACTGGCTGCCTGAGGATGTTGTCTGTGTTTGATCTGCCTTTGTGCATTGTCTGAGCTTTGAGAATTAAATAAAGATGGCTTATGTTTTAATATTTCAACCCACAGAAGTTACTCAACCCATCATTAGCTATGTCAAGTGCTGAAAAGAAGAAGTGTCAACAATATTTGAATATCTAGCATCCAGTTAAAAGCCATTTTTTCCAAATCAATGTAAAGTTAAAAGTTAATGTTTAAGAAATTAACATTTTTTCAGTTCTACTTTTGTTGAAAAAAATAAGTTTTGAGTAATTTTAAAACATTGATCACATTGCTATTATGTAGTTCTAAAATTGCTAATATGCATATAGAAACATTACAATTCACAAGTAAGTTATATTGAAAGTTACTCAACAAATGCAGTTACAAAGATAAATGTTAACAGCTTTGACTTTCAATTTAACTAAAATTTTAACTTAAAATTTTATTTTGTTGCTCTTAACCTGTATGATAAAGAGTAAGCTTTATACTTATTCTTCCTATATATAAAGCACAGATATACATACAGTATACAAACAGATACACAGTATATTTGTGGAATTAAAATTTCATGAGGGGTGATTAGAAGAAAATAAAAAGGCTTTGTAGGAGAGCAATAATTTATTTTGTTTGTTATTCCTCACCCAAGGATATTTTTTTCATTGATTTTTTTTTTTTTAAGAGAGAGTGGAAGGGAGCAGGGGAGAGTAAGAGAGAGAAACATCAATGAGAGAGAGACACATTGATTGGTTGCCTACTGCATGCCCCCCAACTGGGGCTGAGGATAGAATCTGCAACCCAGGTACATGCCCTTGACCAGGAATCTGACTTGTGACCCTTCAGTATGCAAGCTGAGGCTCTAACCCAGCGGTTCTCAACCTGTGGGTCGCGACCCCTTTGGGGGTCGAACAACCCTTTCACAGGGATCGCCTAAGACCATCGGAAAACACATATATAATTACATATTGTTTTTGTGATTAATCACTATGCTTTAATTATGTTCAATTTGTAACAATGAAATTGGGGGTCACCACAACATGAGGAACTGTATTAAAGGGTTGAGGCATTCGGAAGGTTGAGAACCACTGCTCTGAATGGGTTTATTCACATTTTCTTCTTGTCCTTATGTCTCCTTTCTTGCTTTTTTCACCCCAAGTTGCTGTATAACTGCTAGTAACAGAATCACTTTTTCCCTTTGGGGGCACAATCCATTCCCTAGCTGCAGTGGTGGTAGGTGACCCAGGCCTGGCTAGCAGTGGACGTGTTACTTGAACCAGGACAATCAGAGTTAATCCTGGGACTTTTCCTGGAGCTAAGAGGCGGCTATCTTTTTCTGTAGGGGTTACATTTGTCAGGCTGTGAGCTGGAAGTTGTGGAGTGTCTCTTTGCCATAAGCTGGGGAAAGCCTACCAGAGAATAAAGCCAACCCGGCAGAGACAGCATTCAGTGATAGCCTTGAGGACCTAGGTCTAGGCATGCTTGAAGCTTTCTGAACCCTTGGAGCTCCTGGTGTGCTTTGAGGCTTAACCCAACTGGAGATGTGTCTCTGTCACTAGCAACCAGGAATAACTAACCAGTTCATAGCTGTGGGCCAACTAAGAAAAGACTGCTCATATTCCTGGAAGTATGTTGGAGCTTTGAATCAACCTCCAGACATCTATTGGCTGACCACTAAACACCACTGCATCTTGTATACGCAAGAGCTTTCAGCTTGTCTGTGACCAATCAAAAGCAGTAAATATTTCTTATAGACTGTGTACCCATCATAGAACCGCCCCCACTTTCATCTTTCTCTGCTCCCTTATCTGTAGCCAATGTAAATTCTTTCAAACATCTTTTATCTTTCTTCTCCAAAACATAAAAAAAAGAAGTGCCTGTCAACTCCAGAACGGCAGACATGCTTGTCTTTTCCACCCCGCCATCCATGCCACCGGTGGTTTAGACTTCATGCTCCAGGACCTGGTCCTCTTCTGGCTAGCACTGGCTCAATAAAACCTTTCTTTCAGAAAATATTTCAGCTGTGAAAGCTTTTTGTCTAACATATCTGCGTGACATCCTATCATTATTAATTCACTTATCAAGTATGTATCATTATCCTGGCCAGGTAGCTCAGTTGGATAGAGTGTTGTCCTGATATGACAAGCTTGTAGGTTCGATACCCGGTCAAGGCATATGAATGCATAAATACGTGGAACAAATTGATGATTCCTCTCTCTCCCTTCCCCTCTTCTCTCAAATTAATAAAAAAAAAAAAACCAAGTATGTATTATTAAGATACTACATATTGAAAGGCAATAGACATGAATCTATACTTATGAAATTCTACTCTGACCTCCACGAAAAATGCCTATTGATAATTTATGACAAATAGAAGATGAAACTGATTTAGATAATTGTATTACAAAGTATGCCTTTCACAAATATTTTTAAAATTAAACTATAGTATATTGCCTAATATATTTTAGAGTTTGTTTGTAAGGTTCTAATCAGCACATTCATTAGCAACTAAAGCTGTTCAGTATTCCCCATGAGTTTCTCCATTTAATAGTCCTGTACTCAATAATCTGAAATTCAGTGAATTCTAGATTTTTCAACCTACTGCCAAATGCCTTGTCCTCAAAGAAGAAAAAGGAGGAGGAGGAGGAGGAGAAGAAAAGAAGAAGAAGAAAAGAAATTGAAATTCATAAAGCAAAGATACTAGCAACAAAAGATGGTTTACAATCAGTTAACACTGTCCATTTCTCTGTGGACACAAAGCAGACCAACTAATGGGAAGTGAAGTCCCAGTCTGTAGAATATAATTTATCATCATCAGCAACTGGGAGTCAAAATGGGATGGTTAAGGAGTTTTAACTCACTAGGAATATTTATGTTGGGATACACTACACTTGAGGACATCCAAAGGATAGAGATTCAGAGACATCAGAAGACACAGGCTTGGGAACAAGGGGCCAGGGTTTGTAATACAAATCAGAAGTCAACAGAAATTCAATTGTGGAGGCTCAAACAATGGCTGGATTCTCTGGAGGAGATAAAAGCAAAAGGTCCTGTAGAAAGTCTAAGGTCAAGCAGAGGAGGGCCTAAAAAAGGCATTTGAAAAAAATAAGCCAGTTTAGCATCAAAGAGTAAAAAACAAAGAAAAGAACAAAAGGCCACATTGCAAGCGCCTGTATCTTCACAGCTGTTGAGAAGGTGGGAAAGGAAGTCTTATAATTGAGGCAATCTTTGTTTAGGTTATATGTTATATGTTAAGTCATCTAGTGGGCAGGGCTTCATTTTGATCCTAGTTGATAGAAGACAGATGTCTGGCATCTGGATCTATGACCAAGTATGGTCACTGTGTTATAGCAGCTGGCAGTCATGCCTGGCTCAGTCTCTGTGGAGGAACAATGACCACTAACAGTTGTGCATCCAGATTTGGGGGGACTGGGGAGTAGTATGAAGTATTTCACCTAAATTACATGGAAGGAAGGGGTTTGAGTTCGTCTTTTAATTTTTGGTACCAATGATCATAAAGCAGCTGTAAATTTGTTATATTCCACACTTATGAAATTTTAGCATGGAATATTACCTCTGTAACTAATAATCTGTAGAGCTGTCATGATTTATATTACTAAACTGGCCACGTATTCTGTTCATACCTAAACTACAGCTATCAGCCAAACAGGGCTGAAGGCTCTTAAAATGATCAACTTCACCCCCTTCAGAAGTCTCCATTGATTTAATGAATAGACCAAGTCCGTAGAGAAGAACAGCTTTGGATTGTTTATAGCCAAAGCTCTGAGAATTCCCTCTACCCACCCAATCCTGTTCCAGCTTCTCCACTATCATTTGTGACTGTTTCCAAGTTTAATTCTCTTGTTTAACACTTTTCTGGACTCCCCATTCACTTCACAGTAAAATTCAGCCTTGCTTCCAGGATCCAAACCCTGTTGAGGAGTTTTTATGGAGGTTTCACTACATGGGCATGATTGATTAAATTTTTGGCCACTGGTTACTGACCTCAACCTCTAGGTCCTCCTCTCCCTGGAGGTTTGGTGATGGGGGTAGGGTATGAGACTGAAAAGTCCAACCCTCAACCTTCTAATCATGCCTTGGTCTTTTTTGGCAACCTGCCCTATCCTGAAGCTACCTTCAGGGATTCCCAGCACACTAGTCATCTCATTAGCGTACAAAAGACACTCTTATTTAAAATTATATATATATTTTTTATTGATTTCAGAGAGGAAGGAAGAGGGAGAGATAGAAACATCAATGATGAGAGAATATCATTGATTGGCTGCCTCCTGCACTCCCCCTACTGGGGATTGAGCCCGCAACCCGAGCATGTGCTCTTGACTGGAATCAAACTTGGGACCCTCCAGTGTGCAGTCCAATGCTCTATCCACTGAGCCAAACCAGCTAGGGCCAAAAGACACTCAAACAGTCAAGGGTTTTAGGAGCTGTGGGCTAGAAACCTGGGACAAAGAGCAAATATGTATTCCCCCTCAAACCACACAACTCTAATGTTGAAAAGTGACCTTCAATATGTATATGTCTTTGTATCATATACTAGGGGCCCAGTGCACGAATTCATGCACCTTGAAAGGAACTGTGGGTGGCCAGGCTGCAGCGGGCACAGGGGCAGGTCTCGGCCCATCCTCTGCACCCCGCCTGGCCCCTTCTGCCTCAGCCCCCGGTCCCCTGTCTATCAGCAACCACTCTCCCACCGCAGCTGCTCCCATGCGCTGACGTGCTGACAGCGTCGGCCCTGCTTGCACCTGCTGACAGCATGGAGCAATTGGGACTGGCACTAGCAGCAGGTGTGAGCGGGGCTGGTGCTGTCAGCTGGTGCAAATGGTGGCTGCTGCCCCAATCGCCCCTCAGGAGCTGGGGGAGGTAGAGAAGCCCTCAGGGGCAATTGGGGCCAGCAGCCGCCGGCAGCGGGCACAGGTGGGGCCAGCGCTGGGAGTGCAGGGTGGGACCACAGGGCATGGGAGCAAAGAATTTTCAGTAACCACCAGAGGCTCGCCCCGATGACAGCAACCAGTGCTCCACCTTGGTCTGGCACTCCCCCTCACCTGCTCCACCATCCAGTCGCAGCCAATGCCCACCATGTTCCTCACTCTGCCATCTGCTACCCACACCCACCATGTTCCGCGCATGCCCCCTGATGGTCAGCGCACATCATAGCGACCGGTTGTTCCGCCGTTCGGTCTATTTGCATATTAGGGTTTTATATATATAGATGGTGTGTGCTTTTAAAAAAACCTTTCATTGTTACAAATAGCAAATATGGAAAACCGCATACCACTATACAGGTCAGAAGAGAAATCCTTGCTCACCACGCTAGCAACCTTCCATTTGTCAGGTGTCTCCTCCCAATTATAATCCCCTTTCTCCTCCCAAGAACAATTACTATCCTGATATTTATGATAATCACTTCTTTTTCAACTGTATTACCTAAACCTGCAACCCTGATTGTTTTACGTTTCCCTTTGCCTCTTACGTATCTTTTTATCTAAAGAATTCCCTTTCTCCTCTTCCTTTGTTGAAATAGCAAATTAACTGTCCTGTCACTTTCTATAACCTGAATTTTATTGATTGCATTCTGTGGAGTAATTTAACGTATTTTTCTGTCCTTTTTATTTTCTTTAAATTTATGGCTGCCTGGCCGGTGTGACTCAGTGGTTGAGTGTGAACCTAGGAACCAGGAGGTCACAGTTCAATTCCTGGTTAGGGCATATAAGTTTTGGGATCGATCCCCAGTAGGAGGCATGCAGGAGGCAGCTGATCAATGATTCTCTTTCATCATTTATGTTTCCCTCTCTCCTTCCCTTCCTCTCTCTGAAATTAATAAAAAACATATTTTTAAAAAATTGATGGCTGGATCACCTTGTAGTCAAAAATCAATGTATTTCTTTTTCCTATATATTTTTTATTTCAGAGAGGAAGGGAGAGGGAGAATCATTGATCAGCTGCCTCCTGCATGCCCCACACTGGGGATCAAGCCAGCAACCGGGTCATGTGCCCTGACCAGGAACCTGTGACCTATTGGTGCATGGGATGACATTCAACAAACTGAGCCATACTAGCAGGGCTATAGTAGTGTATTCTTAGCATCAGTAACACCTGTTACGGGGTCTTGATTCTACCTTGTCCTACTGGATAGGGGCACTGGTAGCAGCTCTCTTAGCCCAGTTCTGCATTATTATCCGGAGACAGCAAATATCCTGAGATAAAAGTGCACTCCTACAGCCCTTTAAACAAATTTCTAAGCACCAATTCCCTATTTTAAATCCCTATATTTAAAATAGCCAGATGCATTTCCTGCAACTGAATGCAAACTCATACATTAGTAAAGATATAAAAGCCTCCCAAATTAATCTGCACAATCAATCCCAATCAAAATTTTAAAATAATTGAACAAAACCTAAAATGTATATGGAATAAAGGTCTGCAAATATGTCACCCTAAAAAATTGGGGGGGAAAGGTACTCACCCTACCATATATTAAAAATATTGAGTTTACGTATTAATTTAATAATAGATGATGCTGGGTAATGGGCTTATGTAGGTTCATTATGTTATTTTTACTTTTGTGCACTTGAAGTTTTCCATAATAATGTAAAAAGAATATTCAGCCTGGTGTTCAAAAAGTTAGGATTGGAGTTATACATTCGGGGCTCATCAAAATAAAGACAACATTTAAAGCCATGGGATTGGATAAAACCGTTTAGGGAAAGTATAGATAGGAAAAAAAATGGGACTAAAATGTGAGCAACTCTAATATTTATAAGACAGTGAAAAAAGATAAAGTAGACTGAGAAGATGCCATGAGGCAAGAGGAAACCAGGAAGTGAGATGTTCTGGAAGCCTAGAAAAGAAAATGTTTCAAAAATGTGGAAGTGGTCATGTGTCAAATGCTACCTAAAGGCTAAAATGAGAACTGAATTTATCTTTTGGATTTGTCAAGATGGAGGTTTAGACAGTTTGGAGAAATTTTGCTATAAAAGGGAACAAAAGAAAAAATTAAGTAGAAGCTGGAGAAAAGAGGTTAAGAAGTATTCTGTTCCCTTTTCAGGTATCTGATACTAAGGCATATTAGTGTACTAGTAGAATGATCTAGTTGAAAGGGGGAAAACAGAGATACTGGTTAATAATGCGGATTTCCTAATCAAAGAAAACAGGATAATTTCAAGAGAAACATCAAAAGTGCTTTATTCAAAGTAATGTCCATTGCTAGCTACACATTTCCCCCATCTTTCAGGTAATTTGTGGATACCGTCCCAATAGAACAGGGGTCCTCAAACTACGGCCCGCGGGCCACATGCAAATACAAATATTGTATTTGTTCCCGTTTTGTTTTTTTACTTCAAAATAAGATATGTGCAGTGTGCATAGGAATTTGTTCATAGTTTTTTTTTAAACTATAGTCCGGCCCTCCAACGGTCTGAGGGACAGTGAACTGGCCCCCTGTTTAAAAAGTTTGAGGACCCCTGCAATAGAACTTTTGTTTTGAGGCAAACCATACAGAGACACAATTTTCCACTTTTTCGTATGTTTTGAAGTGCTGCTCAGAAAGTGCATGGGCCATCAATCGGAACAAGTGGTAATCTGAAGGAGCAAGGTCTAGTGCACTGATGGCGAACCTATGACACGCGTGTCAGAGGTGACACGCGAACTCATTTTTTTGGTTGATTTTTGTTAAATGGCATTTAAACATATAAAATAAATATCAAAAATATAAGTCTTTGTTTTACTATGGTTGCAAATATCAAAAAATGTCTATATGTGACATGGCACCAGGGTTAAGTTAGGGTTTTTCAAAATGCTGACACACCGAGCTCAAAAGGTTCGCCATCACTGGTCCAGTGAATATGGTGGGTGGGTTAAGTGTTGGTCTTCAAACTTTTTCCGTTGACCTGGACGTTCTTTGTCTTTCACATCGAAATCATCACTTTTAAAGCGTTTAAACCAGCGTTCACAAGTATGTTGAGATGGAGCATGTTCACCATAAGCTTCCCAAGGTGTACGATAACTTTCAGCAGCACTTTTCTTCAAAATAAAGTAATGAATTAAAAGTTCCCGCAAATGCTCTCATTTTGGCACGAAATTCGACATTTTTAAGTGTAAAAATATCTATGATGTTAACACCTTCAGAAAATTTGACATATGAAGTTTTGATGCTTGTTGTCAATACAACAAAATAGCATACATATAAAAATCGCATATATATCAACATATGTGTAACTCCATCTATTGAAAAAAATTCGCATTAACTGGTACACTTGTAGGAAGAAAACAATAATAGAAGAATCAAGGTGCTGAATGAAATAAAGTACAAGAAGAGGAAATATTTTTCCCATGTTTAACAAAACATGGAGTGAAGGCAATATTTATAGGTTCAGATACATACAGATGGATAGATTTGGTTGGGAGGCGGGGGAGATGAGGTTTGTGCCTATTTTCAAACCTTTAACTCTCTAAGCCTCAGTTCCCTCACCAGTAATATGGTGAGTACCTACTTCATAAGATTTCTGAGGCTCGAACTACCATACCAAAGAGCCAACTCTGAATATTAAATTGTTATTAATATTCCTAGTTCAAGTCTCCATGAATTCTACAAAATAATCAATCTCTCATTTTGCATTTAACAAAATACCACAACTAAAAACAACTATAATGAAAGTAACTTAATGGGATTGAGAGTGTCAGGGTAAGCTTTCCTGAGACATTTAAACTGAAAGCTAAATGAGGTGTAGACATTAACCTGACAAAGGTGGAGTGTTAGAAGAGTTTAAGGAGGTTTAGAAACAAGCAAACAGAAGTCCATTGTGGCTATCAATCACGAGCCACTATATGAAGCAACTGAAGGCAACTAAATCACATTTCTCCTCAGTGATTTCCAATACCTCTTGTGGGTCAAAATAGGGCTCTTAAGAAATTAACATAATATAAACATTTTGGCTCTTGCTGAAAGGCTCAAGTCCAACTGAGATGTGAAAACAATTTATGGACTTTGATTAAACCATAAACTATAAACCGAGCAGGGAAAAAGGTTTCTTGTTTCTTGCCTACTCTATTGACACAGGCTATGTTGAGTGCTGAGTAAACGATTCTTAGGCTTATTCAAGCTCAGCAGTAAAGTGTGGGGCCAGTTACCCCTATTTGCCATAAACACTGGGAGAGCACAGGAAATGGTAACATCTAAATTATTCCTTTTGCCATCCCTGAGCTAAGATAGCAACTTAGTAACTAATTTTTAGAGTTAAAATAAACCCTTTATATAAAAAATGTTTTACATATTTAATATTATATTTAACATTTATAATATATACTTGACATTTAATATTAGCAGAAGCATAATTCTGCTAAAAAATTAGCACTCACAAAATAAGCAGAAGCAGCTGAAGGAACCAGAAATCAAAGTATTTTCTTACTATTAGGGAACCTTTCTTGATTTTCAACATGGTGCAAGTCTTAAAAGTTACAAAAAAACGCCTGGCTGGTGTGGCTGTGGACCCATAAACCAAGAGGTCATGGGTTCCATTCCTGGTGGGGGCACATGCGCGGGTTTCGGGCTTGATCCCCAGTAGGGGGCGTGCGGGAGGCAGCCCATAGATGTTTCTCACCAACGTTTCTATTTCTCTATCGGCTCTCCCTCTCTCTCTCTCTCTCTCTCTCTCTCTCTCTCTCTCTCTCGTCTAAAAAAAATCAATTAAAACATTTTTTAAAAGTTACAATAGACAAAAGTGGAAACCAAAGGAAAATAAAAAATAACCTGGAGAGTTCCGGGAGAAGAGCTGGCGAAAGGCTGCCGCGTTCCTTCATTTCGATTCTTTCTCACTTCCTGAGACTCAACTGTGTGAAATATGAGTCGGCATGTAACACCAAGGCTCGATTGGAGTTCAATACTAGTAGAAGATGAAGAATCAGACCAGCCAGTTGGAGCCGTGGTTGACCAGCAGCCCAGGGATGAACAACCTCAACAAGAGGAGCCACCCACTGAGAGTCAGGATATTACACCTGATGAAGAGAAAGCAGATGCAGGAGCACCTGAGGTTCAAGGAACTGACCTTGAAGCTGATCTTCAAGAACTGGCGAAACCAATGACTGGGGCTGAGGGTGGAGATGATCCTGAAGTCATCGGGCATGCTTGTGCAAATCCAGAGCCCATTGAAATGCCAGAAACAGGGGAAGGAAAACCAGCCATTTAAAGGAAGATGATCTGAAGACACACAGATTATTCTTATGTTGGATACTTCACTGTTAAAGTTCTCTCAATAAAGTTTTACAGCATTAAAAAAAAAATAACCTGGAATATTTCCTGAAAACAGGTGTATAAAAGGTGAATCAGAATCTTGTGTTTATGTAAATATCCAGAAAACATCACATGACTAGGAAGCTTAGAAGGTAGTATAACATGAAGGGGGAAAAACTGCTCCTGGACAAAGGTAAAGTTTCAAAAAGGGGAGTATTTCTGTGTATTTTGTAACATTTCTATGGTACTGAACAATGTTGGCAGTCATTTTGACCTTTTTTGTTAGGACAGTGGCCCACATAGCTTCACAGTACAAACAAACACCCTTTTCTGTACTACACTTGACTCATATTCAATAACAGAAGCAACACTGTTTTTTGAGAAAATATCAACTGTTACAATTGTCTTTAAAATGTACTCACAGTTTAAATAGATTTAAATAAACTTTTCCAAAACGAAAAGCACCTACACGTTTTCTTGTTGCATCGATGGCATTTTCTCTAGCGAAGGTTTTGAATATGCCAAGGCTTTTCATAGCTAAGACCACAAAAAGGCTGGTCAGAGAGCATGTTTATTTAAATTTCCATTTCCAATACCGGTCGTTTTATTTTAAGGTTGTCTGAAAACTTGTCCTGGAGTTTAAAAAATTTCAACTCACAGCAGTTTAGCCTCTCCAAACACACGGGGCATAAGTTCTTGATTGACGTACTAGTTAAGACAGGTAAAGTGTGTTCAATTGGGGCTCGCTAGCTGTCAAGTCCCTGCCGACAGATACCGAGTAAACTTTCCGTCTGTTGGAGAGAAGTAAGGGAACCACTCACGCACCCGGTCCAAGGCGACGAGCCACCTGCTACGGGGCGGGCGCGCACATTCCCCGGTCCCATCCCAGCTCGACCGAGTGACTTCCTGAACATGCTCCTCAGATTTTTCGAGCCCTGGTCCTGCAGCAGACCAAACCACCTGGCCTCAGAAAGCAAAGTCAGCTTCATTGTCTTTGACAACACGTTTTGGTGAAGCCTCATTCGGGCCGACGGGTAATTTCTAAAACTTCCGGGGTCACCCAGCGAGCCGAGAGCGGCTACAGAGGTGGGCACACGCTGGGCGTCCCAGGCGTTTCCGCAAACCTGAGCTCAGGACTCCAGGGAGACAGGGCCGACTTACTCAGCTCCCACTGAACAAGAAACTGTTCTCTCTGACCCCCTGGATGGCTTCCCCCAGGCCTCCTCGCGCTGCCTCCAGCCCAGCCTTTGGCGTGGACGCCGCCCGGCCGGCGCCGGACGCGAAGGAAAGAACGTCCAAGCGCGTCGGCCACACACCCCGCGTCCCGGAGCCGCGCGTGCGCAGCACAGCCCAGAGCTCGGGCCAAGTCCGTTTCCTGACTTTTCAAGGAAGTGGCCTTGCGTCACTTCCTGCCTCCCTCTAGCTGCCATCTTGCGTCCCCGCGTGTGTGCGCTTATTCTCAGCTGGTCTGCCCTAGACCCCCTGAGCGTCAGCCCTAGTCCCCCGCGCGGCCCCGTTTCCTCTCCAACAAGGTACAAAAAGGCTGTGGACGCCGGCGTGGGAGGAGGACGGGATCGGGGGCGGGCAGTGCCCGGAAGGAGCGAGACAGGGAGGGACAGGGCTGAGGAGAGGAAGGCGATGCGACGGACAGGCGCACCCACTCAGGCTGACTCTCGGGGTCGAGGTCGAGCCAGGGGCGGCTGCCCTGGGGGCGAGGCGACGCCGTCTCTTCCTCCACCTCGCGGCGGAACCAGAGGACAGGAGCCTCAGGTACCGCGAGGCTTGCGGAGAGTGGCCGGTCGGGCAGGCCCTGGCTAGGCCGAGGCCGGGCCGGGGCCGGGGTGGGGGGGTGCTGGCCGGGCGTGGTTTAGACCCCGTTTCCCGGGTCTGTAAAAGGGGGGAGGGGGCCGTGGAGGGGGAGGAAGGTGGGTGCTCTTTCGGCCCTCTGGACACTGAAAATTGGGAGCCTCGGGGCGGATTTGGGACCCAGGCCTCGGCCCGTGTGGGACATTTGTTCTGCCAAGGGGGGGGGGGGGGAGGCGGGAAGTAACGAGCGTGGAATGCCAGGGCCAACTACACCTTTCCTCGCTGAGGGTTTCCTGTTTTTCTAGATGAAAGAGACTATCATGAACCAAGAGAAACTCGCCAAACTGCAGGCTCAAGTGCGCATTGGTGGGAAAGTAAGTCTTAATAGTGTATGTGTGTGTGTGTGTGTGTGTGTGTAAGGTTTAGGGTTTTTTTCTTTTGCATTTCTAATGTCGATGGCGTGTGACTTTGCCTACAGAGGGCATTTCGCGGAACTAGCAAACTGGGGGAGGGAGCGGCGGGGTAAAGGCGATGTACAATGTAATGTCTCCGGGAACCATGCCGCTTGTGTGCTCAGAGGGGAAAAAAGCGAGTGAGTCGACATGAAAAACTGCTTAGGCTGCAAACATTGTTTGTGTGTAAACATACTCTCGGTGTTACAGTGTTTTAAGGGGAGCAAAAGTGTTTCCTAACGTGCTCGGTAAGGAAATGCGCCGTTTCAGGTGCGGATCATTGTGGCCGTCCTTCCTCCGACTTGCTTGGGCTTCGGTTGCATGTAGACGTGCTAGCGAGTTGGTTTCTTTGGTGGATGAAGGCCTTTTCTGGAACGCTTCCTTGGCTCAGGCACTCCGGGGCGGTAGGAGTTGTACATTTCTAGGGCGTTTGAAGATCTCTCTTGTAAGTGCATTTTGGAGTTTAAGAGCAGTGGACTATGGATTCGAAAATATCGCGTAAAGTGGATGTCTTTCTGTTTTTACTTTGCGATTTCGCTAAAACTGAGGGAAGGGGAGTGTTTGGTGGGTTTTTTAATGATCCGTTTTTGGTTGATGCTGAGTCCGAGGGGATTCCTTTTTGAACTCTGTGTTTAGATGGTTCTCTAAGTAATTTACATAAATCAGAAGTCCACTCTAGACCGAGGTCTGCCTGGTTGTATTTTGCATTGTTAGCACATTCCTAGTATTTAACAAGGTGTGGTATAGCCTGTTGGAACAGAGCATGTCTTCACTTGGTAAAACTTGTATTCACTTGTATGGTTAAAACTTCTATACTACAGATTTATTATCTATTAGTATTTTGTTTTATTTATTTCCAACTTTGCCCATTTACCTTCAAGTAGAGTCTACTGTGAAATAGCCATATTTGCACTTAGACTTAAATAGTAAGATGTACATTGTTAGTTACTGGACTTTGCCAGCAGTGTAGGTATCTTCATCCTCCCCACCCCCCAAGCTAGTAGTATTCAAGATCCCACGCCTACCTGTTAACAACAGTAGGTATTTCTTGTTCTTTTTAGCAATCGTTGTAAGCTAGGTGTGGTGGAAAAACTCATTATAATCTTTGTGGGTCAGTGTTTGGATTCTCTTATGGTGTTTTTAACCTTAGTTAATGTGCCTTTTTTCTTTTTTGGTTACTTTGATCATTAGTCCCTTCAACTTGTGAGAGAAACCATTCTAGGTAAAGGAAAGTCAGGGTTATCTAGGATTCTTAAGGCTGATGTAGGATTAAACTTTACTTGTTAACTAGTTAATAGAGGGAGTATTTCTGTCATTGTAAAACAGAAACATTTTCTTCACCTTTTAAGAAACCTGCTTATTATGGGATGTGAAATCAGGTGAGTGAGTTTTGCCTTAGAGAAAATTGCAAGTGTTAGATTCTAGGTGTTACAAGAGCTCTTTATTTCAGTATCTGATCAGAACATTGATAATAACTTAATTATTTCAGTGAAAAGTAAACCCTATTTTTGTAAAGTGTATGAAAACTATAGAAGGTGTGCTGATTTTGTTTTTAGAATCTTATAGTAGTTTCTTAGAATGTCTTTTAGAGAGCGTTCTCTGGAAACCAGGTTTCTACATGACCACTTCAAGGTAATAGTTACTTTAAAGGTTTTTTGAGGGGGTTGGTCACCAGTATTCTATGTAATTATTGATATTTTCTTCAGTTACACTATGATTTATTTAAGCCTTTACTATGCTGGATCCTGAGAATACAAAATTTAGGTAAAGTATCTAGGTGGCTTTAAGGCTAGTAGGGGAGATGGACATTTTTTTAAGATATTTTTTTCACATACATGGTGCAAGAGAAGCATTTTCAAGATACAGAAATGAGAGTGGTTTGTCTGGGTGAGGATATTAATTGTAGAGTTTCGGGAAAACACAGAAGAGATACTGGCTTGTGCAGGATTTTAAAGGATCAGAATTGGTATGGAGGCTGGGGACAGTGAGGTAGGTGAGTGGTGGTGGTCTTTCCATGAAGAGCCTTGTGTACAATGTAAGTGTCTTAGCCTATACGGGAGTCAATGAGTGTTATTAAAGAGTTTGAAAGCAGAATATGGATGGTCACATTTGCCTGGTTTTGGAAGTTTATAGGATATTTTAGAGAAAGGGGAGATTGGAGACTTGGCATGTACAAGAGACCACACGTTTTCCTGAAGCCTATATTCATTCACTCATCAAGTTATTGACTACCTTCAGTGAGCCAGGTACTGTTATAGTTACTGAGTTTTATAGCAGTAAATAGAATAGAAGCCTTCAAGGAGTTTATATTCTGGTAAGGGGAGACAGGCAATAAAATATACTTATCTTTATTAGTAATAAGTGTTATAAAGAGAAATAAACCTGGATAGATGGGAATGGTGAGTGTGGGTCGTTGGGAAAGGCCACTCTGAATATGGTGACATAAGAGCAAGGATCTTGAGGGAGGGAGGGAGCCATGCAGATGCCAGGGAAGAAGAACAGTGTGTCCAAAAACTCCTGTTTGGCCTATTTTAGTAACAATGAGGAGGATTATTTGGTTGAAGATGAATTGGTGTGTGTGAAGGAGATGTGTGTGGTCAAGAATGGCATAGTAGGGGCAGGACAGATCAAGGTTAAGATAAGAATTTGAGATTTTACTCTTGCGTACAATGGAAGTCTTTACAGACCTTTGTGTCATACACTGTCTTGCCTATGAATATTAATGGATGTTAATTTTTCTTTAATGTAAAAACAAAAGGTTAGTGATTTAGGTTGACACATGCCACCTCTCTGATCACTTTAGAGCAGTTAATGTAAAAAGTAGAACTTGGAAAAGATCATTTATATCTGACAAGACTAGAATTTTAGAAATTATTAAGAATTTGTAGCAAGTCCTTTCCCTCTTTTGACTTCCCTCATTGCTTTCACCTGCCTACTCACTGCATAAAAATTTGTGGTTATGATAGTTTTCTTATACATATCCAAAGGTCAGAAAGGAATTTGAACCTTTCCATTTGAAAATGTCTGTTACAGTATAAATGTGTGCTGTGTTCTTTCCTTTCTCTCCACTTTAGGGAACTGCTCGTAGAAAGAAGAAGGTGGTTCACAGAACAGCTACAGCAGATGATAAAAAACTTCAGTTCTCCTTAAAGAAGTTAGGGGTAAACAATATCTCTGGTATTGAAGAGGTAAGCGTCAAGTTTTATTTCTTTAGAAAAACAAGATTTGTCTGAAAAAAGCTTTTAATGTTCATACATTTGGTGGGCACTGCTAATTAAAAATATTTTTTTTCCTTTATAGGTAAATATGTTTACAAACCAAGGAACAGTGATCCACTTCAACAACCCTAAAGTTCAGGCATCTCTGGCAGCGAACACTTTCACCATTACAGGCCATGCTGAGACCAAGCAGCTGACAGAAATGCTACCCAGCATCTTAAACCAGCTTGGTGCAGACAGTCTGACTAGTTTAAGGAGACTGGCTGAAGCTCTGCCCAAACAATGTGAGTTTTGCACAGGTTATTGATTTAGCCAATAGATTTCTAAAATGTCAGGTGCAAAGTGGATGTGAATATCTTTAAATTTGGAAATGCTACCTTTTCTCTTAAAATATCCATTTTTACACAGATTTTAAGCAGGTATTTATAGTGTATGCAATGATTTAGTATGCTGTGATTTATTATACTTGTTTCCTACTAGCTTTCTTGCATTGGATAAGAGACTTTAAAATGTTATCCTTTATTAGCTGGAAAGTATGAAAATGTTAATTTGGTGCTTTTTGATAACTGGCACTTTAAAATTAATTAAATATATATTGTAAATTATCAGAATTCTTCAGTTGTGTCTATACAACTGATATTACCAATAATCTTTAAGAACTGGCTTGCCACTATCCTGATGTTTTTAATTATAGTATGATAAGGATTTTGTTCAGGGGCAGAAAATCATGAAGTTGAGTAATTGTACCTCAGGGGTATGGATACTTTATGCTGAAGCTCTCTGACTAAAATTTTGAAGAATGGGAATGGAGAAGCAAGTCAGGCTTATTATATGGTCTTTTAATTAGTCATCCATGTTTTTCTAGGCATTCACTCACTCTGCTTCACTTTATATGTTGTTTTGTCACCTGGAAAGGCATAAGAGGTTTTCTTTTGTGTGTGTGTTTTTTTTTAATTGATTTGAGAGAGAAATGAAGAGGGAGAGAAACATCAGTGATGAGTGAGAATCATCAATTGGCTGCCTCCTGCATGCCCCCTACTGGGGATCGAGCCCACAACCCGGGCATGTGCCCTTTACCAGAATTGAACCCGG
The DNA here is from genome assembly GCF_000147115.1 of Myotis lucifugus. Classification (NCBI taxonomy): domain Eukaryota; kingdom Metazoa; phylum Chordata; class Mammalia; order Chiroptera; family Vespertilionidae; genus Myotis; species Myotis lucifugus. The sequence continues at coordinate 40,123,638 of NW_005871048.1, read as the reverse complement.
GACCCTTCAGTCTGCAGGCCAACGCTCTAATTACTGAGCAGACCGAGGACAAGGCATAAGAGTTTGTAGAAAGTCATCTTAGGCTTTCAAAGCTGAAATAGGCATTTGAAGCAGTCCACTGAACATCATGGGCCCAGTACTGTGAGGTCCCTACTCTCAAGTGTAGTTCACTTTCTGTGTAATAAAAGGAAGCTGGATGCTTACCACTCAATCTTAAATTTTTTTGATCATTTTATTTTCATTTCAGTAAAGGTTTGTGAGCATCTCCCTTATGCCATGCACAACACAACAAAGTATTTGAGAAAACAGCCTCTTAATTTGCCTCCCCAAGTAAAGCTTACCATAATTTGGTACGTGGGTTTACTTGTACCCTGGGGGCTCCCCATTATTCTCATTCTCAATGTTTGTGGTGGGCCAGAGGATTGAAAACCTAGGTATAGAATTTGGTTTGTTGGCTGTTGCTAGTGTTCTAGCTCATTTGTAGACTATTACGTTATTGCTAGTACTATAGATGAGATCCCAAATGTCACATCATGAATATAAACCTTTCATCTGTACTTCTTTTGGTTAATACTTATTGAAGACAAACACATGTGTGAGTAATGTTTACATTTCCCTTTCACAGCTGTGGATGGAAAAGCGCCACTTGCTACTGGAGAGGATGATGATGATGAAGTTCCAGGTAGGCATCTTCACTTGTGGTTAAACTGGGGAATCTCAGCAAAGGAGGATAAAGAATCTTTATTCTATAGGGAAGACTACCTGAGGGAGGTGGTACAGAGTAAAGCAGGGAAGGGAGACTTGAACCTCACTCAGAATGAGAAAAGTGGTGTGCTGATATTTCACTGGGAGTCGTGTTTGTAGGTTTGGTTTTTTTCTATTTGGGATCCCAAGAAGTTGGAGGTATATAACCATAAGTATTGAATAAAAAGTTTACATATTGTTACCTAAATGTAATGACTACTTACAGACCACAAATGACTCTTGTTTCCTACTGTGAGATCCATAAATTTAAAAGAAGGCATGGAGAAGTTATTCAGATATCTTGGGATATAACCATTTTAAAATCGGCAGAAAAGCTCCTTTGGCAATCTTGAGGCATTTTTCTATTTCAGCTGTTACTGGATATATTTTTGTGTGGTAAAACAAATATTTATTGGGGAGTAGAATCACTAGACCATAAATAATTCCACTTTGCACGGACAGGTGTCCTCAGGAATCCAGGAAAACTTTAGAATTGTGTGTCACAGTACTCTTTAGTTCTCCCAAACTGACTAATGTGTTGTATTGCTTAAGTTTAATTCTTGGAGTGCGATGAGAATAGGGAGAGTATATACCTATTCTTTAAGCACAGCCATGGGCAAATTAATGACTTTCCCTTGTTTTAATTATATGCCAAAACATATACTTCAAAATGTGCCAAATGAGTAGTGGTCTTATTGAAAATAAAAACTTTTAAATTTATATACTGATTTAACTAATATGTATTTTGAGAACATTTCCTTATTTCCTCTTAAGATCTGTATTTGTAGATTTGGCTTTTTCTGAGTTTCTGCCTTTTTTTATTTTTTTAATTTTGATGAGGCTTCCAAGAATGAAGCAAACTGAATTGAGTCAACTTCTGAAGAAGATAAACTTGAAGAAGTTTCTGGGAGCTGCTATTTTGTATTATGACTGCTTTTTCAAATTTTGTTTATGGATCTGATAAAATCTAGATCTCTAATATTTTTTAGCCCAATGCCCCTGGACATTGCAGCTCTTTTCAGTTTTTGCTTATACATAAATCATTCTTTGCAGCTAATTAAGCTGAAGAAGCTTGGGAATAAAGTTTGAAACAGGTTAATAAAGATCTTTGCCTAGTATAGTTTTATTTTTTATTTCATTGACACTGATTTGTACACAGAAAGCAAAGTTGTTTGTAGAAAGCTAATCATGGCATGTAATATGACATAATCTTTGATGAAATTTTATTAAAGATTTAACATGGTAGAATCATGTAACAAAGGTGGTATAAAGTTTCATGTTTGAAAACTTCCCTGCAGTAGCCCTCAGGGCTTCCATGGTTTATATGATGGGTATAATTGTAAGATGGGAATAGAATACTCCTTCGTGGTAGAGCAAGTTTTTTTTCTCTTAGTGTTGTGTATATACTGAGTGCCTTATATGTACTTTTCTTTAAAAATTTTTATTGATTTCAGAGAGAGAGAAACATCAATGATGAGACTCATTGATCGGCTGCCTCCTGCACGCCCCCTGTTGGGGACCAAGCCAGCAACCTGGGCATGTGCCCTTGACCGGAATTGAACCCAGGACCCTTCAGTCCACAGGCTGATGCTCTATCCACTGAGCTAAAACAGCTAGGGCCTTATATGTACTTTCACACTTAACTTTCTCTCATTTAATTCTCATTCTATGAAGTTGCTCCATTTGGTAGATGTAACCAAAAGTTACTTTAAAAAAGTGAAAGTAGTTAATCCCTTCTGTGTAGGCTATAAGATAACTGGAAAAAAGGTAATAGGAATGTCACCCTTTTTCCTTAAGTGAGAACACAAAATGAGTAGGGCTACTTTTTTCTTTTTTAAATTAACATACTGTAAAATTGACCTGTGTATGCAGTTGTAACGTGTAATTGCCACCATAACTAGAGTACTGAACAATTTCACACTAGAAAGGCCCCTCGATAATAGAGCTACTTTTAAAAATTTGTATTAGTAATTATAATGTTGAAGCAATTTAACAGTTTTACAAATGGTAATTAAAACAATTACATTCTGCATTGATGCCAACTGAAAATTATCTTAGTTTCTACTTCAACAATAAGAATTCATTTTAAATTTTCATAGCTTACAAGTACCTTTTGAAGGTACTGTATAGCTATATCTAAAATTATTAACTATCAAAAATGAAATGTGTAGACAGTATTTGCATATCTTAACATTGTATTATTTTCTTTAAAGTATGCATATCACTTAAAGTACACTGCTACAGTAACAAGAATTCCAAAGTCTCAATGATTTACAAAATTACATGTTTCCAGAGTATTATAGGTTAGGTTGGACTCTGCTATATTGCTATATGTTCACTTCAGGTCCCAGACAAATGGGGCAACCTCTGGGGCACTCAGCTTTCTGGCAGAGTGAAAAGGTTGTAGGTCATGTGCTGGTTCTTTTTTTAAATATATTTTTATTGATTTCAGAGAGGAAGGGACAGAGAGAAGCATCAATAAAGAGATTGATTCATCAGCTGCCTCCTGTACAACCCACCCTTAACCGGACTCAAATCCGGGACCCTTCAGTCCACAGGCTGACGCTCTATCCACTGAGCCAAACCAGCAAGGGCCATGTGCTGGTTCTTAAAACTGCTACAAGTGTCAAAGATATATAACTGACCAAAGCATATGCAGTGGGTAAAGGAGGACAGGATTGGGATGGTCTGGAGTGGGGCCTGAAGATTTGCATTTCTGATAAGCTTCCAGGCGATGCTGATGCTGTAGGCCCACTGGCCATGCTTTGAGTAGCACAACTGAGATTGTCTTAACTCATCCCCAGAGATTGGGGTGACTGATAGGCTGACAAGCATGTGAAGAGTGCCACTATCTGAATATCCAGTTGTTTACCCCGAATCTATAGGCAAGGGACAAAATTAAAAAGTGCACTAGGTTTCCAGGCTAGGCCTATTCCAGGGCAACTTGCTTCCTGTGGCAGATGCAGGCTAAGGTTAATCCTGTTTTGCCTGTATTCAGACTTTGTTCCAATAACCTCTAACGATGTTATTGCTTTGGTCTATTTAAATAATCTGGTATATGTTAGTCGTGGCTATGGATTAACAAAGGGTTTTCTTGTAACGTTTTCAATATTGAGATAGGGTTATGTTAGGGTTACAAATGACTAAAAATTTTAGTTGTTACAAAGGTTTGTCACACTTAATGGTTTGTCTGGCTGGGCTCCACTCTCCCCTACACCCCCCACCCCCCAGGAGGAGCCTCTAACTTGAATGTTGGCAGTATCAGGACAAGGAAAAGAAATAGCTGGCTCTTCAAACTTAGGTTGGGAAGAGATGCACATCACTAGTAACCACATTTCATCAGCCAGAGCAAGTCATGTACATAGTCAAGTCAGATGGCCAAAAGGATTGGGGAAGTATAATCCCTCCCCAGAGCAGGACAGCAGTTGTTTCTTAACAGCACAATCTACCGCATTCTTTCTTCAAAAATTGATTTGAGAAACATCTATTTATTCCACTTATTTATGCATTCCTTGGTTGATTCTTGTATGTGTCCTGACGGGATTGAACCTGCAACCTTGGTGTATCAGGCTGGCGCTCTAACCAACTGAGCTACCCAGTCAAGCCAATCTACCATATTCTTAACAATTTTTCTTTGCCCACAATTGCTATAACTGTTATATGTTAAACACTGTATCACTTGTGTTATATCTCATTGCTCAGCATAACAATCCCTGGAAAAGAGCCACCTTGTACAGACAAGGAAACCATCTTCAAGAGGTGAAATTGCTCCTGTGAGGTCACACAGCCCCTTAAGTGGTAGAATGAGATTTAAACCTGGGTCTGCTCTTAACCTCAGGACCTATTGGAAAGGACTTCAGGCCCTGGCAGGCTAGAGAAGCAGATGATTCTGATCTGGGTGAACTTTGGCTGTTGTGACTACTTGCTGGCTGTTGTCCGATATTAAGACTAACCCTGGGCCAAAGTAGCTTTCAGATGGATCTGAACCAGGGATACACTAATAAAGAAATAGACAATTTTTCTGAGAACTCAGGATTTATACCCTTTATTTTTTGAAATAATCGAACTAGAGTACACTTGTGACAGCTGCATAATAACCATGTGTGCACAAGGCAGAAAGCTACATTCTAAATTTTGGAAACAAGTTTAGAAATGGGCTCAAGGTCACTAATGTTTGGACATGATTTCTGCTAATTATTTTTCTCCATTACATAACACTGGATTCTTTGGTAAATTACTTCCTCTCCCCCCAAAAAATAAATGTCAATTTTTTTTGGGGGGGGGGGGGGGAGTCTTAAGGGAACTAATAGCAGTTTTTAGCTTTTCCAAGATAATAATTAGAAAAGTCTTCTATTCACATAAATTTTCATCACTCCAATCAGCACAGTCTTGAATGCCATTTTTGCAGTGAGTTCTGGGAATGCAGGCACAGTCAGCAAAGAAAACAGTATCACATCTCCAGCCTAAACACTTTGGCACTGAACACTAGACAATTTTATTTATTTTTAAAAGCACAACTGTTAAAACATCAAGGTGGACTGGAAAATAGGCTATTAGAAATGAAATGGCCCTTTGGATCTTAACAATATTAGAGAAAACTGTCCAAAGGGGAAATTGAGGATGTTTATTAAAGATTCTACACATTTAGGTGAAAGAATTTGTACTTTGAAAGCAAAGAAGAGTACTACCTCTCCATTGGCCTGCAAATAAACACACTGACATGCTACATAAACAAGGAGGGATCCATGTGAGTTTGCATGTTCAGTAAGCCAGGAAGAGAATCAGTATTTGCTAATTGGCAACCAGCAAGAAGAAAAGAATCTGTTTATACTTTTAGCTTTTTGTTGCCAACACATTGTTAGGTTAACATGCAACTCCTCAGCAGCATTTCTTTTTCTGCCTTCCATGGTGACCAGGCAAAAGGCAAGATACGATCTCTATAGTGTACTATATTCTGATACCTTTTTTATACACTGATTAAGGTCATGAGGTATTGGAACTACCATGGTTTTAATAACCCAGCCTTGCCAGATTGCAAGGCAATCAGGGGTGCAGTGTCACGTGAAACCACCATCGAGAACACTGGGAAGCGGAAAGGAGAGTGGGAGATGCAAGGAAGTACCAAAGGTTAAATACATAAAAAAGTCTTTGAGAGCTAAAGCATTCAACAGACTTTTCTTTGATCTTTACCAAAATTTCCAAAGAAATCCAAAAGGAATTCCATAGCAGACAAGAGTTGTCCATCAAGATTAGTATTTCCTTTGTTAATCTTTGTGAATCTGGCTTTATTTGCTTTTTTAGCCAGAGAATTCATATGTAAGCTACTGGAAATGATGGAATTGCTTCATTGTGAATGTAAATATCCTTAGGACAGTTTCTAAGTATGGGTTGATTTATGTAATTGAACCCATTAGAATATCAATCACATATTTTCATCTTTACCTGATTCATCTCAACAATCATTGTTTCTTGTGTCACACACCTTGTCCACATATGTCCAAGTCTTCTGGTTGGGATACTTGAATATCAAGTTTTGAGGGGGATGGCTGGGCATATGGCCTATATTAAACATAGGCATGATTTCTAATAGAAATCACTCACGCATGGTAATGTTTTAATTATAATTCTAAATTTTAGTGATTAGTTGCTGGTGCCTATTCTTTCATTTTGATTATTTGTCCACCTCACCACAGTGGGCAGCGGATTCATCTTCGCCATGGCTGCAGTCCAGCTTCCTGTTACAAAGCAGGGAGGGTGGCAAGCAAGTCCTGAGGTCCGCACAGGAGAAGCCATGGTGCTGAGAAGCTGTTTAGCACTGTCGACATGGCCAGTCTGGAAGATGTATAAGATAAGTACTGGATGTTAACATATGCATCTACGACCTTGAGCGTCAAGCTTTAATAATATAACAATCTGCTTCCTCCTCCCACCTCCTGCTTCTTTCCATTGTTCTTTCCCCTGTTATTTCTTCTCCTTTTCTTTCTTTTTCTCCTCATTCTCCAAAACTCTCTAGGCCTACTTAGCTTGTATGTCTTGCAACACTACTGGCATTTTGGGCAAACAAGTGTGAACTCCCTCCTGCCAAGAAGGAATTGAAGGTGCCTGGAAGGGGTAGTCAATAAGTCCGGCCCTGGTGTGTGCTTTGCTGTGGATTGATTGGTTCCATGATTTTCTTAGCTAGAGATAGGAACAAAGGTAACTTGGTACACCAACCTCTAGGGAACACTGTGAGTTAAATAGAGATTACTGTTTAAACATGTAATGAATCTGTGCACTCAAAAATGAGTGGGAGTTTGTCAAAATAATGTGATGCTGTTTCTTAAAATGTTTAAGTACTGTAAAATTTTGATGGAAGTTAAGATGTAAATAGCAGATTGATGACACTTATATCTCAGACATACTTACACCTAAAATAACATACACCTAAAATAACATATCTCCAGAAAATTCTGATTTGGTGTGTAGAGTGGTAAACAGGCTGGAAATATTTTAGAGACCTGGTTTAGCATAGGTGAGGGCTTGGTGGAGGTGCATTTTACAACTTGAAATTTTGTAGTTGGGACCAGGTTGATAATTAAGAGGCAGATGACCCCACATGCATCCCTTAATTCATGAGGTGCTTGACATTGTAATTGTGACTGATTTTTCTCCAGTTACTAACAATATTTAACACCCACCCAACCTAATTTAACACTGAAATACATGCTCTTCTGTCTGGCTCACCACTGTTTTGGTAATCTCCTGAGTCCAGCAGAAACTCTGAAGGTAGAAACCATGTCCTGGGTAGGCTTTGGAGTTGGGCAGACCTGGATGGAAACCCTGGCTTGTCTATTTACCAGCTACATGATCTTGGACATGTCACCTACCTTCCCATTATGAGGCTCTATTCATAATGGTGATAACAGCAGCCACCTCATAACATTGTTGAATAAAATAGAGATGTGTGAAGTGTCTAGAGCAGTGGTGGCACATACTATGTGCCAACCATCCACTATCAGAAGAGTCACCCACCTTGGAAATAACATGGGGGATAAATATATTCTCATTGGTGTTGTGAACTACTAACACACCAGTCACCTAGAGGGGACATTTTGCAGGGTTCCCAGGCATCCCAAAGGCCGATCACCGCAGCCAGAACTCTGAGCACAAGGACAGCCACACAGGAAATCCGGGCTCACTGCTTACTGCTTGTTGGGAGGCCAGCATCGCTCTGTCACAACAAAACACACAACTCGGAGGAGAACACATCTTCATCTCAGGGCAGAGGGTTAACTCACCAGGTGCCCACGGTTATCTCAGTGTGAAAGGCAGGAGCCAAAATGACAGGATCTTATTAGTAAACATGTGCTGTGAGTTACAGTGGTGCTTTTCCTGCCTAAGCTTTTAATTCGATTTTCTGGGCAACTAGCCTCGTGATAAATGAGTGTTGCTCCCCCTCAACCCCATTATGAAATGAAGTTTCAAAATGAAAATACAGGGCCAGGGAGGTGACAAGACTTCTGAGGCTTATGCTGATTAAGTGGAATATCTCACCTCAAACCCAGGGCTTGCAGTTCCCTGTCCAGGGCTGTCTACCATGCCAGGGGTCCCTCACACCCGGTTTTCAGGTCGCCTACATCAGAATCATGAAGGAAATGCAGGTTCTTGGGCTCCACCCCAGACCTACAAGATCAGGATCTCTAGGGTGGAGGCAGGGTGTCTGCATGTTTTTTTTGAGCACTTCCACACACCCAAGTTTGAGGACTCCAGCCCTTTGCCAACGATGAAATGCAGGCTTTGGTCTGGGGTTCCAGCCAAGCTTTCCAAAGGACACTGCTTGGCGGAGCCTGGAGCCAGCCGTCTTTGAAGAGCAGGGAGGGAGCTGCCTCTCTTGAGAGAGGCTGGCACGTGGGGACTTGCCTGACGGGTTTTGTTGGCACGCCACGCAGAGAAAAACAGAGTGCTCGGTCTGCTGCTAGTCACATGGTCAGCACCTTTAGCAAACAGTGAGACTCACCCTTGATATTTCTGAGGTGACCCATTGACCAGAGTTCCGAAATATCTCTGAGCCTTCTCCAAGAGCTGAAGTCTGCAGATGTGGGATTTCCTGGGCCCCCACCGAAAGAATTAGCGTTCACACCCACTTGTGGGTAAACTACATTTTTAAAGAAGAGAGATGGGATGGCCTCCTTTCATAGGAACCACTCCTAGACTCTAAGGCAGCGGTTCTCAACCTGTGGGTCGCGACCCCTTTGGGGGTCGAATGACCCTTTCACAGGGGTCGCCTAAGACCATCGGAAAACACATATATAATTACATATTGTTTTTGTGATTCATCACTATGCTTTAATCATGTTCAATTTGTAACAATGAAAATACATCCTGCATATCAGATATTTACATTATGATTCATAACAGTAGCAAAATTACAGTTATGAAGTACCCACGAAAATAATTTTATGGTTGGGGGTCACCACAACATGAGGAACTGTATTAAAGGGTCATGGCATTAGGAAGGTTGAGAACCACTGCTTTAAGGCACTTATGCCTTTGGAACTATATTAAATACGAAAATTAATTCTTTTACCTCTAGCACTAATAGAGCTTCAGAATCAGCAGGCCTGTCATGCAACTGAATATTCATATTATAGGAGACGAAACTTAGGCTTAAAAGTTTAAGTGTCGCCATAACGGGTTTGGCTCAGTGGATAGAGCGTTGGCCTGCGGACTGAAAGGTCCCAGGTTCGATTCTGGTCAAGGGCATGTACTTTGGTTGCGGGCACATCCCCAGTGGGGGGTGTGCAGGAGGCAGCTGATCGATGTTTCTCTCTCATCGATGTTTCTAACTCTCTATTCCTCTCCCTTCCTCTCTGAAAAATCAATAAAATATATTTTTTTAAAAAAGTTTAAGTGTCATTGCCTTTAGGTGGGGAAAACAGGGATCAGAACTCAATCAGACACTCCAAGTCTTCCTGCCACACCCAAGTTCCCCCAAGGAATCTCATTCTGCCAGATGACAAACCCCTTGTAAGCCTTCACTCCTTAAACCAGAATCTCCTGCTCCTGGGTCAATATTAATTTGTCCAAACCCACATCTGGAACTCTCTTCCATGCATATAATTGGATGTGTAGAAGAAAGCTTTATGCAGAACGATTTTTTATAATGCAATTTATAATAGGAAATGTTAAATGCTAACAGTGCTAAAACACTTCAGTCACTTTAAATATTAAACACCTGTTTATTAAAAGTGATAAAAATTTACTCAGTTTTATATATGATGATTTCTCGAACATATAAAACAGCTGTATAAAAACATTAAGCATGGAAACAAAGGTTGGGGAGTTAGCAGTGGATGTCTCTGGATTGTGGATCATGTATTCATTTATTGTTTTTAGCAAGTATTTGTGGAACATCTGTGTCAGACAGTGTACTAGGCTCTGTAGATATAATGGTGAACAAGATTCTGAAACAGAGCTAGGATGATACTCTTCTAGAAAAAAGGTCTTAAGATGTTATCATTGTATATCCCTTCAGTAACAAAATACATAAATGAAATAAAAATAAGCATTCCCCCAAATATATGATTATTTATTTATAAATATATGCATGTACTAGCCCACTAATAAATATATTAGGTATATTGTACATTGTCCAAAATTGAAATTTAAGAAGAATGAAGTTAAATATATATAAAAGGTTCTCTATTTTCTACCCTGAGCCCCCGGATCCTCCTGTGCACCCTGTGTGGTTCATTTGAACATCACTTCTCTAGTCTAAAGGATAATAAGGATAATGAGGCTATGATCAGAAAACAAGAAAAGAAGCTATTTTAGGGAGTCATTGTTTATTTCATATGACAGCCCTTAAAGGTGTTCAAAAGGCTAATGCAAACACTAATGGTTGAAATAGAATTGGACATTAAAATAGACCTGATATTAAAATGGAATTAGAACAACAAAACCTGTCTTTATTACCTCAGTGGCACGTGTGTAATTGAAACCATGCCACTGCATGAGGAAACTTCATGGGCTCCCTGGGCCCTAAAATCCTTCTTAACTAAGCCATCACAGCAAGAGGGAGGGAGAAGGAATTGTGCAGATGCAAGATAAACAGGGGCTTCCCCAGGCCTGGGGGCCTGAGGGTGTGCAGTGGCTCAGCGGGGCGTTGGGATTCTGAGGAGGGGCTTGGGGCTGGAATGGTGAGCTGAGGTACCCAGAAACCTTGGGCGTGCACTATAGCATTTCCCCACTTGCTGTGAGACCTGACTGGATGCCAATTTCTGCACTGAAGAGGGCAGCAGAGAGCAATAAATGGGCTCCAGAGTCCTCTTAGGATCCTCTCAGCCCCACTGACCATTGACTACCATCCTCACTAGCTCAGGAGTGGCATGGACAGAAGAACTGGAAAGGACAGGAGAGACCCCTGTCTGTCCCATGCTATTTGGGGGTGACTGGCCAGACATTTTATTTTTTTAAAGAGTGAAAATTTATATATATATGATCCAAATTTTGGTTTTCATTGTGATGATAGCCTATAACACTCAGTCTTAGAACATTCTGAATCATCTGGATGACCATAATTGAGTAGTGGTATATGTATCATCAGAATCCTCATGTTTATCCTTTGATGCGTGTTTATGAGATTCAGGTGACTTCATGGTGTACTCTATCACTGAGAGATTTTGCTGGAGGTTGAACACGGGAATGTGGTGGGAGAACTGAGTCATCTCAGGGCACACAAAATACAGGCATGTCAGACTGAAAAGGAACTTGCCCCATAACCATGTACACATTTCCAGTAGATGTGCACTACGTACGGTCGCAGTCATCAAAAATATCAACTTTCAACCATTCCATTCACAATAATTTTAGTAGTAAGTATGCGTTGAGGAATGGCTCTATTCTGAGTGAACAATAATTAGATTAGTTGCCCGCTGAATGTAGATTAGTATCTTCAAATACAAGAGAGATACTAGTTATCAAGTGACACCTGCTTTGCTCACGTACAGCGTATTGGTTAAGTGAAAGGCTTGCTTCTCCTGAGCTACAAACCAAGGCTGGAATGTACTGACACTCCTGTTTCATATGCAAACAGACGTTCTCAGGAGATATATTTACAAACTTACAATGTAGAAACAGACTAAATATATGACCAGACCTGAGCTAACGTTGTCTACCATTAACCTCAAATTGGCCATTTAGTTTCTGAAAGATAATACCATCCACTTATCCACTACGTTAAATTAATATCATAAATTTGAACTTTATTATCTTTATGGTATTTGATTGTAATTTTGTTCTGCATTTATACTGTAATCTAAAACGTACAGTCTATCCATTGTTTTTATGCTTTACAAATTGAAATAACGTTATAATAAAAGTTAAAGTGATAGTAACATGGTGATGAGGCCTACAGCAATTTTCAGAGAATGTGAAGGGGTTCATGAAGTATTTGGGTTGGAGGAGCCTACCCCAGAGGACACTGTCCTCTCTCCTCCTGGCAACCTCACTGCATCCACTTCCCGATCCAGGATAGCTCACCTCTGAGAGCTGTTCTACATTCCTTTCCTCCTCCTCCTTCTTCAGCATAGGCCCCAACACTTCTCTTTCCATAACTCCACACTGAGCTGCTGTGCCCCTCAGCGGACTCTCCTTGGGACAAGTTTTGAGATGTTAATCTGGTCCAATAGCCTTCTTTTACACTTGGAGAAACTGGGGCCTAGATGTGTGGCCTTGCTGTGTTGATGCCTTGGGGTCATTGACTCCCCTTTGCCAGCTTCTGACTAAAGGCCACTGGTCAAGGCGGTGAAAGGAGAGAAGGCTCTTGGCTTTCATGTGGGGAAGCTTCGTTCCTCAGCCTGCTGCCTGTGGTGAGAGAGCTGTTCCCAGAAATGCACCATTGATTTGAATACTCAAGGGGCTAGAAAAATTAAGAGCTAATCCAAACCTTCAGAATTGTTGGCTCCAACTCTAGCAAAGAAGGATAAACAAAATCATTCTGAACTGGAAAATGATTCAGGATTAGTTTTCTTTGCTTTTCCAGCTCATCAAAAATAAGCTTTCAACACCAGAATGCTTTATTAAAATTTTTCTCATTGTTTTGTTAACCAAGCTTATCACCAGCATAGCATCATTATATGTTATATCTGTGTTGCTAATTGACTTCTTTCAAACCAGGTTGACATTTTAGTTGCTTTTGAACCACCTTCTTTTTTCTTTTCATGAAATAGGTCAAGTATTATTAGCGTCTTTGAAGATTGGCTGCCTTTTAAGGGACATTTTTATCATACTGACTTATGTGCTCATAAAATATGCAGTGAGGACAGATGGGCAGAAGGCTGGAGTGGAGAAGAAGGAAATAATTATCTGCCTAGTGCAAAGCGTGTACTTGCAATATTCCATGTATGCCGCAAACTATAAAAGGTCACAAAATAATGGTGTGAGCCATTTCAGTTAACACAGTTGTTTTGTGTCTGCTCTCAGCCTAGCACAGTGATGCTATCAGGTAGGAATGCTGGGGAGCATCCAAGTGGGGTGGTACTGCTTGTGGAGCCCCCCACAGATATTTCCCCAATCAACGTGCTGTCTGGATCTACTCTTGCAGTTCTTATGATTGCAATAACCACCAGGGAACTTTGATAAAACAAGGTTTGTTACCCACAAGTAAACAAATCCAGGCCATGAGGAGAGTGAGGGAGAGAGAGAGAGAGAGTGAGAGAGAGCGAGTGAGCCCTGGGAGTCTCTGGGGACCTAGGGCTCTGTCTTTATTGAGGTTGAGGTTGGGGTGTCTAGGGTTTTATGGGTTCACTACCGGCAAATTCTAAATCTAAGATTAAAATATAACCTAGGTTCTAATATTATTATCTGATCCCCATTTAAAATAAACTCTTGTATTGTATCTTGCTTCCAGCAAGCCATTATGTATTTCATTAAATCTCAAGTGCTTTTGAGGTTGAGGATTTTTTATTCTAACCCTAGGTGTCACTGGGAGATTTCACATTACTTCATCATGACTGTCCCCTGGTGGGCAGTTATAGTATGGCATATCAGCAGCAGCTTGCTTACAGAGATGCATGCTGATTTAAGAGAGGTTAAGATGGGTAAATAAAGAGTGCACTTTAGAATTGTTGGAACAGGGTACTTTTGCATAAAAGAAAAATTAAGGACGAATCCTTCATTTTGCATACATTTTCCATAGTAGGCCCTTACTGCCTCTGGTTCTTTAAAACATAACCTGGTTTGCTAAATCCTGGCTGACACACCATGTTGATGGAATATCGCTGCTCCACAAAGTGGGTGGCATTTGTGCAGGCAAGCTGTGCTTGTGCCTGCCTGTCACCTGCGGAGAGAAAATTGCTCTAATGCTGTACATCACCCTCATAATCTTTCTTTTTCTCTTTCTCTTCCCTTTTGCAAAATGTAGATAACAGAAAATTACTTACAGTCTGCATCTTCTCTTTTAAATACAAAAATTAATAGCAGGCCTCATCAGATAGGTTTAATGGTTTGTGTTCCTCGGTATTTCAGCCTGGAAAATGCCGAGGTTTAGTCCTCTGTTTGGTCCTGTTTTAAGCATGTTCAGAACACAAGCGTGGGAGGTCTGGCTCCTTCACTGTTTACTGGCTGAACAAGTCTCATGCCTCCTTGGATCTTGGTTTCCTTGGTTCTCAAGTGGAAGGGACTTGGTTGTCAACTCCAAGGGACTCCTGGGTGAACCAAAGGAGGTAACTATTTGGGTACCTATTAAAAGCTTTATACCAATGTCTGATGAGAATCACTGATAAAAATACTTGGAGGGTGTTTTGACAAGTGCTACAGTAGTGGAAACAAATATTTTCAGTTTTTTTTTAAATTTTAAAATAATTGGGAACAAAATCAAATAATTGGATCTAAGTCTGTGTAGTACAAAGAGTATAGCCTATTTTTAGGGTTCAAAAGTGATGAAAAATTGCTATCATATGGGATTGCCATTAAGCCACTGGTGATGATGCTAAAGTCCCGTTCAGTGAGTAGACACAAGTTTGGTGCACAGGTTGCTGGGAAGTCAACCCCAATAGCAGCCTCAACTTTCTCCAAGCAGCACATTTACTTGGCAAATGGGTGGGGACCTTCTGAGCTGGAGCATGACCCCCTCTCAGACCTTTTGCAGCCAAACCCTTAGGACCCAGATTGTCTCCAAATGGGGGCTTCTTGAGATTGAGGGGCAGCCTATATGTTGGGGACTCCTTGGGGAGTGGGCCCGTCTCCCCAGAGCTAGTGAAATCAGAGGCTTTCCTGAACTCTTCTGTGGGTTGATCACCTGGGAATCCCTCTCTCCTTGTCCTCTCAAAGGACATGATATGAAATAATCCCTGCCAGGGATGATAAGTCTGTGTGACCCTGGACCTCGAGGTCCTGTGGCTTGTGGGAAAGTCACCATCATGGAAAGTCATCTTCAGCAGGAATGAAGATTACTGCTGGCTCCTATTACTATGTGAGTGGTTTAGTCTATTTATAACTTACAAGGCAACATTTTAAAATAGTTCAACTATATATTTACTTTAATTGGAGACAATTTTTATGTATATCAATAATTTTATTTAAATGTTTTATAATGAAACCATTTTATATATATGTATATATGTGTGTTATATGTATATATCAATATAAGTGTATTGACATTTATGAAAAGTTGATTATTGAAAATGATTGTCAGTGAATGTAACAGGGCAATTCTTGTGTACAGTCTTTGGTCTCTGGAAACTTTGAAGGTCTAAGGATGACATAGGCAGCCATGTTTACCCCGACCAGCTCGGTCACTTGGAATTTACCTCCGCCTGCTCTCACCTAAAGCTGCCCAGGAGTCCGAGTCTGGGAAACCCTCTTGGTACTTTAGGTGCCTTGAAGCCATCAGCTGACCACAGGGAAGGTATTATTGGGTGGCTCCTGGGACAGGACTGCTCCTTTTTATTTACAAATTTTTTCATTTTTATCTTTTTCAAAAAAAGTAGAAATGTCACCTTTTTATGATCCAGACCTGAAGGCATTTTCTTCCCACCAGAAAGAGGAGAGACTTGGGTCACCTACAAGAGAAGGAGCAGCCTTGACTACACGGGCTTGCTGTGAGTTACAGAGAATCCGGGCAGAAGTGAGACCTCTCTGAGGGAGGGCTGAGCTGAGCTCTCTCATGTTGTCTCACCCTTAGGAAGTGCTCAGTGAATGCTGGTGGGAGAGAGTCAGGGAGGGGACAAGGAGATTGGCAGGTTCAGGCCTTTAGGAAGCAGGTGTCAGGCTCAACAGGAGTAATTTGGTCCAGCTATAAACAATCCAGAAGGATCTTTTTAGAAAGAGGACAATTTATTTCTCCAAGTAACTAATTTGTCACTATGCAGGGGGTTCTAACGGAGGGTCGCAGGTTCGGTCCTGGTCAGAGGCGTGTGCCTTGGTTGCGGGCACATCCCCGGTGGAAGATGTGCAGGAGGCAGCGTTCAGGCCTTTAGGAAGCAGGTGTCAGGCTCAACAGGAGTAATTTGGTCCAGCTATAAACAATCCAGAAGGATCTTTTTAGAAAGAGGACAATTTATTTCTCCAAGTAACTAATTTGTCACTATGCAGGGGGTTCTAACGTAGGCACAAAGTGGTGTGCTGGCCAGACAAGTAAGACTCGTCTATTTGTAGGAGCTGAGTTGTGTGGGTTGAAGGCTCTTTGCAGGGAAGGTTTGTGGAGAAGGTTGAGGCCGTGAGGGGTGGAGAGAGTGTGTGGTAAATGTCTCTGATGCTGGCAGCCGGGCTGGTCCTCTGGAATCATACTGAGCCCTGGAGAGAGCAGGGAGGGGAAGAACGATAAAGGGAGGGGAGGAGAGGAAGGAGAAGGGAAGCAGGACCTGTTTTCATGGACTCCTTGTGCTCAAGTGGCAAAGTGGCAGAGTCTGGAAGAGGGCTGTCCTCCTTCTTTCTTTGTAACTACCAAAATTCTTAACTTCAGAGACCAACTCTGCTAAACAGAAAAGGAATGGACTGAAAAGCCAGCCTGTGGTTCAGGAATACCAGGAGCCTTGAGAAGCAGGCTGGACGAAGGCCAGGAACGAGGAAGGCCAGGCAGCTGCGGGGCCACAGCCCCGATCTTGCCAGTGAGATGTGGCCATCACATGTGGTACAGCATCTACTGCTCCCGGAAACTGAATATTGCTGTGGTTGCCGCTGTCACTGCTGTGGACTCAACCGTTCTCACTGCTGTGGGTCAGTAGCTGCCAATTCAAAAAGCTGGGCTGGGAGCATCTGATCGGTTAAACCTCCATCACACACTTGCACTTTAATTGCAAAGGAGGCTGGAAGGGGGCTGGGTAAAGGTGAAGCTAGGAAATAAAGCACTTGGATATCCTCTTTGATGGGCAAATACATTAACTTGCTTGTTAATAAGTAGATTTTATTTTATTTTATTTTATTTTATTTTATAGCTGAAAACACCCTAACAGGCATAAGAGTATACATTACTTTTATATTTAGAAAAGTGATAATTTTTTTAAATGCCAAATTATTAGGGATTCTGACCTTGGCTTCCTGAAGCCACAAAAATAATTTTCTTCCTCAAATCCATTCCTTTGATATTTACTTTTGTTATCTATTCATTGACATTCACTTGGTTATCTATTGCCTCATATTACTTGTGGTTACGTAACTTGTACTGTCTTCTCTCCCTGACAAGACCATGTGGCACAGTGGCCATGACTCCAGCATTTGCACAAACCTTGACATTTGCGCTAGGCTTCCTCCTAAGCCCACAGTGGTTGATACATTTAATTTCTTCCCAAGCAGGAGGCTGTGCAAACTGACCAAGTACACAAGGCTCTCTTGGGAGGGCCCTCTAACGTCTCATCAAATAGGCAAGGCAACATCATCTTCTAAAGAAAAGTCTGCAATGTCTAAGAGACTGGTTTACTCTTGGGAAAGGCAGTGAGGGCGAACCCTGGCAGTTGGGTGAGTGGGCTCTTCCTTCAAATTGGACAGCCTGAAGCGCTGAGGAACCTGAGACAGGGACACAAACAATTGACCTTGTTCTGGTTGACAGTGTCCTTGGTAGCAGGGCAAACACCAGGATAGCCAAGTAAGAGGAGAGAGGGAAGTTTCCCTAACAGACATGCATTAGGAGGGTGGGTTACCTGGCTCTGTGGGTGAACTCTGGGAGCTGGCATGAGTTCTGCCCAGTCAACACCTGGCCCCCAAAGGAAATCCTAGAGCAAAGGAATAACAAGAAACCTCTTTGGCATTGCTCTGATTGGCTTATAGAACAATAGTTTATATGACTCAAATGTTCCCACAAACCCCAGAAAATAAAGAAACTGAACCTCTAATATTTTGAGTGTGCTAGACATTTAAGAAAAAAAACTATTCTTATTGAACTTGTTAGCTCAGAAACATTTTAAGAATCAAAGTTTACATAATGAAGGTGAGTCCTTGAACAAATTATCTTGGTTTAATAATTTTGATTTCAAGAAATAATATTTATATGTCTTTACCTTGAGTTTATCAATATGGAGTATGATACAAGCATATATTTAACTTTAAAAAATAAGGTTTGGGTTTGAATCTTAGGAAAAGACTAGTTAATCTGAATTTCCTAACCTTTTTATATTAGTTTACTGATCAAATAAGATAAAATACCACTAACTAATGTTTAAGATTATAAAAGTATAAACTTGTATCCGACCAAATTGAGTCATAAATTTGACAAACTTATATCACCAGTAATTGTGTTAGCTTAAACATAATTTCCAAGATCCTTAAGCAACTTAAATTTTGGATTAATAAATTGTTATTAATGTATAATTATTGGATACCTTTAAGTAATTTCCAAGTAATATGGAATATTGAAACATTGGTTATTAAGCATTTTTAGGTTTATATACTTTTGCTTCTTATTTTTATTCGCTACAGATTGGCTATATCTTTGGGACATTAATAAATGTGTTCATTTTTACCACTTTAAGAAAGTATAAAAGGCATGCATGTAGCTGTAGAAAGTTGTATATTCATGAACTTTCCTACCCTGCTAAAATGCTTGTATATGACAGATAATTCTCAATTATCTACTAATTTGGTTAAAAGTTGTAATTAACACAGCTGATTAAAACTGTACTAGAATCAGTAATGGCAGAGAAATGCAACTGTGGATGTTCTTTTTCAAGAAAAAAGGCAATAGTTTTTACCTAAATTAGTGCCAATTTGTTCCAGAATATGAAAGAGTAAAGGAAAGATAAAACTTGGGTGTAGATAACAAATTGAAGAGGACATGAAGGAAGAGAACTTTATTTCTCTTGGCTTATCACACCTCAGTCTGAAAGAGCTATATAAATATTTTATATACAATTTTTATATACAAGATGATTTAAGGGAAAATAAAGACCACAAAATCTTTACTAACAAATTTTACAATAATGCAAAGCTGCAATTTTTGTTTTCTTGCTGTTAAATGATAAATTGGCCTTAGGCAGTGGTTCTCAACCTTCTGGCCCTTTAAATACAATTCCTCATGTTGTGACCCAACCATAAAATTATTTTCATTGCTACTTCATAACTGTAATGTTGCTACTGTTATGAATCATAATGTAAATATCTGATATGCAGGATAGTCTTAGGCGACCCCTGTGAAAAGGTCGTTCGACCTCCAAAGGGGTCTTGACCCACAGGTTGAGAACCCCTGCCTTAGAGCATTTAACTAGTGGCAGTAAAGGTTATTCTTTACCATTCGCATAATCTGCATAGATAGTAGAAATTCCAGGTCTCACCAGAATAACTTCTCTGCATTGTGTGAGTTTATCTCTTTCTGGAGTAATAATTTTGGTTTTAAAAAATAATATTTATATGTCTTTACCTTGAATGTGGGATAAAACATTTCAGTTAACGTGGGACCACATATACAATGGTGGTCCTATAAGATTATAATGGAGCTGAAAAATTCCTACTGCCCAGTGACCTCACAGCACAGCCGTGGTAATGTCAGGACATCGCAGTGCAAAGCATTCCTCACCTGTTGTGGTCATGCTGGTGTAAATAAACCTGTCGCACCGCCAGTCATATAAAATATAGTTTATACAATTATGTACCACTTGATAATAATAAACAACTATGTTACTGGTTTACGTATTTATTATACTACTAGAGGCCTGGTGCACGAATTTGTGCACGGTGGGGGTCCGTTGGCCTGGTCGGTGATCGAGGCCTATTGGGGGCTGGCCGGCCAGGGGAAGGGACCCCGGGAGTTGGCTGGATGGTTGTGGGGGAGGGGGGCGGCCGGCTGGGGGGAGGGGGCGGGGGAGGTTGGCTGTGGGAGTGCACTGACCACCAGGGGGCAGCTCCTGCGTTGAGCACCTGCCCCCCGGTGGTCAGTGTGCATCATAGTGACTGGTTGACTGGTCATTCCTGTAGTTCCAGTTGTTTGGTCATAATGGTCATACAGATCCCCTTTCTCTCTCTTGGTAAGCTATCTCTAACTTTCAATTTAATAGGCTATGCATCAGTAAACTAAAATGAAATTTTTAAAAATGGTGTCTGATTCTTTCTGATGGCCTCAGAATTCAGTGACTCTCCTCACTTTTCATGACAAAATACTTATTAGCATAGATTCAATAAGAATCTGTCCTTTTTACCAAGATATAATTAGACAAATAGATTGTTCACAGAAAGCCATACTCAAAGGGCTATATTTGAGAACAATGCTCTTAGTCAGGTATAAGAAGTCCATACTAAGGAACAAAGGGTTCACTTTATCTGTGAAGTTAGTGCCAACAAAACCCTCCCCCCAAGACTGGCCTGGTGCCAGCCTCTAGGTCCTGATCTGACTGGTGGTGAGGAAGGTCACTTCCTGGAAAGCCAAGGATTTTAGCAAATTTTGCAGACCTCAGGAAGGGAGGAATTTACCCCAATTCAGTGATACTGTAGGTGAAATCTGGTGGAAAGATTTCTTGGGCTTAGTCCCCTGGCCTTGGAATAGGGGAGCAAATAATGGAGGCTGTTAAAAGTCTGAGACCCCTTATGAAAGTTTCTGAAGAGAGGGGAATTATTTAGCCTAATTAATTTCTCAGTAATCTAAGGCTCTAGTTTTGCAGAGAAAACTTGAGGCCTACCTATATGATTAAAATGCTGTGTGTGTGTGTAAATAATCAAACCTAACAAGATCAGCCTTTTTGTGATCAAGAGGAAATATTCTAAATATCCTTCTAGAAATGACAATCAATAAATCTTTGTTGACTGACTTATACTCAATTTATTTTAATTATATTGTTTGACCTAATGGAGTGCCCTGGAAGGACAGACGGGTTAGACTAAAAATCCTAAAGGAATCCCTTAATAACCTTATGTAATAAAAAAAAAACTAGCATGCAAACTAACAGAAAACGTACTTTATTTACTTATAACATCTTGTAAACAATCACACTGTGCACTTTTAATTCAATAATAACATTTTTCCCCCCATGGATTTATAGCAAACCCTATATAAAGTCAATGAGTTAATACAAGAGTACAGATGAATAGGGTAGAATAATTTCTGAAAATGTTAAATTACAGCACTTGATACAAAGACAGATAACTATCTGTACCATAAAAATTTACATGCCACAAAACATTAATTTATAATTTTAAATATGCCATAAAACACATTTATAAAAGAGCATCAACATTAATTTTATTATAAACCAGTGAATTACTCAGAAGAATATTTATTAAAACTTAGTAGAAATCAGTAAATATTGCAACTGAGGTAAAAACTTATAAGTAAACAAAACTATCATTTATAAGAGCCAAAAAGTAAATGGAAGGGCAGACAATACTTTCTGACGACTCTGCCTACTCCTTGATATTTTGAAGCAGCTTCAGTAGATGTGACTCAATAACCTGTTGAACTAGAACAAATAGGTGATCAAGACCACAGCATTTCTTTTCTACAAAAGAAAAAGGTGATTTCATTTTCTAAGGTGAGCAAGATTTGAAGAATTTAATGCTGCTGTGAGAAGTTTTACAAAGAATTGGGCATGTAAATGTAGTTTAAGGTAATTTTAATATTTTGTGAAGAATACTTAAATCAGAATTAGTAACAGAGTTTATGTTATTGACTTTTTCTTCCAGGTGTTTAATTAAGTTAGTGAATTATTCTTCCAATTTTTTAAAAGAATTATCAAATTCAACTTAACATCCCCAACTTTCTCCTAAAATAAAGTTATTTCTAAGTAGATACTTAAATACACTTAACATTTAGTTTCACTGACTTAGTAATTGCCCAAGTCACTGAATTTTCAGTTCTTGGTTGTTAAATTTTGAAACTGAAGGAGAATTCAGAATACAAGGTTGTTCTAAGGAACAGAAAAAGGCAACTATAAGAGCAGTGTATAGTTTGTTATAAAAATGTGAAACACATCTTGTAAATAGGTGTGTACTTATCTTCCAGCAGCTAATTATTTGGGTTGGTAAAAAGTAATAGTAACAAATTCATTTCTAGACTGTAGGAATTTTATTTCGCCCACAGTTAAAAGTACATGCCAGCAGTTATTGTAACATGCAATGTTCTACGACTACAGCGATGAAAATGGTTTGTAGTATTTACAGAACTTTACTAAAATGAAAGCTGAGCATTCTAAAATACTTACCACTTCTATAGCCCAGGGCTACAGCCAAGTCCATAGAATTATATCCAGAGTCGGTTTCTATTGTTGGGTCAGCTCCATTTTCTACACCAAAATAGAAAAATCTACTTAAATAAATGAAAATGCGGATATGGTTGTCTATTACTGACTCATGTGCAAATAGCAAGACAGATTTTCAGCAAATTTAGAGAGCATCTTCAGGATGGCCTGACAAAGACCAGAGCACATGGACTGCACAGGATTCACTTTGGTGAGCCGAAGGGAAGACCCTTCAAACCAACCAGCATCCTCTAGAGCAGCTGAAACTCATAAACAACCAGAGACAGAACTTATGCACAAAGATTCTGCAAACAGAGAAAACAAGCACACGTGATTCCAGAGGAAAGCAACCAGGACAGACGCTCCGATTGCAGGCCTGCTGTGTGATGGAGCTGCCTCTCACACGGGCAACGCTCTGGTAGCAGGTGCAGCACAGTGAACAGCAGCAGGATTACTGCATTTAACAGTAATTAATGATTCTGCTAAGTAATACCACAGGAGGCCAAGTCAGCCCTGGCTGAGTAGCCCAGTTGATTAGAGCATTGTCGCACTACACCTAGGTTGCAGGTTCAATCTTCAGTCAGGACACATACAAGAGTCAATCAATGAATGCTTCAATAACTGGAACAACAAATCAATGTCTCTCTCCCTTTCCCCTCACCCCCTAAAAATCAATAAAGAAGTAAAGTCCTCATGGCAGTTTCTAAATATTTTCATTTTTATCTGCTTACCTAAGAGCATTTTTACACATTTCACATGATTTCCATGTACAGCATAAAGCAAAGGTGTGCCTCCATTCTACAAAAGAAAAAGGTGATTTCATTTTCTAAGGTGAGCAAGATTTGAAGAATTTAATGCTGCTGTGAGAAGTTTTACGAAGAATTGGGCATGTAAATGTAGTTTAAGGTAATTTTAATATTTTGTGAAGAATACTTAAATCAGAATTAGTAACAGAGTTTATGTTATTGACTTTTTCTTCCAGGTGTTTAATTAAGTTAGTGAATTATTCTTCCAAGTATTTAATAAACTTTATTATGTCTTCCCAAACCAAATAAATCCTAGAGTTTGTTATACTAATTTAAAAATCAGTGTCACAGACTCACCCAATCGTATTCATTTACATCAACTCCACAATCAAGCAGCATTTTGACAATATCTGTGTAGCCTTTACTGCACGCCAGAGACAGTGCACTTTCGCGACCTTTTCCTAAAAGCTGGGGATCAGCACCCTGGAGATACAAGACTCTTCAATTCATTTAAACAAGAATACTGTTGTTTCTGTCAATCATAATTACAGTTCAACACTTAGGTCAGGTAATGTCCTGGGGTTAATAAAGAAATAATGCAAACTTCTATCTGTGGATGCTCTTGTTATCAAGGTTGTCTGGATGCTTCTATCTCAACCCTAACTATCCTTTCACTCTGGAGTCAAATCACATCTCTATGAAGCTTCTCCTACAGGCTGGCAGTACTTTAGTTCCCCTTGCACTTAGAGGGGCTGGGCTTTAAATGATCTTTCACTGTTTCATGTATGACTAGTCTTGCCTGCCTAACTAGATCCAAGTTCCACAAGAATGTGATAAGCATTTAAAAATCGTTGGCTGGAGATACCAAAACTTTACTAAAGCCTTAACTGAATTTAAGTAACTGTACATATACATTTTCTGAGGCATTTTCCTTACATTCTGAAGTAGAAACTCTACCACAGCTATTTGCCCGTGTGCTGCAGCCCACATCAGAGGAGTAAATCCTTCTTCATCCGTGTGATTGATAACATTTTCTATTTAAAAGAAAAGCAATTTTTGTGATCTAATTTAACAACCACATATTAATATCACTATGAAAATACTGGCATTCTAAAAAGTTGGTTATGTTACTCAATGAGGATCACTTTGTGCTGATTTTTGTTCACTGAAGTCCTGTTATGTGTTGCTGTAATTTGCACTGACTGTATTAAAATGTGCCTCCATGTATACAACTAAGTTCAAATAGCATGTTATTTAAAGTATAAATTACCAGCCATGACATATATAATGTTAGGTACAAGGTAATCCACAGAACACTGGGCTGGTAATTAGGAGACCAGTTTGAATCCTGCCTGTGTCACTTTCTAAAAGTGTTATTCTGGGCAAGTCACTTAATTTCTCCAATACACAGAATAATACCTTACTTATCTCATGTGTAGCTTATATAATAGCCCTTAGCATTACATAAGTATTTACTATTATAAAAACTCCAAAATCTTATTAAAGCTATCGTCTAGTCTATAACTAACATTGCTGCCTCTGAATTTCATTCATTCTTGGTGGTTTGCTAAAATAATATAATGTGAAGACTGAATACTTTGAAAGACAGTACATGTAATTCTGCCGCGAATCCCATTTTTCCCCCTAGATTCAGTCTACTAGTTATAAAGGCCACTGTTTTCCCCCTAAATTTATTTAGTAGCTTGAGGATGAAACCTTCAAATATTTATAAACAAACAAACATAATGATGAAGTAAGTCTTTCTTATAAAAGATTGACGATTAAAAAATAAACATCTTTTATCATGCACACTGTGTTCAATCAGTAAAGTTGGGACCACCGTCTAACTTCTTGGAAAATGAAAATAAATGTAAAGCTTGATCTTTATCTCATTACACCTAAACATATTTCATATGTGTCAAAAATTGATATGTAAAGAGGAAACCACAGAAGTTCTAGATAAGACATAAATGAATTTATTTATAATTTTAGAGTACGAAATCCTTTCTAAGCAGGACAGAAAACTGAGAAGTCACAAGGAAAAAAGTAAATTTACTGCTTAAAAATGTTAAGCGTTTGAAAAATATCATAAAGTCAAAGGAAAAATGACAAACTGGAAAAAATATGCAACATAAACAACAAAAAAGCAAATTTCTTTAATTTTTATAAGGGTTCACAGAAATAAACATAAAAGGAAATTCAAATATGCTATTTTTTAGATTAGTCTGATAATATCTTGTGTCAGTGAGGATATGGGGCAATAGAAATTCTAACTCTGGTGTGAAGATAAGACAAACATCTGGCAATAAATAGAAAAATTCATACACCTTTTAACCTAGCAAATATTCTTGAAGAAATT
Organism: Myotis lucifugus; assembly: GCF_000147115.1. Taxonomy (NCBI): domain Eukaryota; kingdom Metazoa; phylum Chordata; class Mammalia; order Chiroptera; family Vespertilionidae; genus Myotis; species Myotis lucifugus. The sequence goes on along the minus strand of NW_005871048.1, from coordinate 40,098,154 downwards.
TGCCCGTGGATATACTTAAAAAGAATGCCAACAACATTGTTACTTAATAGCAACAAACAGAATCAACCACCACCAGGGGGACTAGTCAAAAAATAAAAATCAAGGTATATGTATGTGCAATACAATGCAAAATCTGGACCTACAAAAAGAATAAAATAGATCTTATGTACTTATATGGAAAGATTTCCAAAATTTTAAGTGACAAATAAAGGGCAGTATATTTCCTCTAGTGTAAATAAGAAAAAGCACATACACATTCTCACATACAACTCCAAATATAAATGGAAATGTTTTCTGGAAGAGTTTTCTGAAAATATAAGAAAATTATATTTGCTTTTGGGGAAAAGGCTAGGCTGGTAAGAGAAGCTATAACTTTTATACATTAGAGTACTTAAAAATCTTATATGCCTGGTAAGATTACACACCATTTTTTAAATCTTTATACTTTCCTGTCTTAAAAGAAAAAAAATAACAACTCTAATAAATCCTATTAAATTTGTTTTTAATATATTTTAACAAATAGGCTATTACCTTGTTCAATACGAGTAGCCAGGTAGAGCATCTCTCCCTGAGCAGCTAACTGATGAACAGATAAAGCTGAAACAATACCATAGAAAGCTTCATGTATATATGTAGGGTACACTTTCATAATCTCATTGCTCATGTTTGTGCAGAAATTTTCTTTTCCACAACAAAATCTATCATTTTATTGATTTAAAAAGTCTACCTAAAATATACCCTAACCTAGCTGGTTTGGCTCAGTGGATAGAGAGTCCACCTGCAGACCATAGGGTCCCAGGTTCGATTCCAGTCAAGGGCATGTACCTTGGTTGCAGGCTCCTCCCCCACACAGACCCTGGTCAGGGCTTGTGCAGGAGGCAACCAATCGATATGTTTCTCTCATATCGATGTTTCTCTCTGTCTTTCCCTTTCTCTTCCACCTTCCCTAAAAATCAATGGAAAAATATCCTCAGGTAAGGATTAATAAAATATACCTTAACACTGCAAGTAGTCATTCTGTATCTGAGAATTGACTCTTTTAAGGTAATTCTGACACCTGCAAAGTGTTATTAATTATCAATGAATATGCATATTGTTATCATTAATTACTAACAGTACAGATTGTTACTGACTTTATCAATCAAAGAAATGGCTAAGGCTCTTAATTTTTAAAATAGCATCTCTTTTCCAAACTTGTAAGAAAGTTGGATCTAACAGACAAAGATACACCTTTTGTCTTTTCATTGATTCAATCCACTGAAGTCCAAAATATCATTATTTCAAGATTCCATGGGTTTTTAACTTTAGGAGGAGTGAGGTGGTAAGTGACAGCTGAGCTTGAGAGAAAATTCTTGAATGCAGACCTAGTTGTGGCGAATTTGGTATGTGTCCTTAGATAACTAATTAAACAGTTTTGTCTGTAACATGAGGCACATGAATCACATGATCTCTAGATATTTTGAGATCAATAATTCTATGGTTGGAATATTTTAAGACAATCTCTTTATTTTAAACAAAACCAAATAGGCACTGTTCTATGAGAGTTCACATTAAAAATTAGTATCACTGCAGTGGTATGATTGGGTGGCCTTAATACAGAAAAGAAAGCAATTGGGAGGCACATGCAAGTAAAACAGAAATGGCCAATAGGTGGAGTAAGTCACATGCTACAGCATGCGATTCAAAATCAGGAGGAATAGAATATCTCCAACGTAAAGATATATATATTTCACCATACATTAGGATATAGATGCATTTACATTATATTCTCACATATAGTTCCTAACATCAAATTGCTAACTGGTTGGCTCTCATTAACTTACCCATACTATACAGAATACAGTTTATATAGAAAAGCTTCATTTTATTTCTTCTAGAATGAATACACAGTTTTTAAAAAAAAATGTGGACTCAAAGTATTTTTTAAAAGGTAGTTTCATATTTACATTATTATATTCAAATGAAAAATTACAGTAGCAATCAGTCAGCTTTTACTACAAATAACTCGTGGTTCAGTTGATCTAGTTTACAAGCACAGTGTGAAGCCTGGCACTCCAAGAACACAAAAACACTCACAATGTCTTACTTCGCACAAAGTTTAGACTAACTCGTTTTTATAGTAGATTATAAAGGTTTTAAGAATTAATATTTCAATCTGTATTTGTTTTAAACATAGAAACATAAATTATGAACTATTTTTTGATTATGCAGTAATATGTAAAAAAGTTTTAAATTACTAAAACTATGAACACATCACTTCAGCTTTCTAAAATGAAATATGCATTTAATGAAAATATGTTTCAAAGCCAAACTGTTGAAACCATTATATTAGTAACAAGAAGAGTTGAATACATCAGTGGGAACTACTTACAATTTGCTAACAGAGGTGTGGTTGAGACCTCATTTCCTCTGTGCTTGTTGGTTAAGGTAGTTGACTGTTTTATGGGTGAGAAGTGCTTTGTTGTAGAGGGAGTGTAGACATGCCTTACTTGGATTCCCGGGGAAGGAGATGTATGGATATTGCATTCAGCTAAGTAAAATAAATTTAAACACATTAAAACAATATGGTAATGACAAAGCATTTCAAAGTTCTATGTCAATGCTTACATTAAAAAGGAAATACATGAGGTAAATCTTCAACTGTTTCTCAAGTGATATTAAATTATTTTTGCCATAAAGTCTGGACTATGAGAGTGAATGTTCCAGAAAAAAATTTGTATTAATGTTGAGCAATTTATTTTTGGAATAGTATTTTTATTCAATAGAGTGTTGTAAAGTAAATCTACAATATGATGACAGATTTCACTGAGTTAAAGCACAGGAAGCTAATGCTAATCAAATATTCATGGAATAAGGAATATTAAGGTAATTCACTTGTAAAAGACAACAATAATATTTTTCTCCTATGGTTTAGAAAGGAATAATAGAAACTTTATTAGACAATTTCTAAATAAACAAAGGTTAAGCAAGAAATTTAAAAAACTCAACATGTACTTATGGACATTATGTAACATGAAGTCATTTAATTTTGGTTTCTGTGAGATTCTAGAAAATCATATTAAAAGATGACTTCCAAATTTTCTTCCTAAATTCAAAATCTCATGATCAGAAAGGAATGAAAAAAACACACACACTCTAAATAAACAAAAACAAAACAAATGCAGATATTTATACCATAACTTTCAACCTTTAAATAGGACAGATGCCACCTCCAGGTCCGAGTTAACCTGATCTTGAATATTTTTACTATCCTCTTCATTTAAGGACTTCACAAATCGAGAACACACGTTCATATCAAATCGGTTAGGCAATATGAATTTCATCCCCATGGCAACACCCTGCGCCGATCCTTCTTGTGCATTTGAGTCCAACTGATGTTCTATTTTAATGTCTGGCATGCCAGTTAGACTATAACTGCTGGGACACTCTTCCACTATCAGCTGGGCTCCAAGATCCAGATTTGCTGATGTGGCCATGATTTCAACTGTAGTTTCAATAATTAAAACATTTCTTCATAATTTCTCTTGGTTTTTTAAGAGTGGCATCCAGTGTATTCTTGAAATCTGGGTATAAAAAAAATCGGAAAGAAATTAAAAGTATTATATCAACTTAGGTAAAAGTGCATAAAATAATCATTTTCAATCAAGTATGCAAAGAATATTCTTATAAACACCTATTAATAAGAGAAAGCATACAATGTTCATAGGTAGAGAACCCTGGATATAAATCCAAGCTCTGTCATTTATTAGCTGAGTGAACCTTACAAGTTACTCAGCCTCTCTAAGTCTCAGCCTCACTTGTAAAATGGAGATACCACCACTAACCTCACAGGATCCTGGTAGACCAAAAGAAATACAGTAACATTTTCACCTTCATCACTAAGTTCCAACAAATTTTAATTACTCTTTTCTCCCCTTTCCTATTCCTGAATATTGGCAAATGGATGAAAGATCAGGCTAACAAGAAAAAAATAAACTTTCATGTGAAAACTTTAACCTCTCATCTTAGGTTCATTTTTTAGCATGCTATGTTTTTAAGTGGCTCTCAGTTTGAATTTAAGATAGCATTCATGCTTGTACTCAAGTCTACTGGCATCTACAATACCCGTGATTCCTAGATAGTGAGAGACTGTACAAAGCTTTGGTTATGATGAACTGGAGATATATTTCTTTATCAGTTTTTGTTCAAATCACATGTTACCAAATTAATATAGATTTTTATAAAAATAAAGTGTGGAGATTATAGATTGGCTTCCTTTGCTTTATCGTCTCTAGGACATTAGGATCAAAGTAGAATTTTTGGATCTCAATCTTTGCAATAAGTATTAAGAATACTTTTTTTTCAAATATAGGTCATCAAGACATGAACTAAAAAAATGCTGACTCTCAATGCATAGATTATAAGCACACCATTTACTATTATTTTAAAATTAGTTTTCAGTAATCATTGACACTTCCCTATGGACCTTAATATAATTTTAAGAGAAATTTCACTATTTTACCTAAAATTGGTTCTAAAAAAAAGAACTCCAAGACATATAATTGTCGCAGATTATAATCACTGAGACATGAAAACAACATCCAATTAATTGTTTCATGTTAGAGTTTCCTGCCTCTTAGAATTTTGAGAGGGTGCAGGGTGTTTAAAAATGGAAGAATGTCTTAGGATCACAGTGAAGCAGAGGTTGGTAAACCATACATTTACTGATAAACGTTCTCCAAGATTGATCCTTATAGCAACCCATTGAGTAGTCAGGGCAGGCAGTCATTATGTCCACCATAGAGAGGAGGAAATGGGAGCTCATGAGTATGAGGGACCCACCCTGCTCTCCTGACTCCATCACACTGTCCACTAAAATAAAGCAGCACTGCCCTAGCCGGTTTGGCTCAGTGGATAGAGCCTCGGCCTGCGAACTGAAAGGTCCCAGGTTCGATTCCAGTCAAGGGCACATGCCCGGGTTTTGGGCTCCAGCCCCAGTGGGGGACTTGCAGGAGGCAGCTGATCCATGATTCTCACTCACCATGGATGTTTCTCTCTCTCTCTTCCTCTTCCTTCCTCTCTGACATCAATAAAAATATATTAAAAAAAAATAAAGCAGCACTAAATTAATCCCAAACTTCTAAGACAGAAGGAGTTGAAGAAATAACACACTGTAATAGTAATTACAAAAAAGAAAGTAACATAACGAAGTCAGTACCCTTCAGCAGAAGGACAGAAGGAAACCAGATCAGAACATAAGAATGGTGTTTCTTCCGGTGAGAGCCAGCCCTACAGGCTCTTACCCTGCGGGGGCCTAAGTGCAACTCCCCCGAGCTCTCTCTGCACCCTGCATATATTTCTAGTCCAGCATTTATCATTCTCTTGAAAATTCCCATTTCAACTCCCCCAGATGGAAAACTCCTTTAGGATGGGGACTACTCTTACGAGACTTTGCAACACAAAACAGTGCTTGGCCCTATCAGGTACTCCACAAATGTTTTCTGACCTAAACTTTAACATCTTCATATTCTTTTCTATCCTGAAACGACCCTGCATTATGCTCAACAAACATCTGCTGATTACATCTGGTGTTCCATTCCCACCATCACGACTAGCTAGCCGTACAACCCTGGGCAGACAACGCATGTAAAGTCTTCTGAGACTCATTTTATTCACCTAGAAAACAAAAATGGTTGAAACAAACATGTCTAATAGTCTTTCCAGCTCGAAACGCCTTCCATGTAATAAATCAGGGTTTACAGGAGCAACTCCGGGCCTTTGAAGGGAGGAGTGCAAACGTCCTTGGGGGAGGAAGGGGCAGAAATACACAGGACGCTATTCTGGCCCTGCTCTGGAGAGGAGCAGCGAAGTTGGCTGGTTACGCCAAAAATTGGAATTGTAGGGGGTGGGGGGGTGGGGAAGGTGATCGGTAAGAGAAGGCGGCGAGAAAAACAGGTAAGGCCAGGGAGAGCCGAGACCCCTCCATCTACCAGCGCGCAGCGAGGAAGGGAGAGAGGGGCCCCGAGAGCAAGTGGGCACCGCGCTAGTCCCCGGGACGCCGACCACGGGCGCCCGCTCTCCCCAGCCCCGAGCTGTCCCCCAAGGAAAGGCGAGCGCCAGGAAAATGAACGATTCCTCACGGGCGACAGGTCCCCGGCGTCCCAGGACTGGAGCCCGCCACAGGGAGCCCGTGCCGGGGAGGGACGCCCGCTCCGCCGCCAGCTCCGCCCGGGAGGTCCCGGCGCGGGCTCCGGCGGCAGGCGGACACTCTGGCTCACCCGCGGCGGGCGGGTCCGGGGGACGGGGGCCCGAGGCCGGCCGCGGGGGAGCGCAGGGCCTCGCGGCCACCTTCGACAGCCAACCGCGAGGGGGGCCTTCCCATCTGCGGCCACAGGTTCACTACAGGCCCTCGAGCCCCGGCTTGTTTTGACCGCGACGTCACTTCCGAGTTCTTCTTTCGCTTTCGGGGCGAACACCGCGCCGCGTCCAGGCAGCCGGGAGGCTGGCCAGGTCCTCTCCCGCCGCCGCGCCGCGCGGGGCTGGGCGCCCGAGCTCTACAGGGACCGGGTCATTTCAATGGGTCACTCTGAGTGACTGGAGCAGAGCCCAGTCTCGCCCGTGGGCCCCGCCCCTCCCGATAAGCCCCGCCCCCTTCCCCTGCCCCCGCCCCCGCGACACCCGAGCGGCGAGATCCGCGGAGCCTGAGCCGTTACGTCATCAGCGGGCGACGGGCCTGGCCTTTCCATTCGCCGGGTGTCTCGGCGACTCCTGAGGGTCCATGTGACCGGCTCCTAGTGCTTCTGGGCTGCCCCGGGAGGGGTCTAGCGGGGTCCAAGAAATTCTCCCGAAGTCCGGGTGTTTCGGCGGACCCCCGGGGCCATCGGAGGTAGGTGAAGGCGGCTCCCGAGGAGGGTAGCTCAGACCCACGCCGGATCTGCCTTGGTGGGTGGCATGCTCCTCTGGGCTCCCCAGTCTCCGCTGGTTACCTCTTAGCCAGCCCATGGGGATCCCCTCAATTCCTCTTCCACCCAGATTTCCCTCCTTTACGATCACAGCCCCGTTACACCGTCCGCTATTACTCGTCCCCGGAGTAATCCGCATCTTCGCAAGGCAGTGGGCAAATTCCCATCTCTGTGCCTAGGAGGTTCCCTCGGTTCCGAATACTCCCTCCTCCGCCGTCTGTTTTAATATTATCCAGAACTTCACAGCCCAGCGGAAACGCACACCGTGAATCTTCCTGGGAACCACCCAGATGTCACATCACTTCTCGCCTCCATGCCTCTGCTCTGTGTCGTGCCCCGCCAATGCTGTTCCTCACTCATCTGGCACATTACTGCTACTACTCCTGCTACTGCTCCTCAGTTTTCCTTCTTAATGTTAAACTGTTTCTCTCAGGACACAGTGATGTGCTCTTCTGCTCATACTCTAGTATGGGGCAAAGTCCTGCAGGCGGATCGGGCCTGGTGCTTGTTTTTGGGTAGTCAGTGAACCAAGAATGGTTTTTACAGATGAACATTTGCAGTCTATTTGATAGGAAACACTCACTTTGAACCTGAAGTGAGTGAAATATTCTCCTCCCTCCCCCAAATCCCATTTTCATTCATAAATAAAAAATTGTAGTCATAACTGTTTTGGGGGTTTCATTGGAAATTTTCTTTCTTACTATATAAGTAACTACATTAATACCCCCTGTTTTCCTGTTGGCCCACAAAGCCTAAAATATTTAACACCTCGTTCTTTACAGAAAAAGTTTGTCAACTCCTCTTCTTATGTTCATCTTATAGACCCCACTTGTGATTTTAATTTTGTGTTTTCCCATAGAACCCAGCACAATGCATCCTTTCCTTCATTCTACAGACATTCTTTGTTGTTAGATATCTCTGATGGCCATTTGGAAGATGGATGAGGGAGTTAGGAGGACCTTATGTCACACTATTAGTAGATGAGAAGATCTGAGTTAGGGCAGTGGAACTAGGTGGAGTGAACGTGATGAAGTTTAATTTGGGAGGTAAAATCAGCAGATCTTTTTGGATGTTAGACGTGAGAAGGAAGGGACAAGTCAAGGCTGATTCCAGATTCCTAGCTGGTGCCAATCACAGCTGAAATGGAGAATATTCGGGTGTGAGGGTACAGACCATGTCTTTCAGTCATCCTTGTATCCCTAGTGTCTAGAACAGTGTCCTATACATTGTAAGTACTTGAATGAACAGAAAAGTTTCCCCCCTTTTTAATCATTGATGACCATGTTTCATCAAAACAGCCTTTAAAATATGTTGCACTTACAGATTTTGGTGTTACCTCTGCACTATTTTCAGGCTTTCTGGGATAGATGATGAATTGTACCATCAGAATCATTCATCTGATAAAATGGAATCTTTTTCAGATTGAATAGTTCTGGAAAGACAGTTTGGGCTTAATTACATGTCAGTTATGTTTCATTCTGTTCTCTCACTTTAATTAAGATTTAATTCCAGAATTGCTTTATTCTTGTTTTCTTATTGTTTAAACCATCTTAAAAATTAATTTAATCTTGAGCTTCTACATCAGAATATTATCTTCTTGTTTTATTTTCATTTAAGCTTTTAAATTTAATTTTAAGCTTCCACATTAGAATATTAGTTTTGTTTTCCATTCTTTTTGGCATTTTAGGCTTTCAGGATGTCAATCCCTGTCTTCTTAAAGATTAAATGTCATTTTAGTTTAGTTTCAGGAAACTTTTATATTTGCAGTTTCACCTTCAATAAATGACATTCTAAACATCATGCGTCTCTCCTGCTTTGGCTACTGGACGGCTAAGCTAGATTTATTCCCAAGTGTTATAACTGGGTCAGTTGGGTGTGAGGACATTTATATGTAGCCTCTGTGTATAGCTGAGTTGGATTGTGCAGTATGGTAGCCCTATTTGTATTCTTCCTGCTTTCGTTAGATTATTTCTTCTGTGTTATAATTAAATGGTTTACTGATCACTAAGCTGCTATACAGCCTTTTGACAGGATGCAGAGTGAAAAATCACAACTGTATATATATAGGTTTATGAGTAATACTAGAGGCCTGGTGCACACAATTCATGCATTGGGGGGGGGGGGGGGGGAAGGGTCCCTCAGCCAGGCCTGCACCCTCTTACAGTCCGGGAGCCCTTGGGGGATGTCTGACTGCCTTCAGTCGGACATCCTTAGCACTGCCATGGAGGCAGGAGAGGCTCCTGCCACTGCCGCTGCACTCGCTTCTGGCTGAGTGGTGTTCCCCCTGTGGGAGCACACTGACTACCAGGGGGCAGCTCCTGCATTGAGTGCCCCGTGGTGGTCAGTGCACATCATAGTGACAGGTTGTTCCACCATTCGGTCGATTTGCCTATTAGCCTTTTATTATATAGGATGTATTAAAATATTTTCTTTTTCAGACATAAGGCAGAGTCACTAAAATTATTTCTAACATCAGTTTCAGACTACTTACTTTTGGATAACAGTCTAATTGTATGAAACTATGGCTGGTTATAAGCCTGTAGCTATTCAGACATACCCTATACTTGGTGAAAAAATCACCCAGGATACACTGTACTGGAACAACTATAAGGTAAGTATTTATGCCAATTTCTCCAGCATGTGTTATACTTTGGATACACTAGTAGAGAACTAATAACTAAAAACAATCTATCAGCAGCTTATAGTTTGGGCAGAAAATTTGATATTAGATATTTTCTTGGAATTTTATATAAATTGCTGCTTAATCATACAAGTGCCTAGTACAAAATAGATGATTAATCAGTGACAAATGAATTAAATTTTAGAATTTGAATCTCATGCAAGAAGTTTTTTTTTTCTTTTCTTAATCTAAGGAGGAAGTGATGTAAAATTAATTCTTCTAGATTATAAAGACTTAAATAGATATTCTCAGTTGTAACTCTGTGAATACTGCAATTGTTAATACTCTGTATTATTTTTTTATTAAGACCCCTGTTCAGATCAAGGAGTTTGGCGCAGTGTCAAAAGTAGACTTTTCTCCACAGCCTCCATATAATTATGCTGTCACAGCTTCTTCAAGGGTAAATATAACATTACATTTATTTTTCTTTTTATAGTTTATATTTACTACTAATTGTGAGCCATCTGGTAAAATACCATGTTTTTTTTCTTGTAGATTCACATTTATGGCCGATACTCCCAGGAACCTATAAAAACGTTTTCCCGATTTAAAGACACAGCTTACTGTGCTACTTATCGACAGGATGGTAGATTGCTTGTGGCTGGCAGTGAAGATGGTGGAGTTCAGCTTTTTGATATAACTGGGAGGGCTCCCCTCAGGCAGTTTGAAGGCCATACTAAGTAAGAGACAGTTAAAAAAATCTTATTTAATTGAGGTATAATTTACATACAACATTATATTTGATATTTGTATATATTGCAAAATTGTCACAAGGCTAATTCATTTTTTCCATCATACAGTTTTAGATACGTGTTTTTTATGTGTTCTTTATGTTTAGTTTTGTAAACTCTGTTTTCTGGGCTTTGAATAAAAACATAGAGAAGATTATGTATCTTTAAATACTTTATTTCTTGGTTGTTGTAAGACAGTCTGTTTTCTGGTTCAGTCCTAAGGTCCAGTTTGATGGGGCTTATGAATTCCCTAGCATTGTATGTAACATTTTAGGAAATGGATATTTATCTAGGGAGACATTCTATAGTGTTCATTAACTTCTCAGTGAGATCCGTGACCCAATTGTGATTATAAAGCACTGATCTAAAGGTAGCCTCACAACTGTTAATGAGAACTTTATAAGCCTGAACTGTATTAGTTCTCATTTTGAAGTTAAGTTGGAAGGTGGATTTTCTTTCTTCTTGGATTTAGTATTTTGCCCCTTGATAAATTGAACTGCCAAGGCAATTTTATATTATAACTTTATTTCAGGATTACCAATGTCATTTCTATAATTTGCTATCAATTTAAAATCTCAAGAGTGTTTTTTTTAATATTGTACTAGAGGCTCAATGCATGGATTCGTGCACCGGTGGAGTCCCTTGGCCTGGCCTGCAGGGATCAGGCTGGAACCGGCTCTCCGACATCCCCTGAGGGGTTCCGGATTGCGAGAGGGCACAGGCCAGGCCGAGGGACACCACTGGTGCACCGGGCCTCTAGTATGCATATAAGATCGTTGGTTAATCTTTTCCCACCCTCCCTCCTTGCCTTTTCCCTCTGAGATTCATCAGTCTGTTCCATGTGTCCATGCTGTGGTTTCTGCTCCTGCTCCTGCGTTGAGCATATGCCCCCTGGTGGTCAGTGCATCATAGCTACCAGTCAGATTGTCTGCTGGCTGCTTAGGCTTTTATATATATAGATTATCAGGATGGTCTTATCTTATCCCCTCAAACATTTAAAATATAACAGAAGTTTACTTAACATGATCCTATTTAGTGGCAGAACTTCTTAGAATTTTTTAAGGAACTACCCATTTTGAAATTTTTTAAATTAAAGAAAAGTATCTGTGTACCAACATTTAGAATATTTTACTTTCAAATTGTTAACATATTAGAAAGTATAATTTCAAGGCTATTGTTTAATATTCTTATTAACTTCATAGTGCATGGGTATTTAAAATTTTAAGTTAGCTTGAGGACAGACACCTGTTTTAAGTATTTTTTTTCCCCCTCTTTATGATTTCACCCTGCAATTACACCCTGAAACATTTGGGGGAAAGAAATGTTTTATGTTAGAAGGTGTCAGACATACAATTTTTTCTTGCTTTTTAATAAACTGATCCTTTATCTTTCAGAGCAGTCCATACAGTAGATTTTACAGCTGACAAATATCATGTGGTCTCTGGGGCTGATGATTATACAGTTAAATTATGGGATATTCCAAACTCCAAAGAAATTCTGACATTCAAAGAACATTCTGATTATGTGAGGTGTGGATGTGCTAGCAAGCTGAACCCAGATCTCTTTGTAACAGGTTGGTAAACTCAAACTCACTCTCCCCGCCCCCCCCCCCGCCAAAGTTGATAACTTTACTGTGCTAGATTTTAATATGCTTTGGGATTGTTTTTGGATAGAGGAGTTTAAACATTTTTTAATAAACATATGTTTTTGTTTATCCAGTTTTCTTTTTCTTTTTTTGGTGATTGTTCTGACTGTCCTCCAAATGTACTTGGAAACATCAGGCTGCCTTGAAAACATAAGACAGTCAGAACTGTAATGGGTTTAGTATTCTGATTTCAGAGTCTCCAGCATCTAGGAAACAAGACAATGCAGTCAGTCTTTGGGTGCCTGTGCAGAGATTCCCAGATGACTCAGGACAGAAGCCTGGAGATAGGAATAGTTTAAGATTCTGTGTAATATAATATCGTGCTTCTTCAGAAACAGTGGTACCAAAGGGTTTGGAGGTACTATATCTTTATGAATTTACATATGACTCTTTAAAAATTTCATCTAAACTTTTTTCTATTTATTTATTTATTTATTTATGTATTTTAATATGTTTTTATTGATTTTTTAGAGAGAGAGGAAGGGAGAGGGAGAGAGGTACTGTAGAAACATCAATGAGAGAGAAACAATCAACATTGAGTGGCTGTCTCCTGCACAACTCCCACTGCGGATCAAGCCTGAAACCCGGGCGTGTGCCCTGACTAGGAATCGAACTGGTGACCTCTTGGTGCATGGGTCGATTCTCAACCACTGAGTAACACCAGCCGGGCTAAGCTTTTCTCCTTTAAAATTTTATGTTTGAATATATGTACATGCACACACACACACACACACACACACACATACTAGTAGTTTTTGTTGTTTTGAGTAGTGAAACTCACATAATAAAAATTGACATTCTAGGGTCATATGATCATACTGTGAAGATGTTTGATACACGAACAAACAAGAGTGTTATCTCAGTAGAGCATGGTCAGCCAGTGGAAAGTGTCCTGCTTTTTCCCTCTGGAGGTCTTCTGGTATCAGCAGGTATTTCTTTTAAAAATTGCTTTCACCAGTATGTTGGTCTTGAATCAGATAATTTCTTTATCAGTTAGGTTTTATAATTTATCAGTGTGCACTTGAATTGCCTATATGTGTTTGCTCAAACAATTGAGAAGTGGGACCGGCAGGCAGTTATCATTTATTGAGTACTAATGTGAACCAGACACTGTGCTATTATCTCTGATTCCCTAGATGAGCCCACAAGGGAGGTAGTTTTCTCCCTGTTTTGCAACTGAGGAAATAAATAAAAGTTTTAACTAATTTGTCCAAGGCAAAGTGGTAAATAGATCTGAAATCCCAGAACTTGAGAGCCTGCTTATGTCCTTAACCCAGAAATCCAGGTTGTACACCTGCTGTTATTCTTACATAGATCTACGGCAGTTTTTGAAAACACAGTTTCTTTCAGATCTAGAATCAGGCTTGTTTTTTTCATGTGACTCTTGATGAAATGGCCTTACCCAGGAAATAGCTGCTAGTGCTGGAGGAGGAGGTAATGTGAGGTCAAAGAGGCCTTGATACATTTTTCATCTAGGGTGGAGCTGAAGTGTGCTTATGTTGATCATAGTGCATTTTCAAAATTATAATGGAAGAAGTGAAGTGGCTGTTTTCATTTGTCAAATCAAAATTAATGTGTTGACCTTGGAAGCATACATAGATAGTATGTGTACTTTATAGCCTACTAGAAAAAGGCTGTGTGTAGCCTTTTAAAAAAAATTCTGAAAGTATCCTGTTTGATACTCTCCCCCCAGTACCTATTGGATTAAAAAAAAAAAAAAGTTGATGACATTGTTAGACGTTATCTATTTGTCTTGCTGTTGTTTTGAGAAATGAAAAGTTCAAGATGAGAAGTATGATAGGTACCTGTATGCTAATTACTGTGTCACTAGTTATGTGACCTTGAGCAATCCCTTAGCTTTTATCGATCTTGAAAAGGAGAGGTTAGGCTAGATCAGTGTTTCAAACTGTAATCTCTCTCATGAGCTGCCACATGTGAGGAGACAGGGACCGTGAATTGGGTTCCAGGCCCTCTTGCACAGTCAGGTTAGGTAAGAAATTTGTTCCCCCTTCCACAACCCCTTTTTCTATTTTACCTCTTAGACTTCTGCTTAAGATTTCATTAAGAAGTCGTTAATATTTCATTAAGATGCTGAATTAAAAAATTCTTTTTTAACCATTGGATTAAATTGTGGTTTAGGATCCTTCCAACTCTTAAAGTAAGAAAAAGTTATAGGGAAGTTTTTCAGTTACATTGGGATTCGCAAAATTTTTTGGAAATAAAATCTGCATTATTTCTATGGTATTACAACATTTCTTTTGAAGAATGTTTTATTATAATTTTGTTGAAATCTTTTGGTTTTACGTTTTATTTTACCATGTAGTTTTGTGTATTTGAAAAATAAGAAATTACTTAATTGTCCTAACAGCTCTGCGAGGTAGGAGCTGTTATTATTATCAGGTACACACCCAGCAAAAGGTAGTCAGCTTTGAAACCAGGCAGTCTGCCTCTGGAATCCCTCACTTAACCTCTGTGCTGTGGAGTGTCCAGTGAAGAATGCTCTTCAGGTCTTAAATTTTTGAATCTATAGTTGGAATATCAAACTAATGATTATTTCTTTTTATAGGAGGCCGTTATGTTAAAGTCTGGGACATGCTAAAAGGAGGACAGTTGCTAGTGTCTTTGAAAAATCATCATAAAACTGTAACATGTTTATGTCTGAGCAGCTCTGGACAGAGGTTACTCTCTGGTTCACTGGATAGGTTAGCATTTTCATTTTCTTTCTTCATCGTTATTAGTATACTAGAGGCCCGGTACACGAAAATCATGCTTTTGGGAGGGGGGGAGGGAAGTGGTCCCCTCAGCCCGGCCTGCTCTCTCTCGCAGTCTGGGAGCCCTCGGGGGATGTCCAACTGATGGCTTAGGCCCACTCCCTGTCAGTCGGACAGTCATTCGGACATCCTTAGTGCTGCTATGGAGGTGGGAGAGGCTCCCACCACTGCTGCTGCACTCACCAGCCGTGACCCTCGCTTCCGGACTGAACGGTGCTCCCCCTTTGGGAGCACACTGACCACCAGGGGGCAGCTCCTGTGTTGAGTGTCTGCCCCCCAGTGGTCAGTGCGTGTCATAGCAACCGGTCATTCCACTGTTTGTTCGATTTGCATATTAGCCTTTTATTATATAGGATAAGTATTTATTGCTGGAAATGAGTTGTTTCTGCAGTTTTTGTGATAAAATAAATATTCTGCCAAATGATTTCCATGAAAAAAATTCTGTTGAGTTGAAAATAGTTTTGACCTTTTATTTACATATAGAAAACTTAGATGTAGTTTATTGCTTTAACTTATATACTTAAGGAATTTTTATTCTCATCTGAGGATACATTTTTTAATTAACTTTAGAGAAAGGGGACAGGAAAGGGAGGGAGGGAAGGGGAGAGAGAGATATGAGAGAGAAACATTGATCAGTTGACCCCTGTACTTGCCCTGACCAAGAATGGAACCCGAGACCCTTCAGTGCACTGGATGACGCTCCAACCGAGCCACAACAGCCAGGGCATACTTACGGAATTTTACTGAACCATTCAAACATTGATCTTTTAAAACAATCTATATTCTGTAGTTTCTTTTTAAAATCATTTTGGTATATTCGTATATTTTCAAACAGTTATAATGAGTATATGTATATATTCTAGTTTATAATATTTAAAATTTAAAACTCCATGTAAAAATTTATATATATTAATGTAGTCCAATTTTACTATTTTAAATAGGTATTAGTATTCTATTAGTTAATGTTCTAGAACAGTGCTGTCTAGTAGAAATGTAATGTGAGCTTATATATGCCATTTAAAATGTCATAGTAGCCACATTAAAAAGGTAAAAGCTAGGTAAAGTTAATTTAACTAGGTAAAATTCATTTATTTCACTGTATCTAAAATATTATTTCAATATGTAATCACTATAAAAATTAATGAGATACTAGAAACAATTTTAGCATGTAATACATGCCCTCCAATAACAATATTTTATAGTGATTAAAGTGAAACATACTGGTGTTTAACAGAAAAATATTTTTATACTGCTTCAGCTTTAAAATTAAATTAAAATTAAAATTAAGTAAAATAAAAAATTCAGTTCTTCATTTTCACTAGCCACATTTTAAGTGCTCAGTAGCCACATGTGGCTAGAACTACAGCACAGTTCTAGAATTATATTCCTCTGTTGTTGGTCATTTTTATTTATTTTATTTTATTTTTTTAAAATATATATTTTATTGATTTTTTACAGAGAGGAAGGGAGAGGGATAGAGAGTTAGAAACATCGATGAGAGAAAAACATTGATCAGCTGCCTCCTGCACACCCCCTACTGGGGATGTGCCCACAACCAAGGTACATGCCCTTGACCGGAATCGAACCTGGGACCCCTCAGTCCGCAGGCCGACGCTCTATCCACTGAGCCAAACCGGTCAGGGCATGTTGGTCATTTTTAGTTCCTCCCCCATTATGTAAAGCCTTCCCCCCTCAGTCTTTATTAAAAAGCATTCATTTTAAAGCTAGAAAATACTTCTAATACAAAGGAATTTATTGTGTAAATATGTAGCAAATTCTCTCTAATGTGTTACTAGGCAACTTGGGACTAAAAGCTAGATAACTTGGCTCTGTCTGCAGTAGTTTTTGACCCATAAGAGAGGATTCAGTGATGAATTAGTTTGTAATTAATATTACTAATTGTTGTTTATCTTTATTGTGTAAATTTTAATATTTATGTATTGAATTTTCAAAAAATGGAAAATTTTATACTCATTTTCAAGATATTTTGTGACAAAGCTTTCTTTTTTATTAGGAAGGTGAAAGTATATAGCACAACTTCCTACAAAGTAGTCCACAGTTTTGATTATGCAGCTTCAATTTTGAGTCTTGCACTTGCAGTAAGTACTTTTAGTTTCTTTTAAAGCTTCCCCTAACCTCGCCTGTTAAATGAAACTAAAATGGAATGGTAGGGTTTATCTTTGTATTTAAATAAACCTTATTTTCTTTTTGCCACATTAGAGTATTGAATTAAGACAATTACTAGAATATATGACTTGTCTCAGTAACTTAGCATGTGTTCAGATTTAGGTCCCGCACATTGCATAGCTTCAAACCAAGAGCAGTGCTGTAGGCCTTGTTAGCACCAAGGGCAGGACTTGGGAAGTTGATAAAACTCTTCAAAACATTTAACTCAAGGGTTAAGTGCTTAGAAAGTCAAATTGGCTCTCTGAGGGGGGTGGGGACCGTGGAGGACAGGGGACTACAAAGTACCTCCTTTCCTTTGTTGACTGCTCTTTCTGGAATGTCCACTGTCCACTTTCACGAGCCATTGAGAAGGAGGATATTTGGATACATTCTAGAGAAATCCAAATTGGGAGAGGAAGATCAAATATTTTCTTGGCAAGAGTAGAAAATCATGTCACTACATAATCCTTTTTTTCTAGTAATAGGATGCAGAAAAAAATATTTTGGAGTTTTCCAAGATGTCATTAACTGCATATTATTACACAAACTGCCAATGATGATTTATAACAGGTATAAGTTCTGTCCATATAATAGTATCCTAGAGGAGAAAATGATTTTGCTCTAAATTTTTGCATAGATCATTGTTAGGCAGAATATCTGTATCTGAATGGAACTCTTGGTGAAAGTATGGATAAGCAGCAAACGCATTATAAGTGGTATTTTGAAGAAAAAGTATGATAAATTATGAGTTAGGAATAGACTAACCTTTTTTTCTAACTGCTGTTAGCATGAAGATGAGACAATAGTTGTAGGAATGACCAATGGAATACTGAGTGTTAAACATCGGAAATCGGAAGCGAAGAAGGATTCTTTTCCCAGAAGAAGAAGGCCTGCATATCGAACTTTTATTAAAGGGAAAAATTATATGAAGCAAAAGGTATTTTTTAAAAGTATATATTTTTTTATTGATTTTAGAGAGGAAGGGTGAGGGAGAGAGAGACAGAAACATCAATGATGAGAGAGTATCATTGATTGGCTGCCTCCTGCACGCCCCCTACTGGGGATTGAGCCTGCAACCCGAGCATGTGCCCTTGACCAGGATCGAACCCAGGACTCTTCAGTCCTCAGGCCGACGCTCTATCTACTGAGCCAAACCGGCTAGGGCAAAAGGCATATATATATGTGTGTGTTTTTTTAAGGAGAAATTTGTTAGAGTAGCCAATTCCCTGCACATTACTGGAAAGTATAGTTTACATGGCATTTAACTTTATTTTGATTTTTTCTATATCAGATTTATATCTAGATTGCTCGATTGGGGCCCTCCTAATAAGTAATGAGGAATAAGGACTTTATTTAATACTCTCATCATAACAAAGCTATAGTGCTTCATCATATTCAAAGTGATGTCTTTCCCATGCCATCTGATGTGATCTTCTAAACAACCCTGAAAAGTTGTAGAGTCAATAATGTTCCCGTTTGGCATCTGAGAGGATGGGGAAGTTGTAAATTGGTCCAGAATTTCATTCCTGGTAACAGAATTGTTGACTAGATCGTAATTTCTCTGAATCTTTTTTCTTTCTTTCTACTAAATCACATTGCTTGACATGCAAAGAGAATTGAAATCAGTAATGTTTTCCCAGAATGGAGGTATTGTGTATGCATTGTAAGTTAAAATCATAGGAGAGTAAGAGCACATTGATGTGACAAATTATTCCATTTTCATTTTATCTATATTATGGGCATGGGATCATTATTCATGAATAGTTCAGGAGTGCCCTGGTATGAAAAATACCGCTATGAAAAAGTTTATTTTGAATGAAACTCTATACAGGTGTTGATTTTTCTCTATAAATTTACTTTTCAATGCAGGATGACATTTTGATTAACAGGCCATCAAAAAAACACCTAGAATTGTATGACAGGGATCTGAAAAATTTCCGGATCTCCAAAGCACTTGACAGAGTCCTTGAGGTGAGTGAGGAGTGAGTGAG
Source organism: Myotis lucifugus (assembly GCF_000147115.1). Classification (NCBI taxonomy): domain Eukaryota; kingdom Metazoa; phylum Chordata; class Mammalia; order Chiroptera; family Vespertilionidae; genus Myotis; species Myotis lucifugus. The sequence goes on along the minus strand of NW_005871048.1, from coordinate 40,079,229 downwards.
TGTGTGTGTGTGTGTGTGTGTGTGTGTGTGTGTGTGTGTGTAAAATTCTTTTTATTAAGACTTTCTTTTTTTAGAGAAGATTTAGGTTCAGAGCCAAACTGAAGGGAAGGTACAGAGATTTCCCATGTAGCCCTTGCCTCCACACTTGCACAGCTTCCTCCATTAACAACATTCCCTACCAGAATGGTGCATTTATTACAATTGAACCTACAGGGAGCATATTGTTAAAGGAATCATTTTATTGTGTAGTACCATGACTCAAAACTGTGAAGATGAAATTTATTTAAGTTTGGCAATTATTAGTAAGTTTTAAGACTGTAATTTCTCTTGTGCTATCTGCTCATGTTGACTCTGAAAATTTTTTAGCCCAGTTGTACAATCAAGACACCTGAGATTACAGTTTCCATCATAAAGGAACTCAATCGAAGAGGAGTTCTTGCAAATGCCCTTGCAGGTCGGGATGAAAAGGAAATCAGTCGTGTTCTTAATTTTTTGATAAGGTATGTTTCATGTCTGTGACACACAATGTATTTTTATTTTTTAAAAAATATATTTTATTGATTTTTTACAGAGAGGAAGGGAGAGAGACAGAGAGTTAGAAACATCGATGAGAGAGAAACATCGATCAGCCGCCTCCTGCACATCTCCCACCGGGGATGTGCCCGCAACCCAGGTACATGCCCTTGACCGGAATCGAACCTGGGACCTTTCAGTCCGCAGGCCGACGCTCTATCCACTGAGCCAAACCGGTTTCGGCTACAATGTATTTTTACATCTAAAATCCTTTATGCCCAAATGAGAGACATTTACTTTTAATGTGATCTTTGTAGAGAACTGATAGAACAACTCAAATCAATTTTAAGATTTTTTTTCAAGTTGGCAAGTTTCAGTAAACAATTTTTGCTTTGTAGGAATCTGTCTCAGCCGAGATTTGCTTCTGTTTTGATCAATGCTGCTGAAATAGTTATTGGTAAGTAATTGTTAAAACTCAAAAAATCCTAGCATGCTTGCAAAAGTGAGATGTCAAAATATGAAATAAAATTTGGAACTCAAATCAAAATATCTTGTTTTTATCAATTCTTGATTGAAGATTTTTTATGAAGAAAACAAACAACAGTAAATCAATGCATTTTAAAATGGAGTAAAATGTTTACAGTGCTTCAACTTTGAATTGCTGTTATTAGGGTTATGATAAAAAAAAAAACTTTTTTCTTTAAACATCTACAGTGACAGTGACTATTTCTTAATGGGGAAATGAAAATAAGTCAGAACGTCCATGCTCTACTTTTTGGTTGTTGGTAATCCTCACATGAGGATATTTTTCCATTGATTTTTAGAGAGAGTGGAAGGGAGGGGGAGAGACACAGAGAGAGAAACATTGATGTGAGAGACACATCAATTGGTTGCCTCCCACATAAGTCCTGATCAAGGCCGGGGATCAAGCCTGCAACTGAGGTTTGTGCTTTTGACTAGAATCTTACCCTTCAGTTTGCAGGCCGACATTCTTTCCACTGAGCCAAACCGGCTAGGGCTTCATGCTCTGCTTTTTATAACTACTTCTTTTTTGAAATATATTTACTCAGATAAATTGTTTACTTTCTGTAAATCATAAATATAAAATAAGTACAGATCTTCCAGTGTCTTTGTATATAATATTTTTATGCTTTTTCTAAATATTATTGTTCATTTATTGTTTAGAAAGATATTTCTAGTTATTGTGTTTTCTCTCTCTATTTCTAGATATATATCTGCCGGTAATTGGTCAGTCGCCTGTAGTTGATAAAAAGTTTTTGTTACTTCAAGGACTTGTAGAAAAAGAGATTGATTACCAAAAAGAACTGCTAGAAACCCTGGGGATGATGGATATGCTTTTTGCTACCATGACAAGGAAAGAAAGCACTCCTGCATCTGATGGACTTCCAGAAAACAGGATAGAGTCCTAGTGGCTGCTTAATAAGACACAGGACTGCTAACTTGGGATAGAATTGATTCTATTAACTATTGGAAAGAAAATCTGATGCGATAAAAAAACTATTTACAGAAGCAATTTTATGGAAGAGACTGGAATAACTATGATTGGAAAATAAGTATCTGGTTTGTGACATGGTTTTCCATGTAATAGTTTGAATTATTTCGTGGCATCTTTGTCTAGAAGATCTCAACTGTCTTGATTATAGTGCATGTCCACCATGGACAAGTTGATACTAGTTTTAATGCAGCAAAGTTCTGTACCAGCATTTGGATAGGCATTCAGAACTGTGGATATAGTTTCCATTGGAATCATGCCAAAGACACGGATTTATTTATTTTTTACCCATTCCTGGAAGAAAATAAAACAAATGGCTGCAACAAATAAATTACTTCTTTAATCAGTCCCCTTGGATTTTCCAGGCCCTGCCGAGCTTGCCGCCTTCTTGACATCACTTACCGCAGGTCAGATGCTCTCCTGTAGCTGGTAATAGGCCTGGAGCTGTTCCAAGTGGGCAAATCAATGGCCAGCTCTGAATAATGACACTTAGTTAGACATGCATTCAGAGGCAGTGATGAGGCAAATTCGATACCCAGAAATTGTGCTCTTCACCCAGGTTTTCTTTTTATTTTTTTAATCTTGACTGCCCTCATCAGAGCAATGTCTACAGAGAGGCCTTATTAGGACCATGTTTTTATTAATTCCCCTTAGTAAACAGCCTTTCTACCAAGTTTTCAACTTGCTTCAGGTCAGTGGAATGAGAAAATTTGCCATTTCTCTTACAATAAATAGCCTTTCAGCCTTTTATATGTTTGGAATTTATATTGTAGCTACCTAAGTCTCTGGAAACAATTTTCTCTCATCTGTATTTGGATTTTTTTCTTTTTTAATAATTCTTTATTGTTGAAAGTATTACACATGTCTCCTTTTTTACCCCAATGACCCCCTCCAGCCTACCCCTGCCCTCACCCTAGGCCTTCATCACCCAATTGTTCGTGTCCATGGGTTATTGGATTTTTTTTCTTTACACAGTCATGTTTCAGAACTCCAAGCCAGAGTAGCTTGCTTTGGAAAATAGCTGTATTTTTTTAAAGTTCAGTATAAATCACATTTTAAAATAAAGAGATTCTTATTTTTCTCCTTGGCTTTCTGAGATGTATCAATTCCTGATGGATAGTCACTGGTTGTTTTCACATTTGCTACCTCTCCCACCTTCCACCAATTCCTGTCCCACCTCAAGTAGTTAATTATCTGTAAGGAAATACGCCTTGGGCGAGAAGAACCTTTAGTTAAAGGAAGATTTTGTAATGGGAGTCTCCTCTTAAAATTTCAGTTCTGTGAATTCAGGTTTTTATTTTGTTTAAAGCAGAAGAAAGTATTTCTGTGTTTTGGTAAGGGAATATGCTCAAAAAAGGATCTAGTTTCCCTTTAAGCAGTCATACAGCACAGTGGCCTATAAGAAACAAGGAGTTTGCTTCCCTGAGTAATTATGAGATCAATCAAGGTCAGAAACTGTTTATGTTGAGAAGCGTTCATTTATATAAATAAATTTATATTTAAAAGCTTTTTTTAAAAATTGAACTTCATAAGTGTATATACTAATAAAAATGAGAAGTTGAAATCTGTCTAAAACTAGTTGCCACCAAGTGTCGAACATGTGACCAGGGTTTCCCATACATCATTTGATTCTCACTACACCCACCCAAGCTTGATGTTCTCATTGGACATTGAGTTCTCCAAGCTTGAGGTCCTCCTCGTCCCAGCACTCTGAACTGGTCTGCCTGCTGGGGCTGAATGTCCTTCCCTTGAACAGAACTCCCCTGAGAGTTGCTGTTGTTAGATGCTGTCCTGCATTTCAATTGCTCCATGTTAGTACATAAAGCTCAGCTGCATTCTTTTAATGTTGGCCTCCTATATCACTGTATAGATGTGCCATAATCAATTTAACCAGTTTCCTATCAATAGGCAATTGGATAGTTTCTATTTTATAGCCATAAGCAATTATGCACTGAGCAAGCTTTTATATACATTTTTTGGGTGCATTCTGAGGAATGTTTACTGGGATAAATCAATATGAATTCTGATCCTAGAGAGTGAGTCTTTGTTTCCACCTCAAAGTCTGGTAATATCTCATCCCTGCTGCTCATCACCTAAGGAAAGGCCATCTGCCTTTTCATGCAAGACTCCAGTGTCACTTCCCAGATGTATTCCTTGAAGACCTGCTCAGACAGGGTACTTTGTATTCCACAAGATACTTAATTATGGGGCAGGGGGTACTATTTTTCCCACTCTGCATGTGGTGACACTAGGTGACTTGTCCATAGTCATGCAGGTTAGTGGCAGGTCTGGGGTTTGAACTCAGGCAGTCCGAGTACATATTCTCAACCACTCCAGGAATAGTGTCACATATTCTAGGACCATGGAATATGTCCTTATTCATCTTCGTATTGACTTTTCACAATTCAAAATTGGTGCTTAGTAAATGTGCTGAATGAACAAATAAAATGAACAAATGCTTATTGAATTCAGCTTGGCAGTTCACATGAAAACAGTAGTTTGGTGTATGAGCTGAAATTATATTATCATTTTTTTCTGAGAGCTATAACAATATTCTGAACACATTCCTTTACTCCCAGTGAAAATTTTAATTAAATGAAACCAAAACCATGCTTTAGGGCAACTTACCTTAGCTCACCACGAGGTGGCAGTATTATTTTGAAAATCAAGATAAACCTCTTCTACAGCCCTTTATTTAAATCAAGTTGGTCTTCCTAAAGATTAAGGTGAGTTCTCCTAGAAAACAATCAAGATACTTGGTTATTGCTATGTTGATAAAGTGGGTTCAAAAACCATTTATAATTATTAGATGCTAACCAGAGACATGGGCATAAATCTCACCAAGGCCCTCTTAAAATTAAAGATTAAACTTTTCAACAACGTAGAATAATGGAAAGAACATGTGATTTATGATCCTGGGCAAGACAAAGACGCTCTGGGTCTCAGCTTTCATATCTGTCAAGTGGGCTAATATCACCTCCCTTGCAGGATTATTGTGAGAATAAATGCAATAATATATAAAAAGTGTCTTACCTGCCTTACTGTGTTTTTCACATGTCTGTGATTATGGAAAGTCTACTTGTCCTACACCAGATGGGAGATTTTTCTTAGCTTCCCTGATTATTAACATCATTTGGATCATTTAGATCAGTGGTTCTCAACCTTCTGGCCCTTTAAATACAGTTCCTCATGTTGTGACCCAACCATAAAATTATTTTCGTTGCTACTTCATAACTGTAATGTTGCTACTGTTATGAATCGTAATGTAAATATCTGATATGCAGGATGGTCTTAGGCGACCCCTGTGAAAGGGTCGTTCGACCGCCAAAGGGGTGGCGACCCACAGGTTGAGAACCGCTGATTTAGATGCGTGGAGTTAAAGTTTTCTTCTATATAAATGATGTTTTTTAAATAAATCAGATAAGCCATAACATGAGGGGTGTAACTGACTTGAGACAGACTGTTTACAAACATTTTGAAAGTAAATGGTATGATTTGCGATATACTGTACACAAATAAGACGTTAACCACTTACTCATGAAAGATGTCAATTCCCCTGGGATCATTAGTGTTGTAGTAGAAATTGCAAATAGAATTGTCTTTAAGCATATTTATTAATGCAGACTTCCCTTTATTCGAGTTAACTTTATTAACTCAGACTGTGTGATGACTTACTTTATTGACCAGAAGGTTAAAAATATAAACTGCGCTAATTTAATGAGAGTTGCTAATTCTCTATAGACATGACTATAAGAACATTGGATTCATAAGAAGTATTTTCTCAAGGTTGTTAAAAAATTGAGATATAATTGATAGAAAACATTATATTAGTAAAGTGCTCCCCATGCAAAGAAACAATGGTCCCTGCATCAGAAGCAGTTTCCTCAGAGGAAACAAGTAAAGAGCAGCGGTCAGAATTTTTTCTTTTATTATTGTTCACTTTAGAATAAAAGATTTTGAAGCTTGCCTGCCTAACCCATTCTTATCTTCCAGAGGGTAGAGATCTAGGTAGAAACAAAGAATTGAAAAAGAAGAAAATAGACAATTGCAGTAAGTTTATTGACAGTAGCATATATTAATTTCCTTATCCTATAATTTCTAAGAGAATACTAAGAGTTTATACACACGGTTTTCTAACATAAGATCATTAGTCATAAACTTAAAACACAATCTAGCAGTTTTATTTACTTGGGAGGAAATGACAAGTTATTTAGTGTAAGTCAGTACTACATTATTAATGATGGTCAACTTGTAAAGAGGATTCTGTAGAATTCTGCCTAGCAATATAAGGATGATCAAAACTGGAAAATATGGACAATAATAATGATGATGGCCAAATCCAATAATATGATTACTAAGGCACTATTCTCACCAATGTACATATATTAACTTATTTAATCTTCACAACAACTTGGGTAGGTACTTTACTATCTCCATCAAAATTACTTTTTTGCAAATACATATTTCTATATTGTGTAAAGTTAGTACAAATTAAACAATTAGAAACAAGGTGGTAACGGTGAAGTGCTGATGCATTAATTAGTTTGGTCGTAATCATCATTTCATTGTATATGTACATCAAATCATCTTGTCCACTTAAAATATATACAATTTTCACTTGTCAATTATACCTCAGTAAAGCTGGAAAGAAAAGATGGGCCACTTAAAAAATAACCAAGAGTATTTGACAAAACTTTATACAAATATATTTAACAAGCTGGGTTACATGGGTGTTTTTCTTGAAAATCTAAATGAACAAAATTGGTCCCAAAGAGGCAGAAAATTGCAACAGAACACTGACCAGGGAAGAAATTGAGAAGGTAATCCAAGAAGCCCTGGACACAAATGTTTTATTAGTGAATGCTTTGAAACTTTCAAGGAATAGAAAATTCTAATGTATTCAAACGGATCTAAACTTAGAGAAGAAAAATTTCAACGTTATTTCCTGAAGCCAGCCTAACATAAATAGCAGCTTGACACCCCTCTCTTTGGTAGTCTGTACTATTTTTCAAAGTATCTGTTGTCCCTCCAGGGTAGCAGCTTACAGTTAGTTCTTCATGCCAGGGACATGAGACTCCTCCCAGAGGTAGGATGCTATATCCCCACCCTGTGAAGTCCTGTAGTGTCTCCTAATTGGCCTTGGCCTATAAAATAAGGGCAGCATTGACAGCGTGCCACTTATAAACAGAAGTTTTAAAACCCTGTTCATGGTTCACCAGTTCTCTCTTCTCTCTTGCCATGATGACCAGCAATGTGCCCGATAAGCTGCTTTATTCAACCCATGCCAGCGGAGGATGATTTGGAGGAGGACTTGGACCTACGCTGGACATAATAGGAGTAAGAATTAAACCTTCGATACAGTATGCTGCTGAGATTCGGAGATTTCTTGTTAGCATAGCATAGCCTAGCCTACTCTGATTGGTACATTCCTGTTCCCCACAAAAGAAAATGATAAACTATATTTACTTATGAATGCCAATGTTAAAATCTTCAATTAATAAGAAAAGGATTTCAGGCATTGCAGGAATAAAATACCCCCAAATAAGACCTCTAAATAGGTATGTTCCCCACTGAAGACTTGGAGATTCTCCCATCTAAAAAAAAGGTAACATGGATTAATTTGTAAAATGTGTTAAGCATTTTTGTCCCCTTCCTCCCCCAATTTTTTTGTGTCAGTAGCAATAAAGAATTAAGGAGTTGAAACCTTTATGGCATCAAAAACACCCGTAAGTGGGAAAATGTGTCTTAGAGGTGAGCTATGGATGAAGAGTATATGAAATGAAAGTTCCCAGGGTGCAATGCTCTTTATGAAGGCATAGGAGATGGTTATTATTCCCTTTCTGCAAGTGGAGAATTGAAGTAGTTAGCCGGGAAACTCTGATTTGGACTCAGATCACCAAGCTCCTGATTCAGTTTGACTTGCTGATGTTTTGTTTCGTTAAAAATAAATCTCCCATTGTGTAAGTCAGTAAATTTCTTGTGAAGATTCTCTAATGTTAGCCATGGGTTTTTTCTTTTTCCTTTAAGTAATAATGGGCCCGATGACATCTAAGCCATTAAAAGATGACCATATCAAGCTCTTACAAAGAACCCCAGATAACTGGTTGTCCTTGTAAATAAAAAATTGTCCCAGATATTGCTATAAGCAGGCCATGTGATCAGTGATAATTTTTTTTTTTTAGAAAAAAAGGATATGAGATCATTTGATGTTCAGCTAACTTAATGTTCAGCTCAACTAACATAAACTGTTATATCAATAGTGCAAATAGTAACATGGGTCAGTTCATCTCTGGGTTTGTTTTTTAAGAGTATAGGAGATAAGAGTATGAATCTCCTGGATCTATCCTGTAAAAACAGGAGTGAGGACAACATTTGAGTGGTGACTCACTTAAATAGTAGCTGACATAAGGTTGATGAGATAAGAGAAGTAAGCTGTGAGGGGGCAGGGACCATATCTGCCTTATGTATAAGGTCCAGCATACAGGAGGCGCTAAATAAATGTCTGCATCTTGAAGGCTGAATTCTGAGCAGGTAAATGTCAGACTTGAGATGGGGTGAGCAGGGCTACCAGTGAGGGAGGTGGCTCGCCTTCTTGGGACTAATCAGGAAGTGAGTCTTTGATCTCTTGAGAACTAGAGAAAAGTGGAAGCTTTGAGGGCAGATGGCTCTAAAACCCTAAGGTTTTATTTTATTTAGGAATCATTTTAGACTTATAGGAAAGGTCTAAGACTAGTGAAGCTTCCCCCAACTTCCCCTATTGGCAACAGCTTATGTTAACCACAGACAAAGTATCACAACCAGGGAATGAACATCCGTGCAGTGCTTTTAACTCATACATACCTGTTTCTTCAGTTTTCTCCCTGATGTCTTTTTTTCTGTTCTAGGAGCCAATCCAGGTTCCTACGCTGCATTTACTTTTGTCTCCTTAGTCTCTTCCCACTCATGATGGTCCGTCAGCCTTCCTTTGTCCTTCATGATCTTGAAACTTTGATGAATACTGGTCAGTTATTTTGTAGAATGTGTATTAATTTGGGGTTGTCTGATGTTTTTTTAAAAAATATATTTTATTGACTTACAGAGAGGAAGGGAGAGGGATAGAGAGTTAGAAACATCCATGAGAGAGAAACATTGATCAGCTGCCTCCTGCACACTCCCCACTGGGGATGTGCCTGCAACCAACGTACATGCCCTTGACGAGAATCGAACCTGGGACCCTTGAGTCTGCAGGCTGACGCTCCATCCATTGAGCCAAACCGGTCAGGGCTGTCTGATGTTTTTTCATGATTACATTCAGGTTCCATGTTTTGGGCAAGAATACCACAGAAGTGATATTGTGTCTTTCCAAGAGTATCCTATCAGGTTAATATTCTCAATAATATGCCTTATTACTGAGAACATTAACTTTGAACCCTTAGTTAAGGCATTATATGTCAGGTTTCTCCACCATTTTATTATTTTTCCCTTTATGATTGAGAAATATTTAGGGGAGATCATTTGAGATGATGCAAATATTCTGTTTTGGCTTAAAGTTTCCACCCACTAATTGTGGTTTTGCTTTGCATTTCCCGGATGATTAGTGATATTGAGCACCTTTTCATATACCTGTTGCCTATTTGTATATCTTCTTTGGAAAAATATTTGTTCAGGTTGGCTTCACATTTGAAAATCACATATGTATTTATTTTGCTGTTGAGTTGTATGAGTTCCTATTTTAAACCAGCCCCTTATCAGATAGATGGTTTGCAAATATTCATAGATAAGCTGTTTGTGAGGGACTAGTAGGGAAAAGATCTGCAAACTTTCTAAAAACGAATTGATTATTAACTCTTACTTCAAAATAGTATTTTAAATCTTAGGTAATATGATGCTAATTTAACAAAGAAGATACATTATTTCATTAATATTGAGAATTAAGCGGCCACTCAACTTATATATGCTATTACTATCAAGAAATGCAAGTGATTTGATTTCTGTATCCTATGAAGTTTTCTGTTCAAATGTGTACGTTCTTAACCTATGGACCACGAATGGACTTTGGGGTGGCTAAGAACCCCCTGAAAAGCAAACTCACAATTTGGCGAATATGAGTAAATGTATATCATATTGGGGTGAATAGCTGAACTTTTTTCAGACTCTCAAATGTGTTTGTGACCACACTCTTCCCCACCAAAGCCTTATGCTTTTAATCAACCTAGTGGACAAACACAGATCATTCTTTTTTACTTACTCAGACATTAAGTGCTGGGTTTGACAACATTTATTGAGGAGGACAGAATAAACTTTAATTCAAGTTGATCATTTTGGTTGGAGAATAACATGTCCATACAATGGATGAAAGATAAGTTTTCCTTTTACGCTGCCAAGTACACAGATTTGGATCAGCATTGTACCATGAAAAACAATTTCAAATTACAGAGAAACAGATTTTGATGCCAACAGAAAAGCAAATATATGTTTGGTATGATTAATGATACTTTCGCACTTGGGGCTTTAATCTTGCGGTATGATGTTTACTTATTATGGTTTATACAATTTGTCATGCACGCAATATCAAAGGTGAAAGCCAAACTGCGGTATGTTCAAGGTTTTATGGAGTACCATTTACATTCTTCTCTTCAACGCTTTGACCAGCTTCTTAATACCGCTTATATTATATGAAAGAAAGCAGCGCTTTATACTGAGGAACATTTGAAGACCTTTATTTTGCATTTGTCATCAAAGTCTTCTTAGTGGCACATTTTAACAGTGCTGAAATGATACCAAACAGGTACTGAGCTACACAAGTGTGGTTGGGGCAGGGGAGCTGTGTGAGAGTGATGGCCAGTGAGGTTGGTTGATAATGTATTTTGTAATCTTGGAGTATATCATGAGTGTTCTTGGCAAGTAATAGAAATTATTTATAAAATTCCTAATAGAAATTTTAAGAGAATATTTGTTATCTATAAAGCCAAATACAGAGTCTTACAGAGAAATTGTAAAAAGTAAATGCCATTCTGTGTTTCTCCTCACTTGGCTTATGTATGTCCTTGATCATGGAGTGATTCCATTGGCTGTGCCTGCTTATTTTTTTTCCCCTATATCTCCTTGAATTTAAGGTACAACTAATTCTGAAGACCTCACATTTTAAAATTTAAAGATAAGGGAGTTTGCATTTACAACCTTTATGTTGTAGACAACTATGAAGTGTTTCAATATGTCACGCATCTATTTTTTGCAGCCTCCATCCAGGAGTCCCAAGACCCTATTTCACCTGTTGCAGTAGCCCCCCACTAATAAGTCTAGGGGCAAAAGAGAGGATTTAAGGTTGATAAGAGGACTTTTCCTTTAGAAGAGCTGAGTTTAAATGGGGACAGATCTTTTGCAGATTAAGCAAGACTGCTGTGTCCCTGTTCCTCGGCTGTAGGGAAAGCATACTGGGGTGGGGTTCAGAAGGGAAAGTAGGAAAGAATGTAAGGAATATGAGTCTGTAGTTTCTAGAGATTAAGTCTTGATAGGAGCCAGTTCGAAGATGTCCCTTCTTGCCCCAGACTCCAGAGTTGAATTAGTAAGTCCTTCCTGTAAGGGGAGGGGTGAAGGTATCATTGATGCAGATATTGTTTATTCAACCAATAGTCATGTGTTCCTTCTGCCAGAGCTTGTACTAGGCATCAGAGAATCAAAGTTGATTGAAACTTACGTCTGACCTTAGCAAACTCTCAGCTGAAGGAGATGGAAGCAGACATAGGCCATCAAGATACTACACAGTAAGTTTGGTGATCGAGAAATGCACTAAGAATAAGGGAAGTGCAGGTAAGACACCTAACCCAGCTTGGCATGGAGGGTGCAGGTGTTGGGGAATATTTTCTGGTAGGAGACACTGAGCTAAGGCTTAGAAGATCAATAAAAAACACTGAGATCAGCAACACTGTATTCAGAATTTGTGTGGCTGAGCAAATGGGGGGTGGGTGGGTGGGGTTGGTGGTAGAGCCAAATGGACCAGAATAGGAGTGGTCAGCATGGTGATTGGGATTAGTTTGACCATCTATATATATAAAAGGCTAATATACTAAGTGTCTCTCTGACCATCTGACTGGTCGCTATGACATGCATTGACCACCAGGGGGCAGATGCTCAACGCAGAAGCTGCTGTGATGTGCATTGGCCATTTACAAAGAAACAGCACCATGGACCTAGTACCAACAAAGCAATACTCAGCTTCCCCCAAGTGGGATACAGGCGCTGCCACCACCCCGGAATGACACCCTACCAAATCGCAGCCAACGCTGCTGAGACCCCATGGCGCAAAATGCGGCCCACAGACCAGCCCAGCCCAGAAATGGTCGCTGTGGGCACTGTGTAATGACGTCACATAGCAACTCCTGGCTTCCTCTCCTTAGCGACTAGCCTCCTTGGAGTTTATTCAGCCCAGGAACGTGACTTGCTTTATAGCCAGGTGCAAACATTTTACACTTTAACCAAATGTCTGTAAAGCATTTTTCCATGCCTCATCTCATTTGATCCTCACAGAAGTCCTGGAGTAGGTAGATAAGAGACTCAGTAGAATCCCATTTTCTTCTCATTAGCTGGAAAACAGAGATTTAGAAAGTTTAGAAACTTGACCCAACTGAAAACAAGTAAGAAATGATGGACCTTGAAAATGACTTCAGGTTTTTTCACTGGGCAGAATATAGTCAAACACTGCTGCAGTTAAATATTTTACCCTTTGTTCTCCCTGCATGATCTACAATAATAATCTGCTTCATGTTGATATTTACTGCTGTGTTACTGACAATTACCTGAAAGAGAAGTTGGGGTGCTTCACTGGGCTGGAAAAAGTTTAGCTAAATCAGAAAGCAGGTCTAATTAAGCAAGTTTATTCTATATATATAAAAGGCTAAGTTGTCTCGTGCATGGGTGATACATATAAAGCTCTCGCTGGTGCCAATCGCACATGTGTGTTTTGATCTGTCATTGTTGATCATGAATTTGGTTGACACTTCTATTATAGAGAAAGGGCAAATAGCGATATTAAAATATTTCTTCTAATTAATTTCCTTTCAATGTGCACAAATCTGTGCACTGGGCCTCTAGTAAAGAGCTATGTGGCTCCCGAGGGCTTCTGAAATTCACTGCACGAGACCAGATAGGGTATTGGTTATGAGTATGAATTAGGTTTAAGTCTGGGCTTTGTCACTTATTAGTTTCTTTCTTGGTAAAAAGAAGATACCACTATTATCTCACAGTATCTCATAGTGTTGTTGTGAGGAATAAATGAGTTAATATAAGTAAAGAGCTCAATACACTCACTACCTGGTATATGTTAAGAATAAGTGTTAGCTGTCATTATCATGATTCTGAGGCTGCACTCCACAGTGCAATTCTCTGCAGCACTGGTGACTCAGACCAGTGGCTAATGAGAAAGTGGCTTTCCAGAAACCATTGCCAAGAGTAGCTCTTCAGAAGGGAGAACAGATTACATTGGTGTTTTCCAAGGGCAGAGTCAGGGAGGAACTTAACAGAGTTACCTGGGGAGCATTTTGAAAACACACAGGCCCAGGATGCATTCCAGAACAGTTGAATCAGAAACTCCAGGGTTGAGGCCTGGGCATGAGTCAAGCAAAAAGGTTTCCAGGTGATATGTCTGCTTAGGCCCCCGGCTTGAGGAACATGGATGGCTCTGCTTAACCTCGGGATAACCACTCAACAAGAGAATGCATTTAGAGTAGATACTTGCCAGGTACAATATGCTGCAGGGCAGTTTTCCTGAAAGCACAGAAGAAATCAAATCGTTTCTCTTTCCATCCTGCAATTTGATGCTCCAATGTTGCAAATGTCAAGAGACAGGGAGAGGCAAAAGATAAAAGGATAGGAGCAACAGAAGAGCTTTGCAACCAAAGGCGTTAAGGCAGAGTGCCCTATGCTTTAGAAATCGGACTCAGGCAAAATAAGAGATGGTCCGAGGAGCTTTTGTAGAGCCTCTGTGCTTCTTTCATCACAACCACCCATGGAAGCACTGATGCAGGTGGACTCCCTGGAGGAGGGGACACAGATGGGACTGGCCAGGACTAAAAGCATCTCCACATCTGGTATTGAATAGGATGGTCCCATGTGGGTGTTTGTCAGGACACCCTCTGAAACAGTCACACTGGCTACAGTACACCCAAGGGAAGCTTCGTTAATGTAAAATATACTTATTAAACGGTGAGACATGAAAAAGGAGAAGAAACAATTATTAGGTTTTCTAGAATGTCAGAATTTCAAATGTCCCCCACATAAGAAGCTTTCTGCAATGTCACTTATCATCCCTGGGGTGATTTTAGTTCCTATAGCTTCCCTCCTAGCTCCGGGCTACTACCTTGGGCGAGTGACATTAACTCCACTGGCACAGGCTGGCCTGCATGCTGCCGTCTTAGCATTTCCTGAATGTCTGACTGGTGACCTATTGCTGAAATGACTCATAGAGATAGCCAACGAGATGTAAGTAGAAGTGGTAGGGTAGGGATTCCAGGGAAAATCTTTAAAGAGGCTAATTGAACTGGAGGTATGCCTCTTTTCCCTTGATCCTTCCTCCTTCCTGTTGTGTGGAGCATAGATATGATGGCTGGTGCTGTAGCAAACATACTGCCATTATGAAGATGGAAGCCAGTGCTAAAGATGGTGAAGCAGGAAGGGAGAAGGAATCTTAGGCCCTGCTGATGATGAAGTGATTGAATCGCCTAGGACTGCATGCCTCTACAGTCCTTTGACATGAAAGAAAAGTAAACCTCTATCTTATTTAAGCCACTGATATTTGAGTTTTCTGTTATATGCAGCCAAACCTAATCCTAATTAACATGATCCCTCTATGTAGGTGGGCCACTCACTTCACCTTTGCATGAATGCTGCATGGTCATTAGAATCCATGTCTTCACTTTTACTGGTTGTCATGGCTTATACTGTTCTCCCTTCTGCCTTTGCCATCTTCAAGGCTCACTTCCTCCATAAGGCATCTTTGGCTACCCAGCCTTCACTGGTCTCTGTCCTTTTTTTCTTCCCATAGATACTGTAAAGGGCAAAATTTCCCCCCTCTCCATAAGATTGTAAATAATTTACTTTTTGTTTTTGATTATTAAAAATTACATAAGAAAGCCATGCATATTGTTAAAAAAATGTAAATGTAAAGTCAAAAGGCTGTTCCCTAACCCTCAACCCCCTCCTTTCTTGAGAGATAGCCACTATTAACAGCTTCTTGACTGGGGATCGAACCTGAAACCTGGGTATGTGCCCTGACAAGGAATCAAACCTACCACCTTCTGGTGTATGGGACAGCGCTCCAACCAACTAGCCATACTGGCCAGGGTGCTAGGCATTTGTTCCCCATGTTATTCCAGTGGTCTAGAGCACTGGGTAGGCAAACTATAACCTGTTGGTCAAATCCAGCCCACTACCTATTTTTTTGTAAATAAAAATTTTTTGGAACATAGATAAGCTCATTTGTTTACATATTGTCAATCACTGCTTTTGTACTACAATGGCATAATTGAGTGGTTGTGACAGAGAGCATATAGCCCACAAAGCTTTTAAAAATTGCTATCTGGCCCTTTACAGATAAAGGTTGCTGATCCCTGGACTAGAGGGAGAAGGCAGGGGCTGTGTTGTAAGCTCTGAGCTTATCCACCAGTCCGCCCACCACTTCTCTCAAGGCTGCTTTCCATGGTCACCCATCTGGCTGAAATGACTTTTCAAAATGAAAAGCAACTAATTATTTGTGCCATGAAATAATATCAGGGAATGATAATTTAATGACTGTTTTGGGGGGGAGGGCTCTGGGTAGGACAATTTAAAAAATCACCAATAATAATTATAGATATTATTTTTAGATGCTCCATTTTTTCCAACCCTTTCAATTTTCCTCTGTACTTAGTGGATGAGTCTTAAGTCTCCTCATGTGAGTTGGAGAATGAAGGCCTCTGTCAGCTTCCCTGCCCTACTTGCCTCCTCAGAGTGCGAAGGAAGAAAAAGCTCTCCAAGATGTCCAACTTCAGGGCAGAGTAGGAGTGGGGTCTTTTAGAATTGAAATGAACAAAACAACAACAAAACAGATCCCATGCACTGAAGTTCGCATTGACTACCTAGGTCTTTTGAGTTGAATTTAGAAATTGCAGGATATTTAAGTTAGGCAATTAAAAAAGAAATCCTTTAGTGGCAAGATTCCAAACTTAGTTCTTGAGTTATATGTTATGAGAAATCAAATGGGTCTGAATCAATTTTATTTTTTTAAATTTATTTTTATTTTTTAAATATATTTTTATTGATTTCAGAGAGGAAAGGGGAGGGAGAGAGAGATAGAAACATCAATGATTAAAGAGAATCATTGATCAGCTGCCTCCTTCATGCCCCACACTGGGGATCAAGCCCGCAACCCGGGTATGTGCCCTTGGCCGGAATCGAACCTGGGACCCTTCAGTCCTCAGGCCGATGCTCTATCCACAGAGCCAAATCGGCTAGGGAGGGTCTGAATGAATTTTAAAAGGCTGAGTTAAAATATTTGTATGTAGGTGTGTGTGTGTGTGTGTGTGTGTGTGTGTGTGAACTGATTCATATCAATTTAACTTAGAGATTTTCCTGTCTTTTCCTTTCCTCTGCCTGCCCTTTGTAAATAGAAAATCAGGATCTCGAGCCTCTTGAGTAGTAGCTGCCCAAAGCTATATGTGCATTTTGAGGCTTCCAAATGATGTCAGGTGCAGAGCACTGAAGCTTCATTCTCACTACCTGTGTGTCACCAGAAGTCTTAAACATAATTACAGCCCACGTGACAGTTGCACACACATTATTTCCCACCTGTATTATCAGTGACTAGTAGTTGCATCTCCCTAATTAAAATGGTGTTAGTATCTCTATTATCAACTCTGCTTTTTTAAGGGCTTTTATTACGTAACTAAAAACTTGCTCCAGGCTGGGATTTAATATGTTCATGTGAGTGTTCAGCAGGTGGCAGGGGGTTGGAGAAATGCTAGATATTGAGTTGTTATGCTCCATACCCCAGCCCTGTACACTCTAGTGGTGCTTTTGGAAACAAAATTGCTGACTGATGGAGATTTACAGACAGATGCATTTGGGGCATTCTCCAGCTGGCCTGCCTGGTACAGTTATGCCCTGGAGAGCAAAAAGGGACCTTTGAGTTGGTTTAAAATTTAAGACATCAACTACAACTTGAGGACAGCTGAAGCCATTATGACAAGGAAAAAATCCAAACCAGTGATGCAAGTAAACAATCACTTTCTGAGATGAAGACTGTTCTAGATCTTAGGGAAAACCTCTGCAGTTCCTTGGGTGGATCAAGAATAGAATTTATTGGCTCTTCACAAGTCTAAAAGGACAAGTGCAGTGATGGGCTGCCTCCTGCATGCCCCCCCCCGCCCCCACGGGCATTGAGCCCACAACCCAGGCATATGCCCTGATCAGAAATCAAACTGTGACCTTCTGGTTCATGGGTCAATGCTCAACTACTGAACAACACTGGCCGGGAGAAATTAGAACATTTTCATTGGATCCTAAAAGTATTATGGTCCCTGGGCACTGAACCTGCTGTGTCTAGTGAAGTCGGCCCTGGTTGAGAGTCTGTACTGTCCCTTTAGGGAAGACCTCACACTTAAAACTGGCTAGAAATTGTCTAATCTTTTCTTAAACGATTGCAAAATATATTTTGTGTGTGGTTGGTGCACAATAAATATCAATTGATTAAAAATATTCAGAAATGTCAAGACCTCCTAAACAATGTGAATAGTTCTCTCCTTTTTGTCCTAATGCCAAACATGAGATTTACAATTATTTAATCACAGAATTATTGGCAAAGGAAATAGAATGAAGAGCAGGAAAGAATTAAGTAGGTAATAGAATTTGGAGTGCTTATAATCTATTACAAAAAAGTTAAAAAATTGTGATATACATTATCCTTCCTGCATAACTGATGTGATAGTTCACTTAAAAAAACACAAATGTACATGGGTGGACCTTGAGAATATTATGGGAAGTGAAGTTAAGTCAGAGAAAGCTAGGAACCATATGATCTCACTCATATGTGGGATATAAAACTGAAACTCGTGAACACAAACAGCAGTGTGGTGGTTGTCAGACAGAAGGGGGTGGGGAGGAAGGGGGTCCTAATAAAAGGTGACAGAAGATCTGACTTTGGGTGGTGGGCACACGGTGCAATATGGTAACCCCCACCAGAAACCTATATGTTCATGTTGACCAATGTCACCCCAATAAATTTAATAAAAAAAGTGAGGAAACTGAGGCTCAGAGAAGTCATATAACTGGTCCAATATCACCCCATTTCCAAACAGTAGGTAGACTTAACTCCAGGCTGTCTGACAGTGTAGCCCAAAGTGCATCCCACAGGCTTTTTGCTCTGCCAGGCAGCTGCCCCAGGTTAGTGGTGTTGCCTGTCTTTTTCTCTAATAGTGAATAGGTCCTACACATTCATTGCCTCGGGATACCATTGTGATTTACTCTATTTTCTTAAATCTTTAAACCACGTCTATTATTCCATAAAAAAGTAATCCTTCAACTGCGCTTGATCAGACCGAAAGGTAGGTCCACTTTGAGCACCGTGCACCAGATCTGGTTTAATCACAGTGCCTGTCTGTTTCACTTCAGCAAAGCTATCTGGGTGGAGTCTGCCTTTAATTTTGTTTTATTTATTTGTATTTTCTTTTTTTTTTTTTATATATATTTTATTGATTTTTTACAGAGAGGAAAGGAGAGAGACAGAGAGTCAGAAACATCGATGAGAGAGAAACATCGATCAGCCGCCTCCTGCACATCCCCCACCGGGGATGTGCCCGCAACCCAGGTACATGCCCCTGACCGGAATCGAACCCGGGACCTTTCAGTCCGCAGGCCGACGCTCTATCCACTGAGCCAAACCGATTTCGGCAATTTTATTTGTATTTTCTGATTCTTTTTTATGGTAAGTACTTATTGGCTATGTTTTTAAAATAAATGAATAAATATGTACACTTAAAAAAAATCCCCCCCCCAAATGTGTCAGGGGAGTATCTTTTTATAAATAGGTAACTGGCAAAACAAAATAAAAAACAAACAAAAATAGATGTTAAATACTCCAGAGCTAGGGTCTCTATACAAATATTAAGTACTCCAGAGGTGCCCCGTGTTAGGACTGTGGAGATCACTGGGATAAGAAAGAGTCTTTGTCCTTGAAATGAGAAGTTGAAGAGAGGATAGGAACCTGTAATGTCCAACATATGACAGTGAATATAATCAGGTGCTAAAATGTGTGATAAGGTCATTAAGCTCTGCCAGCGTTCAGAGGCTGGCAGGAACCAGAACAGCGAAGAAAGGATTTACGCAGGAGGCCTGTCTGAAGTCTGGAAGGATGAGTGGAGACTGAATAAGACAGAGCTCAGCTGGGACTCTGGCATGAGACTCCCTAAGAAGTTAGCTTCTCAACTGAATTGGCAACCTGGGTTCTTGTTGGCTGAATATCCCTATGTCTGGGGACTGAGAGAATATGGAGTCTTTGAATTAAACAATCACTGTCCCAGCCAAGCGTAGCACTATCACAGTGTCCTGAGTGACTTATATGCAGCAAAATCAATCAGATGCAAAGGGTTATTTACACAACTGATAGCTTCCTGACTCATACTTTCTCCGTTTTTAAGGTTGCTAGAGTACACTTTGCTTAATATTTGAACCTAGAGAAGTTGAAAGCCAAGTACTTATTTAAATATTGATCAAGCTCAGTGCTTGAGAGAAGGCAAGAAAACTGCAGATAGCATGATTGTATGTCTTCAGCTGGTGAGGGTTTCACAATGACTAGTTTTGCCTGTTTCTTTTTTGTGGGTATGGAGTTTTGGGGCAACTTCTTAGAATAGATGTTCCTCCTCCCACATTTTTCTATTTACATACCTGACAATTCATGAAGTGAGGGGGGCGGGAAGGTTGGGAATGGCGGTGGGGAGAAGAAAGAAACGAAAATACACAGTGATTCCATACTAGTGATGTAAAAAGGCCACTAACGCATCCATGTTTTTGCTTACCACAGTCTGGAAACCATTTTTGTCTGGTGTGTGGATTCAGTTCATCTTCTGTAGATGTTTTAGGATTGGAAAATTTTAAAAAAATTGTATTTCTTGGGGGAAAATATTTTTGACAAGGATATTGTTTTTATTTTTGTCTTGAGTGTCTTGACGTTCTGGCAATGGGAAGGAAGTTCTTTTTTCTTTAAAAGGCAGTACATGAGGCCAGGCCTTGGGTTCATGGATTTGGTGAAACAGAATCAACTGGGATTGCAGCTTAAAGTCAGGCACGCAATGCCAATTTGGGTTCTCTTTATTAAGCAGAACGCACCACCTTTGCCTTGGAGCAGAGCTAAGGACTTCGGACGCAGGGCAGTGTATCCTTGCTATCTTCTGCCTCACTCTTGTCCTCAAGGTGGGCTGGACAAGGTGAGGATGTGAAGGGGGACTGAGGTGGCCAGGAGAGGTGTTGGTGACAACTGGGGCATGTGCTCCCTTCTGGCTTGGTGCCTCTGTGGCCAGTCTTCCTCAGGCCATACCCCTGTCCTGGTCCTGTGGGCAGCAGGGCTTTGCAGGAAAAACAAACCAGAGATTCATGCTAATGACAAGAAAAGTCAAATTGGGATTTTTGCCTTTCATGCTGCTATCATTGTCTGAAGTCTGTTTTATGAAGGCCTGGTGGATGGAGAGGGTTCTCCGCTTGGGGCTGTGATGGTTTTAACTGAAAAAGCGCGCTGGATGGAAGGGAGTCCCTCTCACATTGTAAAAGCAGGTTGCAGTTTTCATGGGAATGTTTGCATTAGGAAGACTTCTCTTGGAGCCGCCTGGGTGTACGAGCACCAAGGAATCTCAGCTTGCCCAGCTCTGGCCCAGAGGAACATGAGCCTCAAGATTTTAAAGTCATACTTGGGCCACGCTGTGTCACAGGTGCGGTGGCTTTGGGCAGAGGGCAGCCCAAGCCTAGCTGGGGCCTGGCACAAGTCCTTTCAGGAGCGGGCAGGCGAGGCCCACGGGAGCCCGGGGCGCGCGGGCGCCGCCACCAGGGCGCAACCTCGCCCTCCTCTGGCCGGGCAGGGCCGCGCCAGCCTCCGCCCACCGGGGCGCTCCGTTCCCGGGTGGGAAGCCGAGGCCAGCGGGCCACCGCCCCGCGGCGGGAGGGGCTGGCGGAGGCAGCTCAGGCGGGGTTTCAGGTTTCCTCCTGGAGCCGGTGTCGGGCGCGGCGGCGGGCGGGCCGGGCCATGTGATGCCGGGCGGGCGGCGGGCAGGCCGGGATCCTGTGGCAGCCGGCAGGCGCGCGGGGAGCCAGAGCGGGGAGCGGGGGCGGCACCAGCGCGGGCGCCGCCACCCCGGCCTGGGCGCGCGGCCGCGGCTCCGCCCCTCCGCGCTGGCCGCCGGGTCGCCGCCGGGCGTTGGCAGCTTCGGAGAGCCTTCCCGGCTCCGGGCGCCCGCGGGCAGGGCGCGGGGGCAGCGCCTCGCTCGGCTGCGGAGGCTGCGGGGCCACCGCTCCAGGTAAGTGATCTCTGGGCTCCATCCCAGGCGCCTCTCTGCAGCCCTGGGCGCAGAACTTGCGCCCGCCTCACCTGAGTTCGCGGCGCGGAGCTACTTTCTCCCGGATCCCGGGGACGGCGAGGGTCAGCCGAGGTGGAGAGGGGGTGTTGCTGCGGACTCGGCGGCGCGAGGGATGGCCGCCGCCTCCCGGCCCTTCGGGAGCGGCAACAAGTGCAAAGGGCTGCACTGCCCGGCGGCGCGGCGGCAGCTGCGGAGCGCGAGGTCGCCGGGGCGGCACAGCCGCTGCGCACCCAGGAGGCGGTGGCGGCCCCTCTCGACCCCGCCTCCGGGGACCGGGATGGGTGGGTGGAAGCCCGGCCAGTGCCCTCGGACGCTGGGGAAAGAAATGGCACTCCTGCGGCGGGCAAGGGAGATGCTCGAAAGCTGGGGGTCTCCTCTCCCCATCGGTGCCTCGGCTCCGGGTGGAGGGTACCCGGCGGGGCCGGGTCCCCCAGAAAGCAGACCAAGCACAAGCCCGGACAGAGGCCATAACCTTTCTTTCGTGTAGTAACATCTGCTGAGTCTTAAAAGGTATCTACAGTTAGGAGAGGCGGTCAGAATTCTGTTGGGTTTCTGGATGCTGATTTTATAGATTGGTTTGTCCCTTGAACACCCGGGGTGTGGGTGGTGGTACCCTCACCCTCCCGTGCTTGGAGCTTCCGCAGGGGTCATAATGATGGGCCTGTGCGTGGCGGAGGAGGCATCCTGGCCTGTCCGGGGCTGCGTGGGAGCTGGTGCTCAGGCCGCCTTGGAAACCCAGCTCTGGTTTCCCAGACACCAATTAGATTTCCAGGAGAGAAGGCATCTGCTCCCTCGGAGCGCACAGCCTGCCCCCATTGGCTGCACCTGGGTGGGTCAGGCAAAGGCAGCAACATCTGTGTTTGCGCACGTCTTCCTCCGTGACCCCTGCCTGGGCTTCGACAAATATCCGCAGACCCAGAGTTATGGAGGTGAGCCACCAGACCAGTGCCAACTGGGTAAGAAACACAGAAAAGTACGACGTTCAGAAAGAACTAATCATTGGGGTCCCACGGGGTCTCCGGTTTTCTGAAACTTTGTCCTCAAGTGTTCCTAGGCCCGGAAGCTGTCAGGGGAAGTAAAATCCTGTTTTCACAACAAAAGCAAAAATAAAAGACCTGTCCTTGTTGCGTTCTGTGGGTTGCTGTTTTGCACTTGATTATCCAAGCAGAGTGGTAACTTTACCCGGGAAGGTTTCTATATACCGGTTCTGGGTTTTTGTGTACAGGTTCTTAAAGCACATTGGTGTTTGCCCGATCTTGATGAATGGTCAAGCTAACCCCTTTGGAGTCTTGGGAGGAAAAGAAATGAATACTGCAAAAGCCTTTGGAACTTATACAACACAGTATTTCAGTGTCATGTTCTGATGTGGACTTTCTGTGTGAGTGTGCTCGCTAACTTTGGACAAGTAAGAATGCGGGTAGCATCAGACCTCCTGTGTAGTGGTTAGGGAAACCAAGGCACCGCTGGCTACTGGGTGTGTGACCCAGAAGCATGTCCTGGCTAATGGGAGAATGGAGAACAGAGAATCAGTGTTTGTCCTGCTTCTGACTGTATTTTCTTCCTTATCAAAACCTGGCTAACCAAGAACAAGTTATGCAACAGGTGTGCCAGTAGACTTTCCTTTGAAGCACCTGTCCTGTCCTTGAAGCAGTTTAGAAACAAGGAGGACAACAGTACCGGCGTAGCTCCTCAGTATTTTGGGTTTGATTCCATACCTCCACAATAAGGAGAGTATTGCAATTAAGAGAGTTGCAATCTCTCTCTCTCTTTTTTGTTGTTGCCGGTGGAAGGTCTTGCCTTCATTTGTTAAAAAAAAAAAAGCAACATGTGTGAGATGCAATAAAGTGGAGCATAATAAAACGAGCTGTGCCTGGAGTTGGTAACCGAGGCTCTATGAAATTTCATCAGGGGCCTCACTTGGGTTTCACAAAACCTTTTTAAAAGTTATGTGAACGCTGTAGAAGAGTTTGGAATATTTTCCCATCGTGCTTATAAGAAACTACTGCTGTGGCTAAGACTTAAACTGGGCAGGAATTTCAGGTGAGCTCTGATACATGACCTCCTTTCGTATATGCCACGTGAGAAAAGGAAATGTGTTCTAAATAGGTATTAAAGTAAATGGTGGAATATAAGATTACTTTTACATTAAACATTCTGTACAAAACTGGTAACCACTATACTGGTACTTAAGCTCCAATCTTAAGTCCTGCCAGGATCCTAACCAACACTGACTCCCCAGAAAAGATTTATTACATAAATGTTGGAAAATACTTTATGATTGGGGCATGGCTAGGATGGTACTGCACAGATTCCAAATTATCCTTGAACTCCCCGCCTGACTGTAATTTTATCATGCTTTAATTTACTGATTAGATATGACAGATCTGGCTTATGTAGGTTTTGTCAAATTGCATTTGTACTTAGTGGAGCTGAGAAGCTATAGGATCTCTCCCCCTTTCCTCCTCCCCCGTAACCTTAAATAAGATTTGTTATAAAGAGATGGGTCAAACTGGGCAACTACTATTGAGAGTTCTAATTAAAAAAAACACACCAGTGTTGTATTTGAAATGCATCAAATCCAGGGAATTTTGCCATGTTAGAGCTGTACTGTAAATATGGTTCCACTCTGTAGGGCTGCAGTCCAGATCCCTTACTTAGGCAAAGCTAGGCTTGGTGATATTTTTCTTAAGAAGTGCAGGTCAAGTCCTATACACCCAACCTTTTGCCCTGATTAGATATAGTAGTCTGTCATTTTGTCCAGTATCTATATTCCTTAGTCCTTCTGTTACTTTCCTGGTATTAAAAAGTTCTCAAAAGCTCAAAGCAGTGTCACGCTGCCTTAGCCATTTTCACAGTTTCTTCATGCTCCTCTTCTGTCACCATTTTCTTGATGTATATTCCTTCAACAAATACTTGAAGGTCCACTATGCTCCCGATGCTGTTCTTTGCTTTAATTCTCTGGACTGTGGATTTCATGTTTAAGGCAATACTTTTTCGGTTTCAGAGTTTTTGGGATTTGTTGCATTTTGAGTGGACTTTTGCACACTTGATACTAAGATAATTTGGCTGGTAAAATGTCATGTAACTTTTTAATGTGATAATACATCTTCTTAATTGACTGCAGTTTTCCCCTTGAAATTTGATCTTAGGCACAATTGTAATTTGTTTATTTCTACCATTACGGCTCCTGGATTTCTTCTCCTGGATAACCAAGATAATGAGATTTGACATCATTTTAAATATCAGGGCAAGTATAAAAGTAATATAAGTGAATATAGGGTTTTTGTTTCAGTGATCTTGGTTTTGAACACTTATATCAGATATATTTTTATTTGTCTTCAGAGGTGTCTTCTCTTATTTTAGTTTAATCTTTTCCTTAATTGTCAATTTGAGGCTGGATGACTGTAGAAAGTTAATGAAAAGGTAATATTCTTTTAACAGCAGAGGGGACATCTTGTGTCCGAGAGTGAAGGCCAGCACAGGTGAGGTCGGCGACACCTTCACTTTCCAGGGCATGTACAGAAGAGACCCTTCTAAAACCAGCGCTCAAATATGTTCTGCCTATCTCAGGTAGATCATTCCGCCTTTAAAAAAAATGCTTAAAATGTTAATATGCTTTGTATATTTTCTTTTGGTATGCATAGACTTTCCCTCAACTTAATAAATAGGTGATCAAGAGATCTATTACATATATTAATGGAACTTATGGTTTAGCTCGGAAATTCATTTTCAAACACGAGTGATCATGCCCTTTGTGCTTACGGCTTGCTCCTTTTCTTCCATCATTTTATGATTTAAAGAAATTATCCTTCATGAACCATAACAAAGTGGTTAAGAGTGGGGACTCTGGAGCCAGACTGTCTCGTTCGACAGCCCGCCTCTGCCCGGCTGTGTGACCTCTCTCTACTTCAGGGTTCCATTTGTGAAATGGGGATAATCATTGTAACCTGTCCCCTTGGGTGGTTGTGAGAATACAGTGAGTAAATTTATAGAGAGCTCTTCTACTAGTACTTGGCAGAGAGGAAGAGCCAGAAAATGTTGGTGGTTATATTTGTAACAGAGGGAAATAGACATTTTTTAAAAAGTCGCTCTACCAGGTTTCCCAGGTTTCAGGCAGTGAGATGTCAGCATGACCGCAGGGGAAAGCACCTGAGGCTTTGAGTTTGAGGCAGGGATAGAGACAGTTGTGTAATCTTGTGTGAGTATGAGCCCTCTCTGGGTCTCAATGTTCTCATCTGCTGCGATGGAATGGAGTAGACTTGATGGTCTCTACAAACCTGCCAGTTCTAACATGAAATTTCAAAGTGAGGAGGGCATTGGTCAAGTCAGCCTTGCTGTTTTGGGCAACACTGCCAGGAATTCACTGTTCACCGGGCCACCTCTCAGTGGGTAGTCAATAAACATTTGCAGGGGTTATCAACTGTTGCTACCGTTAATGTACCTCACCTTGTCACCAGACAGTCATCAGGTTGAAATGACAGACTTATCTTCTGGATTTAGTCCAGGGAGATTTCAGACATGAAAGTCTGGATCCCAGGGACGCAGGTCATAGACTACCCTGCTCCCTCTCTCTTCTGAGGAGGCCCCCATGGGGAAGAGGGGTGAGGTAGCTCTGGGAAGATGAAAGGTGAGTGGGCTGATTGTTTCTGAATTTCATGATAAAATTTCCACACCAGACACACAGGGAAACATCACCATTGGCCTTTGCAGGGCCGCTGTAAACCAGGACTCAAAGCAAAGGAGGTCTTAGACATTGAGCATTGGTGAAGATCAAGAGGTTTTTACTGGGCTGGATGGTTCTTTCTGAGGCAATTTTCCTTCTTCCCTAATGACCCTTGTTTATTGTCTGTGCATTGCCACCTGGTTCTTTGTCAATAGTCTTCCTCCTTTTCTTTCTTTTTAAAAAAATATTTGTATTGATTTTTAGAGAGACAGGAAGGGAGCGGGAGGGGGAAGAGAGAGAGAGAGAGAGAGATTCAAATGGTAGGGGTGATTATGGGTTATTTGAGTCCATAACCCAGGATTCCAAGTCTGGTTCTCATTGGAATTACTTGGGTTCAGAATCTCTCAGATGTATAATTGGAAAATATAATTGTACATCAAATCATCACATGTATGTAAAATATGTACATGTACATGTGGATTAATTATCAAAACCAAGATAATTAACACATCCATCACCTCATATAGTTAACTCTTTTCTTGTGTGTATGGTGAGTACACTTAAGATCTACTCTGAGCAACTTTCAAGTATGTAGTAACACTTTAACTATAGTCACCATGCAGTACATTAGATCCTCAGAATTTGTAACTAGAAGTTTATACCTTTTGACCTACATCTCCCCATTTCCTCATACCCCAGCCCCTGGCCACTATCATTCTATTATCTGTTTCTATGAAATTGGCTTTTTTTTTGTTTTTTTGTTATTGTTAATCCTCACCTGAGGATATTTTCCCATCAGTTTTTAGAGAGAGTGGAAGGGAGGGAGAGAGACACACACACAGAGAAACACTGATGTGAGAGAAACACATTGATTGGTTGCCTCCCGCATGGGCTTTGACCAAGACCAGGGATCAAGCCTGCAACCGAGGTACATGCCCTTGACCAGAATCAAACCTGAGACCTTCAGTCTGCAGACCAACACTCTATCCACTGAGCCGAACCGGCTAGGGCTGAAATTGGCTTTTTAAAAGATTCCACATACTACTGATACTGTATTTTATAGCAGACAGTATTTGTCTTTTAAAGTTTGACATTTTACTTAGTGTAATGCCCTCCAGGTTCATCCATATTGTTGCAAAAGGCAAGACTTCCTTTTTTATGGCTGAATAACATTCCATCATGTTTATATACCACATTTTCTTTATCTACCCATCTGTTGATGGCACTTAGGTTGTTTCCATGTCTTGGCTATTGTATATAATGCTACAATGAACATGGGGGGTACATATAATCCAACCAACTGAGCAACCTGGCCAGGGCAAGAGCAGTTTTTTTTTGTGGGAACTGAACATGATTGGTGTTTTATGACATGCATTTAAAATGGTAGTAGGTTGTGTGCAATAAGGTTTTTAAAAGATAAACTGGCCTTAACCGGTTTTGCTCAGTGGATAGAGCGTTGGCCTGCGGACTGAAGGGTCCCGGGTTCAATTCATGTACCTGGGTTTCGGGCTCGATCCCCAGTAGGGGTTGTGCAGGAGGCAGCTGATCGATGTCTCTCTCTCATCGATGTTTTAACTCTCTATCCCTCTCTCTTCCTCTCTGTAAAAATCAATAAAATATATATTTAAAAAAATAGTCTGAGTACAGTGGCTTTTTAATATCTAGTATTGTGATATCTGGTATTGCCAACTTCATTCTTTTTTAAGATTGCTGCAGCTATTCAGGTCTTTTTAGGTTCCATATAAATTTTTGCAATGTTTGTTCTAGATCTGTGAAATATGCCATTGCCATTTTAATAGGGATTGCCTTGAATCTATTGATTGCTTTGGGTAGTATGGACATTTTAATGATTTTTATTCTACTAATCTCTTTTTTCAATGTCCTGTAGTTTCTGAGTACAGGTCTTTTACCTCCTTGGTTAGTTTTATTCTTAAGTATCAGGGTTTTTTTGTTTTAATGGTAAAGCCTGGTACTGGCACAAGAATAGGCATACAGGTCAATGGAACATAACAGAGCACCCAGAAATTGACCCACACCATTATGCTCAATTAATATTTGACAAAGGAGGCAAGAGCATACCAGGAGTAAAAACAGTCTCTTCAATAAATGGTGTTGGAAAAATTGGACAGGTACATGCAAAAATGAAAGTAGGCCATCAACTTACACCATACACAAGAATAAATTCAAAATGGATAAAATACTTAAATGTAAATTGTGAAACCATAACAACCTTAGAAGAAGCCATAGGCAGCAAAATCTCAGACATCTCTTATAGCAATATGTTTACCAATACATCTCCTAGGGCAGTGGTTCTCAACCTTCTGGCCCTTTAAATACAGTTCCTCATGTTGTGACCCAACCATAAAATTATTTTCGTTGCTACTTCATAACTGTAATGTTGCTACTGTTATGAATCTCAATGTAAATATCTGATATGCAGGATGGTCTTAGGCGACCCCTGTGAAAGGGTCGTTCGACCGCCAAAGGGGTCGCGACCCACAGGTTGAGAACCGCTGTCCTAGGCACGGAAACTAAGGAGAAAATAAATGTGACTACATTGAAATAAAAAGCTTCTGTACAGCAAAAGAAAACATCAACAAAATGAAAAGAGAGCCCACTGCATGGGAGAACATATTTGCCAATGATACATCTGATAAGGGGTTAGTTTCCAAAATATGTAAGGAACTCATGCAACTTAACAAAAGGAAGACAAACAATCCAATTTAAAAATGGGCAAAGGATACTAAATAAACACATCTCCAAACTGGACATTCAGAAGGTCACGAGACATATGAAAAAAATGCTCAAAGTCACTAATCATCTGAGATGCAAATTAAAACGACAATGACATGTCACCTCACACCTGTCAGAATGGCTATTACCAACAAATCAACAAATGACAAGTGCTGGCGAGGATGTGGAGAAAAGGGAACCCTAGTACATAGCTGGTGGGAATGCAGACTGGTGCAGCCACTGTGGAAAACAGTATGGAGTTTCCTCAAAAAAATTAAGAATGAAACTGCCATTTGACCCAGTGATCCCACTTCTAGGAATATATCCTAAGAAAATAGAATCACCAATCAGAAAGAATATATGTATCCCTATGTTCATAGCAGTGCAATTTACAATAGCTAAGATTTGGAAATAGCCCATCAACAGATGCATGGACAAAAAAACTATGTTACATTTACACAATGGAACACTATGCAGCTGTAAAAATGAAAGAGCTCTTACCATTTGTGATAGCATGGATGGGCTGGAGGAACATTATGCTGAGTGAAATAAGCAAGTCG